>NC_060139.1:795148692-795460192 GCF_021461385.2 Schistocerca piceifrons | reverse complement strand
AGTTCACCCTGGTACAGGCAGGTGCAAATATGTGTATGTGTGCCACACACAGTGAGGGGGAGACCATGGAGAGGAAAGAACAAATGTAGAGTACAGGGTGAAGTGGTGGCCGGGGATGGGAGTGGAGATGGGTAAGAGGAGGCTAAGAGGATTGCAGGAACAAAGAATGTATTCGAAGAACAACTCTCTTTTATTTAATTCAGAGAAGCTGGTTTTGGGGAGGGGTATCCTGATGGCGTAGGTTACCAACACAGCAAAGCTTGTATATGACGTGACTGCTTTCATATGTGGCCCTGCCTCTGAGGGGGTAGGATATGTCTGTGGCAGGAGTGAAATTTTATGTGGTCGTTGGGTGCTTAGCATTAAGCACCACGTTCCAACTGGCCTCAACTCTCATAACCTCTGTCCCACATCCACCACCACCCCTATCTGCATCCCCCAAATCCACCCCTTCGATCTACTTGCACACTTTATCCTGCATGCTCTTCCTCTGCTACTGTTCTGTTCCCCCTTGATAATCCAGTCCTCCACCTCCTCGTGCTCCACACTCAACTTCTACTGCCAGTGCCAGGGCGAACTCACTGGCGCCACATTCCTATCCCGTTCCCTTGTAGTCCCTCCTTCCCAGGTCACAGCCACCCTGCACCCCTTCTTTTCCTTCTTCCCTTTCCTCCTTTTCCTTTTCACTCACCTCATTCCATACAACCCCTGACCCCAGTTAAGTTGCACTACCGGTTCGATGTAGTTGGCCGGGATAATGTAGCAGTGCATGCATGTTTTGTTTCTTGTGTTAGTTAGGTCTGATAAAGGGCATTGTCTGAAAATTCAGCAGTATTTTTGATCTTGCTTATGTGCCTGTCTACTTACCTTCCATTATATATATGTGGTCTTCTTACATGGCTCCCCCTTCCCTTTTTCCTCCTCTCACACACTTCATTTACATTAATATGTATAACTGGGAAATATTATAGCAAGAACTTCTGTTTGAAAATAACAGCAACTAAGTCTATGGTTACACACCATGGCTCATATGACTCTGGAAGCTTTTATGAAGTGCAAAATGTGCCTGAGTTAATGAAAAGTGGAACGTCATTAACACCAATTTAAGATGATCATGTTGATGAAGTGAAGGTCTAGTTTTTGATAATGTGATAACTTCTAGAGAAATGACTGAGGCATGAGTCTTCTTCATAGTTCATGTTTCAACATCCCTGTGAAGAATTTGGTGATTTTTTTTAATAGCAATATTTTTCCATAGTTAATACTATCTATCGGACTACTGGTAAATTAAGAAAAGGCAGCTAGTTGTTATTGGCTTCTCTATCTTAAGCTTACTGCAGTTAATCGAAGAGTATAAGAGTATTTTACACCAGGGTCATTCCATACCAAGTGGTACAGGAGGGGGGGGGGGGGGGGACAAGATTGCTTGATCATCTCAGAAAATTTTATATTTGCTAGATGAATTCCCTAATGTATAGTGGGCTCAAAAACATTTTTTTTTTTTAAATTATTCTTCATTGTTTAGAAACACTGGCTATTTTTGTTTCAGATTGTAAATGTTTTTTTTGTGCATGTACAAGCATCTGCGATTTTTTAAATTAGTCACTAATGGGTTGCCCCAAACCTTTCAGGTAAGAAGCATTTAGTTCAGTGCATGCTGGACTATAAATTAAAACCGTGATCACCTATGTGAATGTGTTCCTTAATGTATTTTCAGTGGTTCAAATTTATTGGTTTCAATTTTTAAAAACTCAATTTTTGAACAGTATTTTGCCAAAGAATGAGTAATTACTTAGTCTTAATATTTTTAGTGCTATTACAGTATACAGTATAGTTACTTTCTATAGAGTACAAATGGTGAGAAACTTACACTTGCAACAATACACTATTTAAAAAAACGGATTTTGTGAGTTCTTTGGCCTGCAATATCTTTGTTAAGAGACCAGATAGAAATCTGAAACTTACACACTTAATGTATCAAACTTCAGTATAAATTTCAACTTTGACATTCAATGAGAAGTTAAGGGAAAAAGTTACAGATATGAGTCAAAAACGCATGTCTTAATATCTGCAATATTGTATTGTATTGTATATTTATTGGTCCTGTGAATCATACACTGTACAGGGGTACATAATGATATAGGACAAGTCAAATAATTTGCAATAAAGTTTAACAGAAAAAAGCTGTATGGTTTTCAGTATATAGCAATATAACTCTAACATATGAGAATAACATTTCACAAATAAATTTTACACGCACACATTTCATACTTTTGGCCTTGATTATACAGACACACACATATATGTAATAGACCACATATAATACACAGATAAATCTAATGTACACATTTCTTATTTTGGCTTTAATTGTATAAACTATTTAAATTTTTCACATATTTACATTGTAGATAAAAATTCATCAACACTATAGTAACAATTCTGTAGCAAGTAGTCACTCACTGCAGTTTTGAATTTATGCATGCCAGTTATTGCCTTAATTTCTTTAGGTAGTTTGTTATACAGTTTTTTTCCTGCTTGCAAGGGTCCTTTTTGTTTTAGTGTTGTATGTGAAAACTGCATATGTAAATCTTGATTATTTCTTGTGTTGTATGAATGGATATTTTGGTTTTTTGGAGCAATCTAGTTATTTTCATCTACGATTTTCCTTATAAACATTATTGTTTCTAGGATATATAGGCATGGTAATGGAAGAATATGAAGCTTTTTAAATGAGGGTTTGCATGAAGATAAAGGTGCTAAGCCTTCCATGGCTCTTATAATTCTTTTTTGTGCAATAAAACAGCTTTTGCTGGGTGGTGAATTTCCCCAGCAAATTAAACCATATCTTAGTAATGATTCTGCTTGGGCATAGTACACATTTTTTATGGCTTGCATAGATGTGCATCCAGCAAGAATTTTTATACTATAACAAATGGTATTTAATTTACTACATAGGTGTTGTGTGTGTTTCTGCCATCTTAGGTCATCTTGGATCCAAACTCCCAAAAATTTGGTGCTATTTACAATTTCAAGTCTTTTGCCTAAAAGTTATATGGTTGCAGTTAAGGGCTGTTTATTCTGCACTGTGTGTAGATGCAAAGTGTTTGTTTTATGTGTGTTTATTATTACGTTGTTCATTGCGAACCATTTTGATACATGTGTAGTGCTCTTTTTTATTTCATTTTGGAGCTCTTCTTGGGTCTTTCCTTTGGTAAGTATATTTGTATCATCGGCATATTTAATGTACTTATAGTTAGGGCTGGATGGTTCCAGGTCATTTACAAACAGCAAGAACAGGATTGGTCCCAGTACGGAACCCTGCGGCACACCGTATTTAACACACTGTTTTTCTGATTGATAGGAAGTTAAATTTTTTCCTTCTTTGTACAAGACTTCAACTATTTGGTGTCTGTTTTGTAGATATGACTTTACCCACTCATAGGCTGGGCCTCTGACACCAACATTTTCTAGCTTTCTAAGCAAAAGACCATGGTTAATGATGTCAAATGCTTTTGAAAGATCTAGGAATATTGCTGCTATTTGTTCTTTTTTATCTAATGCATTTAAAGCTTCATTTAAGAAATCGATAATAGCTGTCTCAGTGGATTTACATTTTCGGAAACCATGCTGTGTAGCTGAGAAAAGTTTATTTTTTTCAATGAAATCTACGAGTCTTTTATAAAAGATTTTTTCAATTATTTTAGAAAAAACAGATAGTAGAGAGGCTGGCCTATTATTTGTTATATCTGTTTTTTCACCCTTTTTGAACAATGGCTTCACTTTAGCTATTTTTAGCCTTTCTGGGAAGATTCCCTGAGAAAGTGAACTATTGCATATGTCTACCATGGGCTTAACTACTAAGGGTGCACATTTTTTAATGATATGGTCTGGTATGTTATCAGTACCAGAGGAAAATTTTGATTTTAGCTCCCCTATTGTATTTAGCATTTCCTGTTCATCTGTTGGGTGTAGGAAGAGAGACTTGTTACTAGGGATAGTTTTAATCTGATTTGCAGTGACAGCATTTTGAAAGTTTTGCTTCACCAGAATCTCAGCTGCCTCAGAGAAATATGAGTTAAAATTATTTGCTATCTGCTGGGGATCAGATATTACAGAAGGGTTTTCATTCAGTTTGATATTATGGTATTCTCTCCATTTTACTCCTGTTTCATGCCTTACAATCTCCCATATGGCTTTCATTTTATTTTGTGCATTTGCTATGAAGGAACTATTTGCCATTTTTTTTCTTCTTTTATGGCTTTAGTTAAAATCTTTTTGTAATTCTTAAAATAGGAATCAAATTCTGGGGATGTGGTGTGCTGTCTAGATATTTCATGAAGTAGTCCCTTTTTCTTCACAGATATTTGTATCCCTGTTGTGACCCATTTTATTTTCAGATCCTTTTTTGTGACTGTCTTTTTATGGAGTGGAAAGCAAAGTTCAAAATAATAGGTAAAACTATTTAGGAATTTATTGAACTTATCATTTTTACTTTCACATTCATAGATGTCTTCCCAAGTTTCTTTACGCAGATAGTTAAGGAAATGTTGTATATTCTGGTCATTATATTTCCTAGATGTAGTAGTTAGACATTCACTTGAACTAAGCGATTTTCCTAAGCTTATACTAATTTCTTGGGCTGTGTGGCCCCCAAAGCCTGTATTGTGGGTTTGTGTTATATGTTTCAAGGGCACATTTGTAAATATTTGATCAAGGATTGTGGCTGAGGTTTTTGTGATGTGTGTTGGCATTTCTATAGTAGCCTTTAAATTGAAAGTTGCTAAGAGGTTCAGTAAAGCAGTTTTTTGATTAGACTCACTTGCAAAGTCAATGTTGAAATCCCCACATATAATTAGTTTTCTATTTTTTTGTGTAATCTTGTGTAAGATATTTTCAAGGTTCTTTAACATAATGTTAATATTGCCAGTTGGCACCCTGTATAGACACATTATAGCAATTTTTTCGTCTGTGATTTCAATTCCATTTACCTCAATATCTTTATGGATAATTTTTCTACATATGGCATACATTTAAAATGTATGCTATTTTTAACATAAATGCAACTACCACCATGTTTATACAATTTACGACAAAAATAACTACCCAATACAAAGTTTGGAATGCATAGCATATGAAGTTTCTCTTTGTTAAGCCAATGTTCAGTAAAACATAATACAGAGGTGTTTTTCATGTCACTTTCCAACAAAATTTGAAATTCGTTTACTTTGTTGGATAGGGATTGTATATTTTAATGAAATACCGTCAGGTTTGGAGTTAAACACGAGTTCTGAAACTTACTATCCTTAGTACTTATATTTATATTGGAATTTCTGCCTGGATAATATTTTTTATTTTCAATTTTCACTTTTGAATTTTCACCCCCTCCACACGGTATCAGTTTCCCTTGTTCTTGATGATTTTACAGATGTCTGTAACCATTTTACTGAAATTCATTGAGCCTAGTCTGTTTAAATGCACGCCATCCTTTCCTAAGCATTTGTCACTTAAAAATTTGTTGGGGTCAACGAATATTGTCCCGAGTTCGTCGCACTGTTCCCTGATAGCACTGTTTATGTTGCTTATATAAGAACTGCTTACTGACCTTCTGTGCAAAATTCCAGTTATAACCAGTCTTGAGTTTGTGTACAATGCTTTGGCTGAAAGAATGATGTTTCTTGTCTCATTACAATTTCTCCCTGACTGCTGCTTCGTATTGAATTCGTCCCAGAATGAATAAAAACACCTTCGTAATTGGTCTTTGTATCGTTTTCATTTTTAGTTGTAGACTGTTTTGCACTTAAGAGATTTTTAAAATATTTGTTGAGCTGATGAGGTCGGATACCAGGGCGAACACCTATCTCACAGTTTGGTGAAACTACATTTTTTAATATAGAATTGCCAATAACAAAGAACTCCTTTTCGTTACTCTGCTTTTGTGAGGCAATTTCATGTTTCACCCTTTTATTATATGTCACTGTTTTCCAGCTGTATTTACTTACAGATTTTCCACAGTTTAAACGCCCTGCATCTTTTTCGATTGTATTTTGCCCATGATAATTTTCACTTTTCCTTTCCACACTAGGCACAGGATTCGTAGATTGCACACTAGAATTTTCACAGTTTTTTCCGTGTTTGGTACTGGATTTCCACAAATACAGGGTGCCAAATCACTTTGTAACTTCGCATTTACTTTCTTAAGAGACACAATTTCACTTCTAAGCGATTTAATATCACTTTGCAGCAGTCTGATTATTTCGTCCTTTGATTTGATTGTATTTTCTAGGTAGGTTGTTTCACTTTGTAAACATACTGTGCACGTCCACGGAGAATCGTCGTTTATGAGTTTTAGACTTACTTTTGCGCACTTTTCGTGCAGCCAGAAATTGCACTTTACGCATAAGATACCTTTCATTACACGCTTGTTGCACTGTTTACACAAAGAACTGATAGTTTTTTCCTTTTTGTGGCAGAGCAATGTGTCGTTACACTGTGTACTGGGCACCACCTTGACAATACCTGGACTAATGGAATGAATTATATCAGTTATATAATTTAAACACACGAAATTAAGTAATGAACGATTAGTTGTTGAAAGAGTCCTCTGCAGAAAGTTTCAGCAGGCTAGCAGACAGCATCTTTAGAGGTTCACAATCAAGTCTGTACAATCTTTGTGTTGCCTTCCCACTTCACTCACACTCAGTTAACAGTGAGCTCTTGAAATGTGCACTTAAACAATGGAGTCTCTGTGTTGTATTAGTGTTCTTAGTAATGAAGCTTGCCATAAAAGTGTGTATGGAGTGTTTCCTAAAGACATTACTTTCATTGTAGATTACAGTGAAAAAGAGAAACTGTTATTTTACCTACGAGTTGGCTCAGAATTAACTCAACTTGCAAGTACCATGAAACTAAATACTGAAAGTGATTTCATCACTTTTTCGGCCAGTCGTTTTTGGACCCTTTGAAGACATATAAGAAGCCTATAACAAAAGCTCTGAGAGAAATAACGTTTTATCATTATTCTAAAAGCAAAAGTCCTTTTATCTGTTTAATACAAGGAAAGTCATTGTGTCCCGCATTTATTCTAAGATATTAGTCATTAACAGAGGAAGCGATGGTAATATTTCAGATAAAGAGTATTGTGATTCGTGAGCAATTATAAAAAAGTGTACTTAGCTTGTGAAATCCTAGGAAATCCTGCTAGTAAAATTAGAAAACTAAGTGAAGAAAAAAGACCTGTTGCATTGAATGCAAAAATTGAGAAATGGCAACTACTGTCAAAAACAATTTCGAAGATCCATTTCAAAAGAAAAGTTGCACTGAACCAGATGTAAGTTCTAAAAATTCTCTGACCAAATATGATGATTTGACAGAAAAGCTAAAAACTAAATGTCGTATTTCAAACAAAGGGGCTAAAGTTAAGATTATCAGTTTACTACAAAATTCCTGAAGTCGAGCAAAAGTTAGTCATGAATTAATGCATCAGAACGTTTGGTTAAATTAAAAGGCATCAGTATAAAATGCATCAATAACAGCTATTTGTTGGCTGGCAAAAAAGATTGTTTTCCTGTGAAAGAAAATGGTAGTAATGTCCAGAGACAACAAGTTAATATTGTTTATTTTAAATGAAATATTCACTGAATTCAAAAAAGAAAAACCTGACATTAAAATTGGGTCAAAATTTTGCAAGTGTATTGTTGCAAGGGCATCTGGCACTCATAATGTTTGCAGTTGTTTCTATCACCAGAATGTAAAGTTAGTTATAGATGGGGCCAATCTTAGAGCTAACTATAAAGACCTTTCTGAAGTCCTGGTTTGTAGTATTGACAGCTACAATTGTATGATCATGGGGAAATGTGGAGACTGTCCAGGCAAACAAGCTTCACTTGAGAATAAGATAATTTGGTGCCTGACAGTATAGAATACAAACAATGGGTGACCCAAGACAGAATGGAAATGGTGACAATTACAACACCACAAAAAGAGTTTTTTGAAGTGTTGGTAGCCAACGTTGAAAACCTGAAAATGCGTCATTTTGTTGCCAAAGCTCAGAGTAAATTTCTGAAAGACAAAAAGCAAACCTTGGCAGTTGATGAATGCTTAGGTCTTGCCGACTTAAAACTATTCCTTTGTTGTTTAATATGAAGTACAAGGGCACCACTGGGTAAACAAACAGGCCACAGTTCATCAATCTGCATTGTTATAAAGATCAGGATAAACTAAATAAACTAAAGACTCATAATTTTTGTGCCAAAAGTGACTGCCTGAACACTACATCACAGCAGTGCATGTCACAAAAGGTAGTCTGCAGCAGACCTGTGAGAACCAAGAAATGTTTAAATTTTGTAAAGAACAGGTAGTAGGGATTACCTGTGTTTTTGTAAAATGTATGGAAATACAAGAACTCTACACCAATGTCTTGGAGGAAAGATTCAACACTTGTAAGAAGATTAAAGGTAGCTGATCTCTTCGTTGACTATCAAAACCAAGATGTGCATTGTGTTAAGTTTTATCACACACCTGGACCAAGGACCTCATTTAAAAAATTGAAAGGGATCAAGTCTGGATGCCTGTTAAAAATGTGCAGAATAAGCTGTCCTCCCTGGAATTTACAACTGTGACTGGGTGATATTTTAACCTAACAACCAAACCCTGTTGTTCAATAAACAAGGTTGTAAAAACAAATGAGGTGTGAACAAGACAGTGTAATTAGTGGGCTCCTTTTTTTAAAGTGATCATAGATATGTTTAAATTATGTAACTGACACTCTGTATCTATTACTCCAGATGTTGCAGATATTAGGAATTGTATTTTTGACACATATTTGTAATCTTTTATATATATATATATATATATATATATCTCTCTCTCTAAAAAGAAAGATGATGAAACTTACCAGACAAAAGCGCTGGCAGGTCGATAGACACACAAACAAACACAAACATACACACAAAATTCTAGCTTTCGCAACCAATGGTTGCCTCGTCAGGAAAGAGGGAAGGAGAAGGAAAGACAAAAGGATATGGGTTTTAAGGGAGAGGGTAAGGAGTCATTCCAATCCCGGGAGCGGAAAGACTTACCTTAGGGGGAAAAAAGGACAGGTATACACTCGCACACACACACATATCCATCCACACATACACAGACATAAGCAGACATTTGTAAAGGCAAAGAGTTTGGGCAGAGATGTCAGTCGGGGCGGATGTACAGAGGCAAAGATGAAGTTGAAAGACAGGTGAGGTATGAGCGGCGGCAAATTGAAATTAGAAATTAGCGGAGATTGAGGCCTGGCGGATAGCGAGAAGAAAGGATATGCTGAAGGGCAAGTTCCCATCTCCGGAGTTCTGACAGGTTGGTGTTAGTGGGAAGTATCCAGATAACCCGGACGGTGTAACACTGTGCCAAGATGTGCTGGCCGTGCACCAAGGCATGTTTAGCCACAGGGTGATCCTCATTACCAACAAACACTGTCTGCCTGTGTCCATTCATGCGAATGGACAGTTTGTTGCTGGTCATTCCCACATAGAACGCTTCACAGTGTAGGCAGGTCAGTTGGTAAATCACGTGGGTGCTTTCACACGTGGCTCTGCCTTTGATCGTGTACACCTTCCGGGTTACAGGACTGGAATAGGTGGTGGTGGGAGGGTGCATGGGACAGGTTTTACACCGGGGGCGGTTACAGGGGTAGGAGCCAGAGGGTAGGGAGGGTGGTTTGGGGATTTCATAGGGATGAACTAAGAGGTTGCGAAGGTTAGGTGGACGGCGGAAAGACACTCTTGGTGGAGTGGGGAGGATTTCATGAAGGATGGATCTCATTTCAGGGCAGGATTTGAGGAAGTCGTATCCCTGCTGGAGAGCCACATTCAGAATCTGATCCAGTCCCGGAAAGTATCCTGTCACAAGTGGGGCACTTTTGGGGTTCTTCTGTGGAAGGTTCCGGGTTTGAGGAGATGAGGATGTGGCTCTGGTTATTTGCTTCTGTACCAGGTCGGGAGGGTAGTTACGGGATGCAAAAGCTGTTTTCAGGTTGTTGGTGTAATGGTTCAAGGATTCCGGACTGGAGCAGATTCGTTTGCCACGAAGACCTAGGCTGTAGGGAAGGGACCGTTTGATGTGGAATGGGTGGCAGCTGTCATAATGGAGGTACTGTTGCTTGTTGGTGGGTTTAATGTGGACGGACGTGTGAAGCTGGCCATTGGACAGGTGGAGGTCAACGTCAAGGAAAGTGGCATGGGATTTGGAGTAGGACCAGGTGAATCTGATGGAACCAAAGGAGTTGAGGTTGGAGAGGAAATTCTGGAGTTCTTCTTCACTGTGAGTCCAGATCACGAAAATGTCATCAATAAATCTGTACCAAACTTCGGGTTGGCAGGCCTGGGTAACCAGGAAGGCTTCCTCTAAGCGACCCATGAATAGGTTGGCATACGAGGGGGCCATCCTGGTACCCATGGCTGTTCCCTTTAATTGTTGGTATGTCTGGCCTTCAAAAGTGAAGAAGTTGTGGGTCAGGATGAAGCTGGCTAAGGTAAGGAGGAAAGAGGTTTTAGGTAGGGCGGCAGGTGATCGGCGTGTAAGGAAGTGCTCCATCGCAGCGAGGCCCTGGACATGCGGAATATTTGTGTATAAGGAAGTGGCATCAATGGTTACAAGGATGGTTTCCGGGGGTAACAGACTGGGTAGGGATTCCAGGCGTTTGAGAAAGTGGTTGGTGTCTTTGATGAAGGATGGGAGACTGCATGTAATGGGTTGAAGGTGTTGATCTACGTAGGCAGAGATGCGTTCGGTGGGGGCTTGGTAACCAGCTACAATGGGACGGCCGGGATGATTGGGTTTGTGAATTTTGGGAAGAAGGTGGAAGGTAGGGGTGCGGGGTGTTGGTGGGGTCAGGAGGTTGATGGAGTCGGGTGAAAGGTTTTGTAGGGGGCCTAAGGTTCTGAGGATTCCTTGAAGCTCCGCCTGGACATCAGGAATGGGATTGCCTTGGCAAACTTTGTAAGTAGTGTTGTCTGAAAGCTGACGCAGTCCCTCAGCCACGTACTCCCGACGATCAAGTACCACAGTTGTGGAACCCTTGTCCGCCGGAAGAATGACGATGGATCGGTCAGCCTTCAGATCACGGATAGCCTGGGCTTCAGCAGTGGTGATGTTGGGAGTAGGATTAAGGTTTTTTAAGAAGGATTGAGAGGCAAGGCTGGAAGTCAGAAATTCCTGGAAGGATAGGAGAGGGTGATTTTGAGGAAGAGGAGGTGGGTCCCGCTGTGACGGAGGACGGAACTGTTCCAGGCATGGTTCAATTTGGATAGTGTCTTGGGGAGTTGGATCATTAGGAGTAGGATTAGGATCATTTTTCTTCGTGGCAAAGTGATATTTCCAGCAGAGAGTACGGGTGTAGGACAGTAAATCTTTGACGAGGGCTGTTTGGTTAAATCTGGGAGTGGGGCTGAAGGTGAGGCCTTTGGATAGGACAGAGGTTTCGGATTGGGAGAGAGGTTTGGAGGAAAGGTTAACTATTGAATTGGGGTGTTGTGGTTCCAGATTGCGTTGATTGGAATTTTGAGGTTTTGGAGGGAGTGGAGCTGGAAGTGGGAGATTGAGTAGATGGGAGAGACTGGGTTTGTGTGCAATGAGAGGAGGTTGAGGTTTGCTGGAAAGGTTGTGAAGGGTGAGTGAGTTGCCTTTCCGGAGGTGGGAAACCAGGAGATTGGATAGTTTTTTAAGGTGGAGGGTGGCATGCTGCTCTAATTTGCGGTTGGCCTGTAGGAGGATGCTCTGAACAACAGGTGTGGATGTGGGAGAGGAAAGATTGAGGATTTTTATAAAGGATAGGAGTTGATGGGCGTGTTGATTGGCTGAGTGGATGTGTAGGTGAAGGATTAGGTGGGTGAGGGCAATGGATTGTTTGGTTTGGAACTGGTATAGGGACTGATGGAAAGAAGGGTTGCAGCCAGAGATGGGAACTTTAAGTGTGAGGCCTTTGGGGGTGATGCCAAATGTCAGACAAGCCTGAGAAAATAAAATATGGGAGTGTAATCTGGCTAGGGCGAAGGCATGTTTGCGGAGGGAATGTAAATAAAACTTAATGGGGTCGTTGTGAAGGTGTTGTGAGGGTGACATGGTACTAGAAGGTGGAAAGTGGAACACGAGGCTGAAATGAAAATGAAAATAAATATGAAAAAATATATATGGGGAGAGATAAAGGTAAAATTAGAAAGCAAATGGAGATCTGGTGTGAAAAAAGGCGAAAAAGGGTTGGTTAGGGCTGGGCTATGTTGATCCTGTGGTGAACTTGTGTAGGTAGATAATGATGTGCATAAAGGTTAGGTGGTTGTGTTGCCGCCAAAACACGTTAAAGGGTGGAGAAATTCGGGAAAATTTCGAAAAAACTACGTGAGGATGTATTAAAAGGAGTGGTTTGGTGGTGGCAGATTATGGAAATGAAGCTAACAATTGTTTGATGAAGAAATAATGACGTTAAAACCTGTGGGAAGCGGCTAAAAATGATCGGTGATGTGAGAAAAACGGAAATGGAAATAAAGCAAAAGTTATTAAAACTGTCGAAAGGGTTGTTTAATAGCTAAAAGGAACTGTTTGTGGACTGGAAACGGTGGATTTTATAGCAGCAAAGCGGAAAAAAAATTTTTTGGTTATGGTTTCGAAGTGATTTACGTATTATTACGTATTATTGAGTGTATATCGACGGGATAAAATTGTATACTGGATTACGGTAAAAAAGGAGAAGGTGAATAGAAAGTGAAACTGTTGGCAAAAACAGAAGGAGGAAATAAGACGACAGAAAAGACTTCGAAATGTAACAGTGACAATAACAATAACGATAACAATAACAAACGTGATTGTTGGCTTCAAATTAATGATATGAATATAATAGAGAGAAACATTCCACGTGGGAAAAATATATCTAAAAAGAAAGATGATGAAACTTACCAGACAAAAGCGCTGGCAGGTCGATAGACACACAAACAAACACAAACATACACACAAAATTCTAGCTTTCGCAACCAATGGTTGCCTCGTCAGGAAAGAGGGAAGGAGAAGGAAAGACAAAAGGATATGGGTTTTAAGGGAGAGGGTAAGGAGTCATTCCAATCCCGGGAGCGGAAAGACTTACCTTAGGGGGAAAAAAGGACAGGTATACACTCGCACACACACACATATCCATCCACACATACACAGACATAAGCAGACATTTGTAAAGGCAAAGAGTTTGGGCAGAGATGTCAGTCGGGGCGGATGTACAGAGGCAAAGATGAAGTTGAAAGACAGGTGAGGTATGAGCGGCGGCAAATTGAAATTAGAAATTAGCGGAGATTGAGGCCTCGCGGATAGCGAGAAGAAAGGATATGCTGAAGGGCAAGTTCCCATCTCCGGAGTTCTGACAGGTTGGTGTCAGTGGGAAGTATCCAGATAACCCGGACGGTGTAACACTGTGCCAAGATGTGCTGGCCGTGCACCAAGGCATGTTTAGCCACAGGGTGATCCTCATTACCAACAAACACTGTCTGCCTGTGTCCATTCATGCGAATGGACAGTTTGTTGCTGGTCATTCCCACATAGAACGCTTCACAGTGTAGGCAGGTCAGTTGGTAAATCACGTGGGTGCTTTCACACGTGGCTCTGCCTTTGATCGTGTACACCTTCCGGGTTACAGGACTGGAATAGGTGGTGGTGGGAGGGTGCATGGGACAGGTTTTACACCGGGGGCGGTTACAGGGGTAGGAGCCAGAGGGTAGGGAGTGTGGTTTGGGGATTTCATAGGGATGAACTAAGAGGTTGCGAAGGTTAGGTGGACGGCGGAAAGACACTCTTGGTGGAGTGGGGAGGATTTCATGAAGGATGGATCTCATTTCAGGGCAGGATTTGAGGAAGTCGTATCCCTGCTGGAGAGCCACATTCAGAATCTGATCCAGTCCCGGAAAGTATCCTGTCACAAGTGGGGCACTTTTGGGGTTCTTCTGTGGAAGGTTCCGGGTTTGAGGAGATGAGGATGTGGCTCTGGTTATTTGCTTCTGTACCAGGTCGGGAGGGTAGTTACGGGATGCAAAAGCTGTTTTCAGGTTGTTGGTGTAATGGTTCAAGGATTCCGGACTGGAGCAGATTCGTTTGCCACGAAGACCTAGGCTGTAGGGAAGGGACCGTTTGATGTGGAATGGGTGGCAGCTGTCATAATGGAGGTACTGTTGCTTGTTGGTGGGTTTAATGTGGACGGACGTGTGAAGCTGGCCATTGGACAGGTGGAGGTCAACGTCAAGGAAAGTGGCATGGGATTTGGAGTAGGGCCAGGTGAATCTGATGGAACCAAAGGAGTTGAGGTTGGAGAGGAAATTCTGGAGTTCTTCTTCACTGTGAGTCCAGATCACGAAAATGTCATCAATAAATCTGTACCAAACTTCGGGTTGGCAGGCCTGGGTAACCAGGAAGGCTTCCTCTAAGCGACCCATGAATAGGTTGGCATACGAGGGGGCCATCCTGGTACCCATGGCTGTTCCCTTTAATTGTTGGTATGTCTGGCCTTCAAAAGTGAAGAAGTTGTGGGTCAGGATGAAGCTGGCTAAGGTAATGAGGAAAGAGGTTTTAGGTAGGGCGGCAGGTGATCGGCGTGTAAGGAAGTGCTCCATCGCAGCGAGGCCCTGGACATGCGGAATATTTGTGTATAAGGAAGTGGCATCAATGGTTACAAGGATGGTTTCCGGGGGTAACAGACTGGGTAGGGATTCCAGGCGTTTGAGAAAGTGGTTGGTGTCTTTGATGAAGGATGGGAGACTGCATGTAATGGGTTGAAGGTGTTGATCTACGTAGGCAGAGATGCGTTCGGTGGGGGCTTGGAAACCAGCTACAATGGGACGGCCGGGATGATTGGGTTTGTGAATTTTGGGAAAAAGGTGGAAGGTAGGGGTGCGGGGTGTTGGTGGGGTCAGGAGGTTGATGGAGTCGGGTGAAAGGTTTTGTAGGGGGCCTAAGGTTCTGAGGATTCCTTGAAGCTCCGCCTGGACATCAGGAATGGGATTGCCTTGGCAAACTTTGTAAGTAGTGTTGTCTGAAAGCTGACGCAGTCCCTCAGCCACATACTCCCGACGATCAAGTACCACAGTTGTGGAACCCTTGTCCGCCGGAAGAATGACGATGGATCGGTCAGCCTTCAGATCACGGATAGCCTGGGCTTCAGCAGTGGTGATGTTGGGAGTAGGATTAAGGTTTTTTAAGAAGGATTGAGAGGCAAGGCTGGAAGTCAGAAATTCCTGGAAGGATAGGAGAGGGTGATTTTGAGGAAGAGGAGGTGGGTCCCGCTGTGACGGAGGACGGAACTGTTCCAGGCATGGTTCAATTTGGATAGTGTCTTGGGGAGTTGGATCATTAGGAGTAGGATTAGGATCATTTTTCTTCGTGGCAAAGTGATATTTCCAGCAGAGAGTACGGGTGTAGGACAGTAAATCTTTGACGAGGGCTGTTTGGTTAAATCTGGGAGTGGGGCTGAAGGTGAGGCCTTTGGATAGGACAGAGGTTTCGGATTGGGAGAGAGGTTTGGAGGAAAGGTTAACTATTGAATTGGGGTGTTGTGGTTCCAGATTGCGTTGATTGGAATTTTGAGGTTTTGGAGGGAGTGGAGCTGGAAGTGGGAGATTGAGTAGATGGGAGAGACTGGGTTTGTGTGCAATGAGAGGAGGTTGAGGTTTGCTGGAAAGGTTGTGAAGGGTGAGTGAGTTGCCTTTCCGGAGGTGGGAAACCAGGAGATTGGATAGTTTTTTAAGGTGGAGGGTGGCATGCTGCTCTAATTTGCGGTTGGCCTGTAGGAGGATGCTCTGAACAACAGGTGTGGATGTGGGAGAGGAAAGATTGAGGATTTTTATAAAGGATAGGAGTTGATGGGCGTGTTGATTGGCTGAGTGGATGTGTAGGTGAAGGATTAGGTGGGTGAGGGCAATGGATTGTTTGGTTTGGAACTGGTATAGGGACTGATGGAAAGAAGGGTTGCAGCCAGAGATGGGAACTTTAAGTGTGAGGCCTTTGGGGGTGATGCCAAATGTCAGACAAGCCTGAGAAAATAAAATATGGGAGTGTAATCTGGCTAGGGCGAAGGCATGTTTGCGGAGGGAATGTAAATAAAACTTAATGGGGTCGTTGTGAAGGTGTTGTGAGGGTGACATGGTACTAGAAGGTGGAAAGTGGAACACGAGGCTGAAATGAAAATGAAAATAAATATGAAAAAATATATATGGGGAGAGATAAAGGTAAAATTAGAAAGCAAATGGAGATCTGGTGTGAAAAAAGGCGAAAAAGGGTTGGTTAGGGCTGGGCTATGTTGATCCTGTGGTGAACTTGTGTTCAGCCCCACTCCCAGATTTAACCAAACAGCCCTCGTCAAAGATTTACTGTCCTACACCCGTACTCTCTGCTGGAAATATCACTTTGCCACGAAGAAAAATGATCCTAATCCTACTCCTAATGATCCAACTCCCCAAGACACTATCCAAATTGAACCATGCCTGGAACAGTTCCGTCCTCCGTCACAGCGGGACCCACCTCCTCTTCCTCAAAATCACCCTCTCCTATCCTTCCAGGAATTTCTGACTTCCAACCTTGCCTCTCAATCCTTCTTAAAAAACCTTAATCCTACTCCCAACATCACCACTGCTGAAGCCCAGGCTATCCGTGATCTGAAGGCTGACCGATCCATCGTCATTCTTCCGGCGGACAAGGGTTCCACAACTGTGGTACTTGATCGTCGGGAGTATGTGGCTGAGGGACTGCGTCAGCTTTCAGACAACACTACTTACAAAGTTTGCCAAGGCAATCCCATTCCTGATGTCCAGGCGGAGCTTCAAGGAATCCTCAGAACCTTAGGCCCCCTACAAAACCTTTCACCTGACTCCATCAACCTCCTGACCCCACCAACACCCCGCACCCCTACCTTCCACCTTTTTCCCAAAATTCACAAACCCAATCATCCCGGTCGTCCCATTGTAGCTGGTTACCAAGCCCCCACCGAACGCATCTCTGCCTACGTAGATCAACACCTTCAACCCATTACATGCAGTCTCCCATCCTTCATCAAAGACACCAACCACTTTCTCAAACGCCTGGAATCCCTACCCAGTCTGTTACCCCCGGAAACCATCCTTGTAACCATTGATGCCACTTCCTTATACACAAATATTCCGCATGTCCAGGGCCTCGCTGCGATGGAGCACTTCCTTACACGCCGATCACCTGCCGCCCTACCTAAAACCTCTTTCCTCCTTACCTTAGCCAGCTTCATCCTGACCCACAACTTCTTCACTTTTGAAGGCCAGACATACCAACAATTAAAGGGAACAGCCATGGGTACCAGGATGGCCCCCTCGTATGCCAACCTATTCATGGGTCGCTTAGAGGAAACCTTCCTGGTTACCCAGGCCTGCCAACCCGAAGTTTGGTACAGATTTATTGATGACATTTTCGTGATCTGGACTCACAGTGAAGAAGAACTCCAGAATTTCCTCTCCAACCTCAACCCCTTTGGTTCCATCAGATTCACCTGGTCCTACTCCAAATCCCATGCCACTTTCCTTGACGTTGACCTCCACCTGTCCAATGGCCAGCTTCACACGTCCGTCCACATTAAACCCACCAACAAGCAACAGTACCTCCATTATGACAGCTGCCACCCATTCCACATCAAACGGTCCCTTCCCTACAGCCTAGGTCTTCGTGGCAAACGAATCTGCTCCAGTCCGGAATCCTTGAACCATTACACCAACAACCTGAAAACAGCTTTTGCATCCCGTAACTACCCTCCCGACCTGGTACAGAAGCAAATAACCAGAGCCACATCCTCATCTCCTCAAACCCGGAACCTTCCACAGAAGAACCCCAAAAGTGCCCCACTTGTGACAGGATACTTTCCGGGACTGGATCAGATTCTGAATGTGGCTCTCCAGCAGGGATACGACTTCCTCAAATCCTGCCCTGAAATGAGATCCATCCTTCATGAAATCCTCCCCACTCCACCAAGAGTGTCTTTCCGCCGTCCACCTAACCTTCGCAACCTCTTAGTTCATCCCTATGAAATCCCCAAACCACACTCCCTACCCTCTGGCTCCTACCCCTGTAACCGCCCCCGGTGTAAAACCTGTCCCATGCACCCTCCCACCACCACCTATTCCAGTCCTGTAACCCGGAAGGTGTACACGATCAAAGGCAGAGCCACGTGTGAAAGCACCCACGTGATTTACCAACTGACCTGCCTACACGGTGAAGCGTTCTATGTGGGAATGACCAGCAACAAACTGTCCATTCGCATGAATGGACACAGGCAGACAGTGTTTGTTGGTAATGAGGATCACCCTGTGGCTAAACATGCCTTGGTGCACGGCCAGCACATCTTGGCACAGTGTTACACCGTCCGGGTTATCTGGATACTTCCCACTAACACCAACCTGTCAGAACTCCGGAGATGGGAACTTGCCCTTCAGCATATCCTTTCTTCTCGCTATCCGCCAGGCCTCAATCTCCGCTAATTTCTAATTTCAATTTGCCGCCGCTCATACCTCACCTGTCTTTCAACTTCATCTTTGCCTCTGTACATCCGCCCCGACTGACATCTCTGCCCAAACTCTTTGCCTTTACAAATGTCTGCTTATGTCTGTGTATGTGTGGATGGATATGTGTGTGTGTGCGAGTGTATACCTGTCCTTTTTTCCCCCTAAGGTAAGTCTTTCCGCTCCCGGGATTGGAATGACTCCTTACCCTCTCCCTTAAAACCCATATCCTTTTGTCTTTCCTTCTCCTTCCCTCTTTCCTGACGAGGCAACCATTGGTTGCGAAAGCTAGAATTTTGTGTGTATGTTTGTGTTTGTTTGTGTGTCTATCGACCTGCCAGCGCTTTTGTCTGGTAAGTTTCATCATCTTTCTTTTTAGATATATTTTTCCCACGTGGAATGTTTCTCTCTATTATATTCATATCATTAATTTGAAGCCAACAATCACGTTTGTTATTGTTATCGTTATTGTTATTGTCACTGTTACATTTCGAAGTCTTTTCTGTCGTCTTATTTCCTCCTTCTGTTTTTGCCAACAGTTTCACTTTCTATTCACCTTCTCCTTTTTTACCGTAATCCAGTATACAATTTTATCCCGTCGATATACACTCAATAATACGTAATAATACGTAAATCACTTCGAAACCATAACCAAAAAATTTTTTTTCCGCTTTGCTGCTATAAAATCCACCGTTTCCAGTCCACAAACAGTTCCTTTTAGCTATTAAACAACCCTTTCGACAGTTTTAATAACTTTTGCTTTATTTCCATTTCCGTTTTTCTCACATCACCGATCATTTTTAGCCGCTTCCCACAGGTTTTAACGTCATTATTTCTTCATCAAACAATTGTTAGCTTCATTTCCATAATCTGCCACCACCAAACCACTCCTTTTAATACATCCTCACGTAGTTTTTTCGAAATTTTCCCGAATTTCTCCACCCTTTAACGTGTTTTTGCGGCAACACAACCACCTAACCTTTATGCACATCATTATCTACCTACACAAGTTCACCACAGGATCAACATAGCCCAGCCCTAACCAACCCTTTTTCGCCTTTTTTCACACCAGATCTCCATTTGCTTTCTAATTTTACCTTTATCTCTCCCCATATATATTTTTTCATATTTATTTTCATTTTCATTTCAGCCTCGTGTTCCACTTTCCACCTTCTAGTACCATGTCACCCTCACAACACCTTCACAACGACCCCATTAAGTTTTATTTACATTCCCTCCGCAAACATGCCTTCGCCCTAGCCAGATTACACTCCCATATTTTATTTTCTCAGGCTTGTCTGACATTTGGCATCACCCCCAAAGGCCTCACACTTAAAGTTCCCATCTCTGGCTGCAACCCTTCTTTCCATCAGTCCCTATACCAGTTCCAAACCAAACAATCCATTGCCCTCACCCACCTAATCCTTCACCTACACATCCACTCAGCCAATCAACACGCCCATCAACTCCTATCCTTTATAAAAATCCTCAATCTTTCCTCTCCCACATCCACACCTGTTGTTCAGAGCATCCTCCTACAGGCCAACCTCAAATTAGAGCAGCATGCCACCCTCCACCTTAAAAAACTATCCAATCTCCTGGTTTCCCACCTCCGGAAAGGCAACTCACTCACCCTTCACAACCTTTCCAGCAAACCTCAACCTCCTCTCATTGCACACAAACCCAGTCTCTCCCATCTACTCAATCTCCCACTTCCAGCTCCACTCCCTCCAAAACCTCAAAATTCCAATCAACGCAATCTGGAACCACAACACCCCAATTCAGTAGTTAACCTTTCCTCCAAACCTCTCTCCCAATCCGAAACCTCTGTCCTATCCAAAGGCCTCACCTTCAGCCCCACTCCCAGATTTAACCAAACAGCCCTCGTCAAAGATTTACTGTCCTACACCCGTACTCTCTGCTGGAAATATCACTTTGCCACGAAGAAAAATGATCCTAATCCTACTCCTAATGATCCAACTCCCCAAGACACTATCCAAATTGAACCATGCCTGGAACAGTTCCGTCCTCCGTCACAGCGGGACCCACCTCCTCTTCCTCAAAATCACCCTCTCCTATCCTTCCAGGAATTTCTGACTTCCAGCCTTGCCTCTCAATCCTTCTTAAAAAACCTTAATCCTACTCCCAACATCACCACTGCTGAAGCCCAGGCTATCCGTGATCTGAAGGCTGACCGATCCATCGTCATTCTTCCGGCGGACAAGGGTTCCACAACTGTGGTACTTGATCGTCGGGAGTATGTGGCTGAGGGACTGCGTCAGCTTTCAGACAACACTACTTACAAAGTTTGCCAAGGCAATCCCATTCCTGATGTCCAGGCGGAGCTTCAAGGAATCCTCAGAACCTTAGGCCCCCTACAAAACCTTTCACCCGACTCCATCAACCTCCTGACCCCACCAACACCCCGCACCCCTACCTTCCACCTTCTTCCCAAAATTCACAAACCCAATCATCCCGGCCGTCCCATTGTAGCTGGTTACCAAGCCCCCACCGAACGCATCTCTGCCTACGTAGATCAACACCTTCAACCCATTACATGCAGTCTCCCATCCTTCATCAAAGACACCAACCACTTTCTCAAACGCCTGGAATCCCTACCCAGTCTGTTACCCCCGGAAACCATCCTTGTAACCATTGATGCCACTTCCTTATACACAAATATTCCGCATGTCCAGGGCCTCGCTGCGATGGAGCACTTCCTTACACGCCGATCACCTGCCGCCCTACCTAAAACCTCTTTCCTCATTACCTTAGCCAGCTTCATCCTGACCCACAACTTCTTCACTTTTGAAGGCCAGACATACCAACAATTAAAGGGAACAGCCATGGGTACCAGGATGGCCCCCTCGTATGCCAACCTATTCATGGGTCGCTTAGAGGAAGCCTTCCTGGTTACCCAGGCCTGCCAACCCGAAGTTTGGTACAGATTTATTGATGACATTTTCGTGATCTGGACTCACAGTGAAGAAGAACTCCAGAATTTCCTCTCCAACCTCAACTCCTTTGGTTCCATCAGATTCACCTGGTCCTACTCCAAATCCCATGCCACTTTCCTTGACGTTGACCTCCACCTGTCCAATGGCCAGCTTCACACGTCCGTCCACATTAAACCCACCAACAAGCAACAGTACCTCCATTATGACAGCTGCCACCCATTCCACATCAAACGGTCCCTTCCCTACAGCCTAGGTCTTCGTGGCAAACGAATCTGCTCCAGTCCGGAATCCTTGAACCATTACACCAACAACCTGAAAACAGCTTTTGCATCCCGTAACTACCCTCCCGACCTGGTACAGAAGCAAATAACCAGAGCCACATCCTCATCTCCTCAAACCCGGAACCTTCCACAGAAGAACCCCAAAAGTGCCCCACTTGTGACAGGATACTTTCCGGGACTGGATCAGATTCTGAATGTGGCTCTCCAGCAGGGATACGACTTCCTCAAATCCTGCCCTGAAATGAGATCCATCCTTCATGAAATCCTCCCCACTCCACCAAGAGTGTCTTTCCGCCGTCCACCTAACCTTCGCAACCTCTTAGTTCATCCCTATGAAATCCCCAAACCACCCTCCCTACCCTCTGGCTCCTACCCCTGTAACCGCCCCCGGTGTAAAACCTGTCCCATGCACCCTCCCACCACCACCTATTCCAGTCCTGTAACCCGGAAGGTGTACACGATCAAAGGCAGAGCCACGTGTGAAAGCACCCACGTGATTTACCAACTGACCTGCCTACACGGTGAAGCGTTCTATGTGGGAATGACCAGCAACAAACTGTCCATTCGCATGAATGGACACAGGCAGACAGTGTTTGTTGGTAATGAGGATCACCCTGTGGCTAAACATGCCTTGGTGCACGGCCAGCACATCTTGGCACAGTGTTACACCGTCCGGGTTATCTGGATACTTCCCACTAACACCAACCTGTCAGAACTCCGGAGATGGGAACTTGCCCTTCAGCATATCCTTTCTTCTCGCTATCCGCCAGGCCTCAATCTCCGCTAATTTCTAATTTCAATTTGCCGCCGCTCATACCTCACCTGTCTTTCAACTTCATCTTTGCCTCTGTACATCTGCCCCGACTGACATCTCTGCCCAAACTCTTTGCCTTTACAAATGTCTGCTTATGTCTGTGTATGTGTGGATGGATATGTGTGTGTGTGCGAGTGTATACCTGTCCTTTTTTCCCCCTAAGGTAAGTCTTTCCGCTCCCGGGATTGGAATGACTCCTTACCCTCTCCCTTAAAACCCATATCCTTTTGTCTTTCCTTCTCCTTCCCTCTTTCCTGACGAGGCAACCATTGGTTGCGAAAGCTAGAATTTTGTGTGTATGTTTGTGTTTGTTTGTGTGTCTATCGACCTGCCAGCGCTTTTGTCTGGTAAGTTTCATCATCTTTCTTTTTAGATATATTTTTCCCACGTGGAATGTTTCTCTATATATATATATATATATATATATATATATATTTTGAAAATGTCTGCTTGTGTCTGTGTATGTGTGGATGGATATGTGTGTGTGTGCGAGTGTATACCTGTCCTTTTTTCCCCCTAAGGTAAGTCTTTCCGCTCCCGGGATTGGAATGACTCCTTACCCTCTCCCTTAAAACACATATCCTTTTGTCTTTCCTTCTCCTTCCCTCTTTCCTGACGAGGCAACCATTGGTTGCGAAAGCTAGAATTTTGTGTGTATGTTTGTGTTTGTTTGTGTGTCTATCGACCTGCCAGCGCTTTTGTTTGGTAAGTTTCATCATCTTTCTTTTTAGATATATTTTTCCCACGTGGAATGTTTCCCTCTATTTTTTATATATATATATATATATATATATAAAAAACAAAGATGAGGTGACTTACCGAACAAAAGCGCTGGCAGGTCGATAGACACACAAACAAACACAAACACACACACAAAATTCAAGCTTTCGCAACAAACTGTTGCCTCATCAGGAAAGAGGGAAGGAGAGGGGAAGACGAAAGGAAGTGGGTTTTAAGGGAGAGGGTAAGGAGTCATTCCAATCCCGGGAGCGGAAAGACTTACCTTAGGGGGAAAAAAGGACAGGTATACACTCGCACACACGCACATATCCATCCTTAAGTGTAGAGGCAAAGAAGTTGTTGAAAGACAGGTGAGGTATGAGTGGCGGCAACTTGAAATTAGCGGAGATTGAGGCCTGGCGGATGACGAGAATAGAGGATATACTGAAGGGCAAGTTCCCATCTCCGGAGTTCGGATAGGTTGGTGTTGGTGGGAAGTATCCAGATAACCCGGACGGTGTAACACTGTGCCAAGATGTGCTGGCTGTGCACCAAGGCATGTTTAGCCACAGGGTGATCCTCATTACCAACAAACACTGTCTGCCTGTGTCCATTCATGCGAATGGACAGTTTGTTGCTGGTCATTCCCACATAGAATGCATCACAGTGTAGGCAGGTCAGTTGGTAAATCACGTGGGTGCTTTCACACGTGGCTCTGCCTCTGATCGTGTACACCTTCCGGGTTACAGGACTGGAGTAGGTGGTGGTGGGAGGGTGCATGGGACAGGTTTTGCATCGGGGGCGGTTACAAGGATAGGAGCCAGAGGGTAGGGAAGGTGGTTTGGGGATTTCATAGGGATGAACTAACAGGTTACGAAGGTTAGGTGGACGGCGGAAAGACACTCTTGGCGGAGTGGGGAGGATTTCATGAAGGATGGACCTCATTTCAGGGCAGGATTTGAGGAAGTCGTATCCCTGCTGGAGAGCCACATTCAGAGTCTGGTCCAGTCCCGGAAAGTATCCTGTCACAAGTGGGGCACTTTTGTGGTTCTTCTGTGGGGGATTCTGGGTTTGAGGGGACGAGGAAGCCAGCGCTTTTGTTCGGTAAGTCACCTCATCTTTGTTTTTTATATATAATTTTTCCCACGTGGAATGTTTCCTTCCATTATATTGATATATATATATATATATATATATGTGCGTGTGTGCGAGTGTATACCTGTCCTTTTTTCCCCCTAAGGTAAGTCTTTCCGCTCCCGGGATTGGAATGACTCCTTACCCTCTCCCTTAAAACCCACTTCCTTTCGTCTTCCCCTCTCCTTCCCTCTTTCCTGATGAGGCAACAGTTTGTTGCGAAAGCTTGAATTTTGTGTGTGTGTTTGTGTTTGTTTGTGTGTCTATCGACCTGCCAGCGCTTTTGTTCGGTAAGTCACCTCATCTTTGTTTTTTATATATAATTTTTCCCACGTGGAATGTTTCCTTCCATTATATTGATATATATATATATATATATATATATATATATATATATATATATATATATATATATATATATATATATATATATATATATGTGTGTGTGTGTGTGTGTGTGTGTGTGTGTGTGTGTGTGTGTGTAATTTTCAGATTTTTATCTGGTCCCCTAACAAAGATATTGCAGGCCAAAGAATGAAAAACTTCAAAAAATCTGTTTTATAAAATAGTGTATTTTTGTAGGTGTAAGCACTATTGATACTCTATAAAAAGTAACTATACTGTGTAGTGTAACACCACAAAAAAAAGGCTGATAAATTACTCCTTCTTTGGAAAAATACTATTCAAAAACTGTTTTAATTTGCAACCAATAACTTCAAGCTATTAAAAATATATTAAGGAATACATTTAGATATGTGATCATGGTTTTAGTTTATAGTCCAGTGTTGTTGAACTAAATGCTTTTTATTTAAAAGGTCTAGGGCAACCCATTACTGAATAATTTTAAAACTGCAAATGCTTGTACATGTGAAAGAATGCCAACAACCTGAAACAAAAATGACCCCTGTTTCTAAATGATAACCAAGAAAAAATTCTTAAAAATATTTTTGAGTCCATCAAACATGAGGGAATTACCCAGTGAATATCAATGTTTTCTGAGATGGTCAAGCAACCAGTGATGGACCACTTGGAATGGACTGTGCCAACAGACACATTTTGCACCAGTGATGGACCACTTGGAATGGACTGTGTCAACAGACACATTTTGCTTTTATTTATGAAGCACCTTCTGTGGTCATTCTGGATATATGGATAAATAGAATGTTTGTACATTTTTGTTTTTGTAGATTAAAATGGTATTTCTTTATAAAGCTGGCACACAATGTACTTTTGGTGTTTCTGCCTCTTGTTTACATATTCAGTGTACTACTGTTTTTTCCTTTGTTGTTAGCGGAAGTTGAGGTCAAAACAAACATGACTGTACATTCATTCTTCACAGTTTTTCACCTGTTTTGAAACCACTCTTTCTTATGCTGCAGTGGCATTATTTCCACTTCAACTCACTTTCTAGAGTTAAACAGAAACAGAACTGCAGTTACATGTGTTCTCACTCAGTATAGTGTTTTATGTTTATTTATTTGTTTTTCCATAAAGTTTTTGAGCTTTGCCAACTTGTGAGTGAAATATTTGCAAATCAGAAAAATAAGGGTTTAAGACAATGATGCTCATTAATATTGACTTTACTTAAAGTACACCAAGAAGAAATTTTACAAAAAAATACTGTATGCTTTACTCTTCAGGAATGGGTAGGTCCTGATAGCAGGAGACAAAGATGACTCCTGTCACATGTTCAGGAAACTACACAAAGAATACTCGAAGTCTGGCCTGACAATAAATAAAAAAATAACTGAATCCATGGTAGTGGATGAAGATGAACAAGAAGATCTGAACGTAGAATTCTGCAGAATTGAAATTGTCTGTACATTTAAATGCTTGGGCAACACTTTTGCAAAAATGGTACAAGTGCACAAGACATCACAAATAAAATTGGGCAAGTGAAAAGAATCGGTGACCAACTTAACTCCTTGCTGTGGAGTAACGAAATTAAAATGTTCATTAAGATCTTGATGTACAAGTCAGTCATAGAGAGTATCACTACATATGGCACTGACAAATGGGAGTGAAACAAATAGGAGAAAAATAAATTGATGTTCTTCTCCAGACTGGAACATGACAGAAATGAAAGAATGTGGGAAATTATAGGATAAAAAGAGCACTATTCTCAGTACTGTAGATAACAAAATATTAACTTAGTAAGACTACCTCGAATGAAAAGATGATAACATATGGCCAAAAAGAACATATGAATGGACACCAGCAGAGTGAAGAAATGTGGAGGACCACCTAGAAGATGGATGCAGAATGTTAAAGATGCGATGAATGCAAGGTGGCTTCAGGAAGAATATAGAGTGTGAGAGATGGTATGAAAGTTAAGAAGTGGAAGATAATGACCATTCCCAAAAAGTACCAAACTTCAAATTGGATAACATTAAAAACGTAAATCCAATTAGGGGGAGGGGTGGTGGTGAAGCAAAAACCATTAAAGCTGCTGCTCAGCAGACAAGCATAACAATACTGTTTTCACAGATTAATTTTTGTTTTTAAACAATTGTTAAGTAATCAATTTACATTAATTAATATGTATTTAGGAGTGATGTGTTTTTCTGTAGGAAAAGTTCTTTCTTACTGCAGAGTAATATAAAAGATATGTGAAAGGTAGTTGCAGTGATTGTCCTTTTTCCATCTGAATGAGGATTTTGTAAAATGTTTCTTTTGGAACCTGTGTTTACATTTCCATGGTGAATATTATTTATCTGTCACTGAAAGAGTCTCATTATATGTTTTTTTATTTCAGAACTGATTCACCTTCAGATGTGCATCCTAATATAAGTACATCAGTGCCAAATTTTCCATATTCATTGTTGGATGATATTACTAACCATTTCTGTGAAACCCCTGTTGTAGCAGGGCAGGATTTAAGAAGTGGTCGAAAGTTGGGCACTGGAGCATTTGGTTCTGTCTATCTTGGAATTTTACCAACAGAGAAAGTTGCTGTTAAAAGATTAAAGAGAGATGCTATAAATGTTGAGAAGCAGTTCCAAAATGAAATACATACACTTTCAAGGTAAACAGTCTCTGGTACATAAACTGTTGTCATTAATGTTTCACTATAGAGATTATGTTATGAAAGTATTAATCTCAGTACTAGAAGATGTGCTGTGTCTCTGATCAATCATTATATCATAAAACCAAGAAAAAGTTGAAGATTAATATAATAAAATAAGCAGCATTTGCATGGCTTAAGAAGGAAATCCAAGAATTGTACTCAAAGAAATGACTGCTTAACATCACACTGAACAAAACACCCTTAGAGTTAAGCGATCACATCAAACAATCTGCATATTTTATGACATTACTCAACTGGTGTAATATCATATAGAAACAGTAATAGAAAAGCAGCTACAAAGACAAGACCCAAAACTGAAGAAACACAATAGGAACAACAGACACACCACAGAAAACATATATTTTATGAAAAAGTTGCTGATTTAACAGAAATTAATTTCTCAATTCAGGAAGACACACTGTTCCGAAAGGCACCCAAACACAGTCTAAACAAACATATCACACAAAGAACAATAGAAAAGAAAAGTGAATCTATAGTGAAACAAGAAGAAAGGAAAGATAGAGGAAATTTCAGTGCAGGACTAACCAGAGAAAGGATGGCAGGAGAAATCAGACAGATTATTAGAAAGAACAAAACTACCCTCAATGACCGCAAGGCAACCACAGAGGGGAAAACAGCGAAGGACATACATAAATAACTGGAGGAATATAGTGCAATGGTCACAAGGACAGATGAGGGGAACACAATGGTAGTCCTGCTTGAAAGGGACTGCACTGAGAAAAAACTAAAGCTCTTAACAGAAAACCAAATAACAATGCTAAAAAGTGATTCCATTCAAAGAGACATACAAAACCTATTAAAAAACATCAAGTCTACCATCTCACAAAGCCAAAATAAAGAGAACAACTTAAAAAAACCAAGAGTGCCCACCTTTGTAGTCTACCAAAAATTTTCAAGCCCAGAGTTTGGACCGGACCAGTGATAGATTTCAGAACTGCAGCAGCATATCATTTAACCACACACTTGCAAACTTTCATGCAAAAGCACTACACATATGAGGTGTGATCAAAAAGAATAAGAATTTTTGTTTTTCTTAAAGAATTTTTATTTATTCATCAACATAAACATTAACATTGTCACCTTCACAGTAATCCTCCTCGGTTTAATACACTCATGCCAGCACTTTTTCCAATTTTGGAAGCACTTATGGAACTCTCTTTTTGTTATGGTGTTTAGCTCCTTAAGTGATTTTGTTTTTATCTCATCGGTAGTGGCAAAATGACATCTTTTCATAGTTCTTTTCAGCCTTGGGAATAGAAGGAAGTCACAGGGGTGGGAGGTCATGTCTGGGGAACATGTGACATCATTCAATGCATACCCATACAACAACTGAAGAAATAGTCAAGACAATTGAAAAATAACCAAGACAGACAAACATTATCCCAGAAACAGGGACAGAAGAAGTCTCAACCATTTTGAAAGTAATCAAAGGACAAAATTATTCCAAATTTAAAGATGAATTCTACATCCAACAGGAAGGACACCTCATGAGATTACCCATAAGAAGCTTGCTGGCCAACATCATCCTTAATCACCTAGAAAACAAAATCTTTGAACAAATAATAAAGCCAGACAGTACAAAGTAATATATTGGCAACACTAAGCTGATGACATAATTTGTGTGGTAGATGAAACACCTGACCGGAAACTACAGTTACGCAGATACATCAGTACTGCTCATCCAAAAATCCATATCAGCCTTGAAACCGAAACAGACAAAAATAAATTTTACAAAGACTGAGCAGAATTCCAGTGGACAAAGAGAGCTGTGCGCAAGAACTAAACATAATCAAACACTGTAGACAAGCTAAACCATAAAATAACACAGCTGACACCAAACACATAACAATATTACAGCACAACACACCAGTAACAGCCACCCGACAGAGAACACACCAAGAAAGCAAGATGAAGAAGACACAATCATCAAGAAAAAATTGCACACACTAACATTTGACAACAAGATAACATATAACATAGGAGACATTGTGAGAAAATGAAGTATAAATGTGGCACGTAGAACAAACAGTAAACTGCATAAAAAATTAAAAATACCCAACATCACCACAGATAAGTACAACAAAGCAGCTCTGTACCAACTAACTTCAAAGACTTTGTGCAGCCGTACAGAAATTTCAGGATGAGATACTTGGAACATTTAAGTGCACTGAAAAGTGACAGCATACACTCCACATTTGCAGACCACCTCATTAAAAACAACCACCACCTCAGTGGCATAGAAGCAGACCTCCATATTCTGACACACAGTAATCACCTGTTTCATTTGTTAACAATAGAAGAAAATTATCACATCCAAAAAACTATTGCACAGAGCAGGAAAGCCATCAATGGCAAAACAGTAATCTGCAACAAAACATTATTCAACACTCTAAACAAACTATCAAACAACACAGAATAATACTCCATCCCCATCCCCATCCCCCCCCCACCCACACATAAACAAACTCAAATTTCACGGCCATCAATGAAAAACAAAACAGTGAAATAAAAAACTGTCAGAAGCACATGAGAAATCTGTCTAATTCGCAACAAGGTAACAAGACACACAATACACCAATGAACAGGAGAAAACACGAGTAAACGTTGTTAAAATATGAAACATAATCATAAATAACAAACCACACCAAATAATATGAAAAGGATAGATTGCTACACAGCATATGGCAGAGATGCTGAGTCACAGATAGGCACATCAAAAAGACTGTCAAAAAACAAGTAAGCGCGCCCACACACACACACGCACACGCACACGCGCGCGCGCGCATGCGCGCACCTTTGACCATAGCCTCTGGCCTCGGTAGCCAGAGACTGTGGTCGAGTGTGTGTGTGTGTGTGTGTGTGTGTGTGTGTGTGTGTGTGTGTGTTTGCTTGAGTGCACATGTGTATGTTGCCTAATTCTGATGAAGGCCTTTTTGCCTGATGAAAGCTTACTTGTTTGACAATCTTTTTGTTGTGCCTATCTGTGACTCAGCATCTCCACTATATGATGAGTAGAACTCTGTCATTTCTATAATAATGTCATCATTCCATCCTGGATTTTCCAATGTTTAAACCGCACCAAATAGTTCAGAAAGTGGAAAAAAATCAACAGAAAAAATATATTTAGCAGGCAAATAAAAACCAGCCACAGTGCAGGAAATCCAAATATGGCAGTGGTAAGGCTAAAAAAAGGGGCATATGATATGATTTTACTAGAATATGTATTTTAAAAGATGTATTTCTAAATGAAAAATCCAAAGAAGTGATGAGGTGTATGTGTTATTTAAATAGCATCAAAGTCCAATGTAACATATTTCTTGTCCTAAATAAAACCTGTATATATTTATTTCAGGAAAAATAAAAGAAAATGGTTATTAAAGCGAAGCAGTAATTGTGTACTTGCAGAAAGGCAGACCCATCTTTAATTCATTATTATTTTTCTCCAAGTGCAGAGAGACAGCATAAATTTAGAGTATGATACACCAATGTTTATTAATGAAAGCATGATCATATGGCCTATCTATTGAAATTTGTGACTGCAATGAGAATTTCTTGGGGAGGAGGGCACTACATGTAATATTAGTTGGAGTGTTGTTCACAGGTATCGAAGTAATTCAGATGTGATCCAAACAAGTATATTGGGACACATGCTGTTCTTGTTGTATTAATGACCTGGGAGATAATATTAATAATAACCTCAAACTGTTTGCAGATGTGGTTATTTATAATGAAGTACTATCTGAAACAAGCTGTAAATTATCCAGTCAGAGCTTGGTAAGGTTTCAAAAATGGTGCAAAATTTGGCACCTTGCATCAAAAGTTAGGAGAAGTAAATTTTGCACTTCACAACATGTGGAAAGTATCCTGTGGCTATAGTATCAGTGAGTCACAATTGGAATCAGTTGTCTTGTCTAAATACCTGGGTCTCAGAATATTTGGGGATATGTAATGGAATGATCACAAAGACTCAATTGTAGATACAGTCTGGTGACAGATTAGCATATTTTGAAATGCAGTCAGTTTACAAAGGAGATTGCTTACAAAACTCTTATGCGGCATATCATAGAAAACTGTTCAAATATGTGGTCTAATGCCAGATAGAACTTACAGGGAATATTGAATGTATACAACACAAGGCAACACAAATTGTCACAGGTTTGATTGACTCATTGGAGAGTGCCATGGAAATGTTGAAAAACTTTACTTTGCAGGCATTTTGAAGCCAGATATCTTGTAGAAGACTTCTTACAAAATGTTTTAATAACAAGTATTAAGAGAGGAATCTAAGAAAATACTACATCTCCCTGTATATTGCTCATTTAGTAAAGTAAGACAAGATTAGCCCCATTACACAGTCATTAAGCTGTCATTCTTGTTACACTCCTTACATGAATGGAACTGGAAGAAATCATAATATGCTTGGTACAAAGGGAAGTACCTTCTGCCGTGCACTCCACAGTGCTTTGCAGAGTATGGGAGGACTGAGATTATTTTATACAGTGCCAATAAAATAGTGGTCTATTGTTCCCTGATAATACACAACTGTTCTGTGAAGGGTGGTAGTTGATGGAGACCATCCCATTCCCATAATTGTTCCCTGCATTTTATTTTTCATGGAGGCATCAAAGATGATGGAAATGTGAAGGAATAGAAAGTAGGTTATGGTAATCTAGCTTTTTTCACAAGAGTACTGGGAAGAAAATGCTTTATAGTGAAAATTTTAATATAGAAGAAGGCACAGTAAAGGAAATGGCAGTAAAGAAGATTGTCTGCATACACTCTGGGTGTGTTTCCTATTGCCTTTCGCCATTGGCTTTGTTGTTGCAAACTAATGAACAAGGTAATGGTGCACTCATAAGAGGTGCGATGTCATTAATGTCCAAGATTGTGTCAGATAACACACCAAGGAAGCACAATATGGCAAAAAAACATGACATGCCGTCAGGTCATAACATGTGGAACAAAATGCCACATTGTTAACCAAGTGATAAATGATTCACTTGGGGAAATAAAGAGAGGCCCACTGAGCATGGTACATAAGTGCTGAAATAAAAAATAAATAAATAAACCTAGGAAAGAAAATCATTTGGTGTTTTACAAAAGACAAGATTGCAAAAACTATTCATTTTGCAAACATGAAAAAAATATGTACGAATGCACGTTCTTGTGGCAATATACATTTGTAAAATATTCTTGGGTTTTGCACCGTGTCAGGTGGTCACATGATGGAGAATATTTCAACCAGATGGATGGTGTCGTAGTGGGGAGCCCATTGTAGTCAGCCTCTTTATGGAGCATTTCGAGGACATTGTCTTGGGCAGTTTTATGTTGATCAGACTGTCTGCACTATTGAACAGTGTCATACAGAACATAAAAGGTGTTTCTGCTTACGCCACCAGCAAAAATCGGCTCTAGTGGAACATGCATAATAAATGAAGCAGTAGAGATGAAGCTTTAGGACAACACCCTCAGTGAAGATGGTGGATTGCAACAAAGTATGGCCTGGGATCCTGTGATTGGGTGTCAAAGTGGGTGCAGCAGTCATGCCACAAAACGTTACCATTATATGGTACAGGACTGAGTGCCAGTGATGTCACTGATGACAGTGTGGATATATAAGCATGACAGCAGCATCCATACAACAGTCAATCACTTGACAATGATGGAGGAGATCTCTGCCAAATGCTTGTGGGCAGCTAACCACTTGACGTGGCTTAAAACCCAAGAATATTATATTAATGAAAAAAAAGCTTCTAATTTCAAAAGATGATTACTCATAGAGAAACTTGAATGAAAATTAGCTGGTTTAGTGAGTGACTGATATCTATGGTGGATGAGAGGGTAATCAGGGCTGGAGATACTGGCCCATAAGCGTACCACAATTGGTATTCCCGTTGGTTTGCTGATTACATTTTAGAAAGATGGATGCCACATTTAGTTACACGAGATATACTTTAAAAATTCCAGGATGTTATGCTTTGAGAGGAGATAGCTGTTTTGAAAATTTTTGCAACTCAGCTTAAATGCTGGAAATGGCATTTAATGGGTAGGTTTCGTAGACTGATGAATTAAGAGAGTTATGAGTATTATTTAGAAACAAGAACTGCAAAGACAAAAATAGTATGAAGTTGTACTGTACTCATGCTGGCAGCTATTAGGATTTAGTAGCTCATAAGAAGAGATTGAAACTAATCGTTAAGAGCTTTGGATGGGTCTATAAGTGAAAAGGGGATAAACATGTTTTGAGTGAATGTACCAGGTACATTATACAAGTATGCATAAATGATAGTGTGGCACCTGAGGAGGACAGATACCTTCAGTGGTGAAAGACATTTGAATAGTTTTGGAGTAGTGAAGGACTTACAAGTGGGCACTTATCGTTGCATTCCTACCATGTTGATGTGACAGTACATGTGCCTCAAAAACAACTTGTTTTGCAGTCACATCTAGGATTCAGCCTATTAGATCCCTCTTCTGTTGCATTCAACCTAACTACATTGTTGCCCTTGTCAATGTAGTCAATGTAGTACATATCGTGCTGCCATTCTGTCTTTACGTACATGAGCATATACCTTTCTCTACAACCGTATTTGGAAATTCATAATATTCTCTTATTTCACACTTTTCATTTCTGTTGTTACTCTCTATTACCACTTTTTCCATATCTGCATGATTTGTTTTAGGTGGACTTACTGTCCGCCTGCTTAGCTGGGTGGTAACACTTTCGCCTTCCACGCAAGGGGGCCCGGGTTCGATTCCCGGTTGGGTTGGAGATTTTCTCCGCTCGGGGACTGGTTGTTGTGTTGTCCTCATCATCATTTCATACTCATTACCGGCACTCCGGATGGGGCCTCCCAGCCAACGATGCCATATGCTCATTTTGATTTCCATTGTTCACTTATTTCCCAATCTATCCACTTTTCCAGACCTATGCCCACTCCCCCAAGCTTATTTTCTCATTAAGATTATATGGGCGAATTTTATAATTATTGAAGTAGTACTGAATTGATTTGAAGGGAGGAGAACTTTATTACACAATTGATTAAAATAAGAGGTAGGGTGATGGGATTCATTTAAGAAGGGATAGTTAATTTGATTATGATGGGCAGTATTGGAAGAAAAATTGGGGAGAGACACAAATGTGTATTTACAGTTAATGGACTCAAATGGACATAAACTACAGAAGCAATGCAGATATGAAGAAACTTGCACAGGATAGACTTGGGTGGGGAGCTTCTTCAAACTAGTTTTCCGACTGAACACTATAACAACCAAACATATCTCCAGGTCTGTATTTTATTACACCGTTATGGTTGGTTGACGATATGTGAGAAGCAGCTTGAGATGTGGTACTCTTTCTTATAGTCCAGGTTTCAGCAGTCATTGTCAGATGATTGCAGCTGACAACGGTGACCTTAATTTGTACCACAGTTTCCTTGCATTCAGCAATGACTACCAGGAGGAAATCTATATATTGCAATCTGGAATGATGATGCTAAGCATGTGCATCTCCCCTTAATATTAAACAGCCGCTTTGGTAAGCAGCTGACTCCTTCAATCCGGTGTGAGTGATTATTATTCAGGGCCCTTCAGCCAGTTCAGACCCATAATATATCGTTGTAATTCTATTAGTACTGGCTTTTCTATGAAGTTTATTAATCCCATGTAATTCTCAAAATAACAGGCCACTTTTTCAGCAACTCAGTACAGTTGTTGTGGCTCAGTAATTTCGTGCTTAGTAAGTGGTTCATACTCTGTTCACAGTATGCCACTTTGCATCTTTGCCTTTACTGCTTTATGGTATACATATATGGTGTTTGTGTCATATATTTAGAGATGTTTATCTTTTATTTTCTATTGGTGTTAACAGAATTTTGCAACTCTTTGCTAATTACTCAAAATAGTAAAATTAATTACAATGAAAGAAAAGTCTGAATATTTATGTTCTGTATTTACTGCATTTCCTACACAGGTTTAGACATGAGAACCTATTACCTTTGGTGGGTTATTCATGTGATGGCCCCAATTACTGTTTGGTTTATGAGTATATGAGTAATGGATCACTGCAAGAAAGGCTAGCTTGCCAGGTCAGTGAAAAAGATCATCCATTTTTATATTCACATCTTTATCTGATACTCAGTATTTGAATTTTCTGTGATTTTTAGATGTTGAGCAACATGTGTTTATAAATTTCTTAAATTAAGACACAGAATAAAACATTATTGTGTTGTATAAAAATTTATTGTCTACAATAACATTGTAACCTTTAAGCTGCTTATTTCGATTTATGTTTTCCACCTGCTATTTCATTACCTACCACACACTGGAAATAACGGGCTGGAAGAGCTGTTTGATGGGTTGTAACATAAGAATTCTGAAGAAGACATACATTTCCTGTTAAAGAAGGGAAATGTGTCATCATTTTGAACTTACCAAGAGTAATAATAAAATCAATATTTTTAAAAATAGATACCATATTAAAAATAATGATTAAGAGCTTGTGTGATTTTAAATTGGGAACTGATAGTTGAGCAGATTAACATTACCCATTTTGTTCATGTATTTGTAACTTCAAACAGCAGAGACAAGTACGAGGGTCACCCCAAAAGAAAGGCACACTATATTTTTTAAAATACATCTTTTATTCTACATGTTTGAAAGTTTTACAGTGTGTAGATACATCCTTTAGGAACAATATTTTCATTTCTCCACATAATTTCCATCCCTCTCAACTGCCTTACGCCATCTTGGAACCAGCGGCTATATACCCGCACGGTAAAATTCTGGACCAACCTGTTGGAGCCACTGTTTGGCAGCATGCACAAGGGAGTCATCATCTTCAAACCTTGTTCCATGAAGAGGTGATAGTCCCATGGAGCCAAGTCAGGACTGTAAGGCGGGTGTTTCAGTGTTGTCGATCCGATTTTTGTGATCGCTTCCATGGTTTTTTGACTGATATGTGGCCGTGCATTGTCGTGCAACAGCAAAACATTCTGCTTTTGCTGATGCGATTGAGCACAACTCAGTCGAGCTTGAAGTTTTTTTCAGTGTCGTCACATATGCACCGGAATTTATGGTGGTTCCACTTGGCATGATGTCCACAAGCAAGAGTCCTTCGGAATTGAAAAACACTGTAGCCATAACTTTTCCAACAGAAGGTGTGTTTTTGAATTTGGTTTCCTTGGGTGAATTTGCATGATGCCACTCCATTGATTGCCTCTTTGTTTCTGGTTAAAAATGATGGAGCCATGTTTCATCACCTGTCACACTTCTTCCAAGAAATTCATCTCCACCATTCTCGTACTGTTCCAAAAGTTCACTGCATACCGTTTTTCTTGTTTCTTTGTGAGCCTCTGTCAACATCCTGGGAATCCACCTGGCACAAACCTTTTTTAACGCCAACACTTTTAGTATTCTGAAAACACTTTCTTCCCCTATCCCAACGTAGTATGACAATTCGTTCACTGTGATGCGTCTGTCAGCAGTCACCAATTCGTTAACTCTCTGCACATTGTCTGGAGAGTGTGCAGTACAAGGCCTGCCGCTGTGAGGACAATCCTCGATATTGCTGTACCCACTTTCATCTCGTAACCTGCTTGCCCACCAACTAACTGTACTTCGATCGACAGCAGCATCTCTCTACACCTTTTTCAACCTCTTGTGGATGTCTCCCACTGTCCTGCTTTCACAGCATAGGAATTCTATGACAGTACGTTGCTTCTGACGAACGTCAAGTGTAGCAGCCATCTTGAAGACATGCTGTGATGGAGCCACTCATGGGAACAGGTTGAACTAAGTTTGTAAACAAGCGGGAAGGATGTATCTACACACTGTAAAACTTTCACACATGCAGAATGAAAACTGTATTTTTACAAAAATAGTGTGCATTTCTTTTGGAGTGACCCTTGTATATTGATAATCCTGTAACAATAGGCTTGTTGTTCTTGGTCTGTTGATGTGAATTTTGACCTCAAGGATAGTTATGCCAAACAGCTCTTATGGAGATATACTGATAGGGGAAATCACTTGAGAATTGTGTATTCAAAAACAGTATGTAGACATACTGTTCCAAGTAATTATTGTGTTGTTATAAAACATTCTGAAGAATTAAATGACAAAAGATCACCAGCAGCCAGTCACTATTTAGATTTTCAAATTAATTTAACTATCCTTGATCAGTTTCTGGTATTTTCTTATCCACTCACCGAACATATTTATTTAGATCAACAGTACATAAAACAAATTAGAGCCTTGATGTTTACTCTCATTACATGAATCTTCATCTTTCTTCTTATCAGTGTGGCTACAGAAATCATAGCAGGATGCATCCTACACATGGTTTGCAAACTGACTTGCGTTGTCACAACAGCAATCTTTAATGAATAGAAACCAGATGTTTTAATAGTTTTTTTATATTACTGACATAAATAATATATATCCATAGATTACTTTTGATCCAGTAACACTGCAGTTTCTACCCATATTAGAAAATGTATGTAAAGGATGAGGTGTATTTATAAAGTAACACATTCCCATGTCTCGCACTCCCAGTGCTCCTAATTGTACCAGTGGCTTTGGAATTGCCAGTTTATATGAGTGTGGGGGTGTGACTAAGCTTTTCAGTGTTGCATACCTCAGTCTAATTTGAGCTCTGGGAGCAACAGGTAGCTGTTGGTGTGAGCTTCTTAAGAGATAAATTTCTCTGCTAAACTCAACAAAAGTCTTCCTGACACTTACCAAATGATTTGGCAAACTTATGGGGACTCTGTCTATCATATTCTCAAGTTTATGAGAGGCTGACATACGAGGTGCATTCAAGTTCTAAGGCCTCCGATTTTTTTGCTCCGGACTGGAAAAAGATAGAAACATGCACATTGTTTTAAAATGAGGCCGCATTCATTGTCAATATGTCCCAGAGATGGCAGCACCGTACGGCAGATGGAATTTTACCGCCAGCAGCGAGAACGAGAACTGTTTTAAATACTTAAAATGGCGACGTTTTCCTTACTTGAACAGCGTGCAATCATTCGTTTTCTGAATTTGCGTGGTGTGAAACCAATTGAAATTCATCGACAGTTGAAGGAGACATGTGGTGATGGAGTTATGGATGTGTCGAAAGTGCGTTCGTGGGTGTGACAGTTTAATGAAGGCAGAACATCGTGTGACAACAAACCGAAACAACCTCGGGCTCGCACAAGCCGGTCTGACGACATGATCGAGAAAGTGGAGAGAATTGTTTTGGGGGATCGCCGAATGACTGTTGAACAGATCGCCTCCAGAGTTGGCATTTCTGTGGGTTCTGTGCACACAGTCCTGCATGACGACCTGAAAATGCGAAAAGTGTCATCCAGGTGGGTGCCACGAATGCTGACGGATGACCACATGAATGGGACTTTCTTTTCATCGGTTGTGGCAATGGATGAGACGTGGATGCCATTTTTCAATCCAGAAACAAAGTGCCAGTCAACTCAATGGAAGCACACAGATTCACCGCCACCAAAAAAATTTCGGGTAACCGCCAGTGCTGAAAAAATGATGGTGTCCATGTTCTGGGACAGCGAGGGCATAATCCTTACCCATTGCGTTCCAAAGGGCACTACGGTAACAGGTGCATCCTACGAAAATGTTTTGAAGAACAAATTCCTTCCTGCACTGCAACAAAAACGTCAGGGAAGGGCTGCGTGTGTGCTGTTTCACCAAGACAACGCACCTGCACATCGAGCTAACGTTACACAACAGTTTCTTCGTGATAACAACTTTGAAGTGGTTCCTCATGCTCCCTACTCACCTGACCTGGCTCCTAGTGACTTTTGGCTTTTTCCGACAATGAAAGACACTCTCCGTGGCCGCACATTCACCAGCCGTGCTGCTATTGCCTCAGTGATTTTCCAGTGGTCAAAACAGACTCCTAAAGAAGCCTTCGCCGCTGCCATGGAATCATGGCGTCAGCGTTGTGAAAAATTTGTACGTCTGCAGGGTGATTACGTCGAGAAGTAACGCCAGTTTCATCGATTTCGGGTGAGTAGTTAATTAGAAAAAAAATCGGAGGCCTTAGAACTTGAATGCACCTCGTAGTGTAATGAGGGCCTGGAGGAGTTGTATAATGAATCCTGCTCTGGATGGCCATCAACCAATAAAAGTGATTCAAATGTGTTTAATGTTCATGATTTCATGAAAACAAACCATTGAATTAGATTGCTGCTCCAGTTCCTGTACAGCCCTCACATGGCTTTGGCATACTGTTTCCTTGTTCCGAGAACTGAGTCTGGCCTGAAAGGAGTCTGTTTTGTGACTGTAAAATGGGAGCAAGAATTGTAATGAAGCATGTACAGCCATTATTCACTGTGTATATGACTGCCCACATTGATATTACATTTTCATTTCTTCTACAGCTTGTTATCTGTGAATAAACTCATTTTCACTTTAGTACATAAAGTAGATTTGCAATTTTATATGCTGCAGATTCTGTGAAAGGCACGCAAAAATATTTTAACACTTTGGGTTTTCCCAATGCACTAGGTGAATGTATCATTCTCAGGTCTGCTGCTGGATCCCACTCTGTAAATTGCATAGTATTTCATCAAGGCAACAGCCCAAACATCTTCTGATGCTTACTTCTGGTGAGGGCTGAAAATAGTGGTAATCATTGTCTGTGCTGCAGAAGTTTTCTTATGCAGATTGCGTCCAGAAGTCACCCATGTACAATGGTGTGGCAAACCAGATGGGTGACTACAGTACATTGAGAGTCTTCTTACTGGGAACTGATGTGTACTTCTGTGCATGCACAGTATAACCCCTGCTGCTGCTGTTACATGTCCCTATGCTGGCGAGTTATACCAAATTGGTTGCTGTTTAGGTCCACTGGTGTGTTGCTATAGAACCATTGCTGGAAATACTTGTCTTGGTTGTCACCTTCAGATGGTGGAAAGTGCAGGGTGCCAGACTGTGCTGAAATGCAATTCAGAATCACTGTTGATGAGCTTTTCTGTCATACAGATATGTATTATCTTCTTTATGGTACAAGAAAAAGAAACTGAGACTATACTCCTGACCTTTCTGTTCATCTTGTGATGTCCTGAGCTCAGCCACTGTTGTGCTATTGCAGATTTAACTGGCTGGTACGAGCACATTTGACAATGCATTCATCACAACAGTCTGCACTGCGTAACACATCTGGCCAGTATATGGCATTCCACATGTTTGCTGATTCTCATATGTCTTGCTATCCTGGCACAGCAATCTTGAAAGCCTGCCAGAAGGCGTGGAACTCAATCTTGGCCCACAGTTGACACTCTTAAAAATACAAACACTAGTGGCACTGGTCTCAATTGCCGAATACCAGGCTCATCTCATTGGCCACTTAATGCTCGATGCAGCACTATAACGCTTGCTGTGCCATGGCTCCATTTTCAGTTTTATTTTCATTGTACTATCACACTGTTGTCATTACTCGCTGTTGGTTTTGCACTCAGATTCTCTATGTCTTATGTTTTCACCCTTTAGATTCTCATTCAGATTTTTCTATTCTCTGCTGTTGAGTTTTCCTCTTGTTGATGTCTTCCTGTTCACACTCAGTGAAATACTGTTGATGACCTCTGGTCAGTCGGTCCAGCCTCAGGGGGTTTCAGTAGTCATTTCTGACTTTCTGCCAAGTCTTAGGCACAATAATTGGTGACTAAGTGAAAGGTTGGCAGCATCCTATGCACACTAAGCCTCTGCATCGTGTGAAAACAGCAACAGCTGCCATTGTGCACAATTGTGGATAGCTGCCCACCCATATTTCCACCTTCTAATGGCACCAAAGAAGAATGGGACAAGTATTTACTGTGACTGAAATAGCACTTCGCTGCCTTTTGGATCTATGCTGATGCTCTTCAATGGTTGCTCTTCCTTTCTTGGGCTTCCCTGCAAACATTTCCCTTAACGAAGAAGTTGGCTCCTGTCAAGAATCAGGTCGTGCTCACATTCGATGAGATGTGTGTGTTGCTTTCAAATTATTTTTCTCAATGATTCCATACTGTTACATCAATATCATAAGCAATCAAGTTGGTCGTATTGCTCCTGGGTGACCCATTTATAAGGATTGAATTGCTGATGTGACTACACTTGTGCGAATCTAGCTTGCAACACCTTATATGCCAACTCTTTAATTCGAGAGCACATCAACCCTCAAGCTGGACTGCACTTCTTTGTATTGTATTTTGAATGAGCATCTCATGGCCCAACCACAAGTACTAGCAATACAGACACAGCATTGTACCCTGGGGGAAATGTGGAGGATGGGGAGAGAGATATACTTGTAAACTGTTTCCCAGGTGAAGTCTTCATGACTCCTCGATTTCAGGTGTGTCAATGGCCTCAGACCTGACAGAGACGACCCGTTGGTATGGGCAGTGACTTCGAGGAATAATAGACGAACTTCAGGTAATTGTTCACCAGGGTGATTGTTTCACTACCAAGTTGTTTATCAGTCTCGCAACTGTGAATGCCGGTGTCCATTTTCAGGTAGACACTGAAACTGCTGTTTCCCTGATGAACCTCCATACATGCCTAAGTTCTCCCAACCTAGCCCTGCCCTACTGTACATTGATCACCTATGATGACAATTCCATACCCCTCTGGGTAATTCACAATTGACACCTTCAAAACGGTCACGTGGCTGGTCATGCTGTTTGTTGTCGATAGTTACTCCATCGGCAACAGTTTCGGTCTGGATGCCTTCATGTTGTTTGGACTTTCCATCAGTGAGGAGGTTCAGGTCGTCTCTGACTCAGTTCCTTTCCAGCAACTTGACAACTTTTGTGCCACTTTTTCACCAATATTCGAACCTGGTCTGAGGTGTGCCACAGAGTTCCAGGCTCATATCTCCTTGAATCCAGGCACTGTGCCCTGTTTCTGATGGGTGTAACCAGCGCTTGAGCTACACCTCTTATAGTTATCAAGAATCCGAGTGGTTCCTTATGGCTAAGCAGAGACTTCCAATTGACAGTCAACATCAAGGCACAAATGAACACTTACCAAGTAGCATAGCCTGATGATATCATTACAGAGCATGTTGTGGAGAAAATTTTTCTAAGATAGACCTTCTGACACGTTGTTCACAGATCATGCTAGGTTAGGAGTCACAAAGCAAGCTCATCTAGGTTCCCCAGAACTAGCTCTGCCCTCCTGTTCATTGGTCACTTGTGGTGACAGTTCCATTCCCCTCCAAGGTCAATTCATTCCGCAGATGCCTGTAACACTAACCATGTCCATACCTTCTTGCACTATCTACCCTGATGACTTAATTATCATGGACACTAGGCATCAGGACCACCAGCGAAGTCTTTGCACCTTTTTTGCTATGTTGCATGGCACAGTGCTGAAGTGCCATTTAGACAAATGCCAGTTTCTTCAAGAGTAAGTGGAATGGATCCAGCCCACTGACAGCAATGTCACAGCTATTGACTCTCTACCACACCTCTCAAACTTACAGGAGCTGCAGGCTTTTTTGGGAAAGGTAAATTATTAGTCTAAGTTCATTCCCCAAGTGGCCCATACCATGCACCGGTAAAACACTTGGGGAAGAAAGGCATTCAGTACAGGTGGACAGCAACCTGCGAGTGTGCTTTCAAACAGCTGAAGCATATGTTGCAGTTGGCACTCTGTCTTATACCCTTTTCACCATCAGTGGTTCTGCTATGGATGCCTCCCCACATGGCTTTGATCCGGTGCTACTTCATAAAATGGTGATGGTGCTGAGCAATCAATTGCCTGTGCATCAAATATGCTCACACCCAGTCAAAAGAGCTACTCACAGATAAAAAAGGAGCTTTGGCTATTGTCTTTGCTATTAAAAAGTTCCATGTTTACCTTTTTGGAACTAAGTTTACACTCATTATGGGCCACAAACCATGGGTGGTATTATTTGGGCTGTACTCCCATTTTCCTGAACAGACAGCAGCATTGCGTACTTTTCCTTTGCTCCTGCAATTATACAATTAAGTGCAAGCCCAAAGAACAACACACAAGTGTGGAGACACTATCTTGTCTGACCATGAGAGCAGACTGGCTTTGATCAGAAGGAATCCTCTTGTTTCCGCATTGATGCGGAATGGCAACAAACTATGGATGGATTTCCCATTCCAGCTGCTCGAATCACTTCAGACCTGCGCCGTGACCCTATCTACGTGCTCTGACGCTCTGGGTCTGGGCTTGCCTCTCCCACTGTCTTGATCATCACTGATGTTTTTCTGATTGACACTGAGGCAGACACTCATTATGTCATCATTCCGACTGCTGTGTGGTATCGGGTGTTATAATTTTTATATCGTGGTCATTGGCATATGTCATAGATGAAAGTTCTCGCACAGTGACGACCTACTGGCCAGTGCTAAGGACACAGAAGCCATGATGTGCCATTTCTCCACTTGCGCCCAGCAACAGGTTGCTCCATCTCAGTCTTTCACCCCCTGGCCCATCCGCCATTGCCACAGGCACCTCATTCGTTTGGACCTTGCGGGCCCCTTTCTGGACTCGCTGTGGCTCATTGTTATGGATACTTACTACCCATAAGTGTTGAGCTCAGCAACCATGACAACAGACACTACTATTAACGTGAAACATATGTGGATGCCGGCTACAGCTGTTACCAACTATGGACAGCACCTTAACCACTGTCATTCCAAGGGGTTCGGAGTGCCATCATACCTATAAACTCTGTCCCCATCTACCAACTGCATCTCTGCCAGTGGTCCAACCAGACCTTGAAAGCCCATTTTGCCAGTCCCACAACTGTACAAGTATAACTTGCTCTCCAGAACACCAGCAATATTTTCCATAGACACAGCCATGGAGGTGTAGGTCTCCATGCAGTCTCCACAACCTTGGCCGCCATGTTGTCACCTTAGCTTATTGCCAGATGATCCCAGTTCCTCTCACCATCCAGTAGGCTTTGGTTCCAGGACACCAACGTTTCTGCCAGTTCACTTTCCGAAGATCGTCCAGGATGCTTCTGGCACTACACATTTGTTTCGGGTGGTGAGGGACCTGGTATCCTGGCCCGGTGATCTTGAAAGTCCACCAGAAGCCACAGAACTCAATGTTTGCCTGCATATGGCACTGTTAAAGCTACAAGCAGTGGTATTATCATCCACAGCACTGATCTCGAATCACCACAAGATCATGCCTATCTCACTGGCCAATTAATGCTCACTGCAGCACTAAAAACTTGCCGTACCATGGCTCCATTTTCAGTTGTGCATTCGCTGTGCTATTGTATTATTCTCATTACATACTGTTGGATGTGGTCTCCGATTCACTGCATCTTGGGTTTTTGCTCTTGGGTACCTTGCTTGGTTCTTGTTTCCCTGCTGTGCCATCTCTGTTGCCTGTTTTTCTGGTTGTTGTTGGAGAACCACTGTTGATGACCCCTGGCTGCTCAGTCCAGCCTCAGCGGGTTGCGTTAGTCTTTCGAGAGTTTCTGCCAAATCTCAGTCACAATACGTGCTCATTCCCTGAGCAAAAGATCGTCTGTAAGAAGATCCAGTGTGTTTCTCAGTTTGTCACACAGACAGGAGATACATGTAATATGTTTGTTAAACATTCTTGAAGAACAACCAGAAATGGCAAGAAGGCTGTAATAGTGGATACCGTTTCTTTTTGGTTTTTCAGGTGTGGGAATCTTTTTAGTTGAAATGGCGGATAAACTTTTTTCTCAAAATAAACCACTGTTAGATGTTGAAGCACTTCTGGAAGACTTTCCAGGAAGATAATGACTGGTACTTTCTGGACCAGAGAGCCCAATATGCTGCTGAACTGTAAAATGTGGTCACAGTTTCGAACCTGCAAATGTAGACTGGTGTGAGCAGGCTTACACTAGTAGACACATTGTTCTGTTAGCTTTCCTTAAAACAAAAATTATCAAACAGGGTAATATGCTGTCATTCCTATTGTAAATTGAATAGTCAGTGAGTGAACTGAAATGCTGAAGAACAATAGGCAATGTCTCTGCTTCACACCATACACATTTTGTATGTGTAATAACACCAAAAACAGGATGGTTTTAAGGCTGCCAACTGTAGAGACTTCTCTGCAAAGTTTTCCATGCCTTTGAGCTATTTATGATAATGAATACAGGCTGAAGCAATGGATTAAAATTTGTACTAAGGCTGGGATTTAAACTCTGGTCTCCTGCTCACTAGGCAGATATGCTAACCACTGTGCCACCCTCGCATTGTGGCTAGCATAGCTGCACAGATTACCCTAGTATGTCTCCCTCCCTTAAACAAACTTCCATTTCTTTCAGCCCATCTTGATGTTTCCCTTCTTACCTTGTCTCTGTATTGCAGAGGCTGATCTGAGCAGCTATGTTAGCCACATTGCCAGGGTGGAGCAATGGTTAGCACATCTGCCTACTGAGCAGGAGACCTGGGTTTGAATCGTGGCCTTGGTACAAATTTTATTTCATTGTTTTGGTCAGTGTTCATTGTTGATCACAGATATAAGGGGTCGCATACCCATTGGAAGAAAGGGCATACTGCTGCTATCCTACAGTACAGGGTCAGCATTTAAACATTACTTGCTTCCTTTGACCCAGTCAAATTGTGCAAGTCAGTTGGTTCTTTTGCATAAGGTGTGGTCTAGAGAGGGTTATAGATGGCTTATAAAAGCACCATGTGTTCATGGACAGTTCCTGAAAAAAAATCCCAAAAAACCCAGATTTTTGGATACCAAAAGTACCAATCGTGGGGATGGCTATTTTTGTAATTCCTGTTAATGGCAAGTCATTGAAATTTTTACCACATGTTCTTAAGATAATATTTTCAGAGAACTTTGAAACTTTTTCGGTATCATTATCTGATAAGGAGACCCAGCTGTCCAAAATTACCATACTTGGGCAGAAAATTGGTTTTCAGCCATTTTTTACACAATGGGCCATAATTATCTAAATAATTAACCATAGAAAATTGCTCAAATTTTAACTGTAAATGCTTTAGACATTTACCTAGAAATGCCATTTTCCCATTTTCGAAAATCTTTAACTGTAAAATTATGACTTTTGGGCACCAAAAGTACCAGTTATGGGGTGGCCACTTCTTTTATTTTGTATTCACTGCAAATGGTCGAAATTTTTACTTTATGTTCTTAATATGATGTTCTCGGGGAACCTTGAAATGTTTCTCAATATCATAATCCATTGCCGAGGTCCAGAGGTTGTACATGATTGCCACAAGTTCTGGAAATCAGGGAATATCAGGGAATTCTAAACTTGTCAGAGAAATCAGGGAAATTTGAAAAAGAAAACACTGGAAAAGTTCCATTTTTGTCTCAGTATATGAAATGCTTTGTTTACTGAGAAGTCGTGCGTCATCATGCATGGGCGCAGCTGAATATGTGCACTGCTTTCCTACTCCCTCTTTCTTACTGCTTCTCCCCTTCCTACCACTCCCCTTCGCTTGCAGTCTGTGCTGCCACCACTTCTTGCTGCTAACCTGGCAGCTGTTGATGAGTAGCAGGGAAGCACGAGGTATGGTTTGTTTGGATCTGATTCTCTGTTGACATGGATGGAGACAACGATCATGTGTCCATGAGTTGTGTCTGAGTGATTGTGTGAATGTTTGTGTGCTCTTGTTTCTGACAAAGCCTATGGCCAAAAATTTAGTTGTGAGGAGTGTGATTGTTTTTTTTACAAGCCTGTCTGCAGCTCATCGGTCATCTTTACACTGAGTTACTACCTATCCTCTTTAGTACTGATTCTCAGAGTATTAGCACAAGTTATATGTTGCATGAATTGACCACCGTAGTCTCATTTCATCAACATGGTGTCTGTGACACGTGAATAGCTGGCCACACAAGTGGGTCTCCATGATGGGACAAAACTGCAGGCCATTTCTGCAGGTATCTCTAACAGATTGGGCCTTCTGATCTGAAGCCTGTCGTCTTCCACTAATGTGCAGCTCTGCCAATCGAATCTCTAATCTCACCAATCTATCTGCAGGCCGGGTCTATCTGTGTGTGGTGTAATGCAGCGAATTTTCGTGGTTTATCCATGGACATGGGACTGTGGTGCTCTTTGGCAAGCCAGATGCCACAGGGATGGTTTTCAGGAATTGTGACTGTCTCATCACAAGTACATTGTACATTGCGACATTTTATAGACATTTTATTTATTTTAATACATTTTGGCACTTCAAAAGTAATGTATATACTAGAAAGTATGGATGATAAGAAGAAGAAAATTGTGGCACTTGCTGGTGGTTTGTACGCTGTTTACTCATATATTTCTTGAAAGAAAAATCACACAATACCTGTAAAATAATAGACATATCATGGTGGATAATAACCGACAATAACAAACATAGTAGAACCAACATTTTATTGGTGATCACCTATAGTGTTGGTTTACACAACTCTTCCCTGCCTTACACACTTCTTTCAAGAGGCCTAATTTTTTCTGAGGTTATTTCTGAAAACAGTGAAGGTATTTTAAATCTGTCCTGCAACTCCATGGAAATGTGTATTTTTGTCACCAAATGAGTTTAATTTTATTGAAATAAAATAACATCAGTGGTCTTAATGAAATGCACATACCATCTGGCTTGCTTTCTCCATCTAAAAACAGTTCATTACAAAAGATGTTGATGTTAGTACTTAAGGTTTTTGCTCGCATGGGGGGGGGGATACAGAAGTCCTTATGTATTGGTGTGATCTCAAAATTTGTCAGGGAAAAATGCTAAAACTTGTCTGGAAATCAGGGAAATATCAGGGAATTTCGCTTGGGGAAACTTGTGGCAACCCGGATGTAATATCCAGTCTGAGGTCTAAATGTAGTTTTAACTGACACAACACAATGATTCTGGTCTCATCATAAGAGTTCTGAGGTCGCCAAACTGTGTTTTTAGTTGCTATTTTTTACCAATAAAACTTTGACTGTCTTGCACAGTGGGCGCTTTAGTTTCAATGTGGCACAAGAAGTGAGCGTAACACAATAAGTAAAAAAATCATAAAATTCCATTAATGTAAAGTTATGATAATATGTTGTGCATTTTTTGTAAAGCAATGTCAAGTGAACTTAACATAGGATGGGAGGTGATTTTGTTTTAACCTCATATTGCATATACCTATTTGTTGTTTATTTACGTCAAAGTGCATAAATGTGTTGAAGTAAAAAAAAAAAAAAACTGGCAAAACTTTATTGATGTAAAGAACTCATTTTATATAATCAGCACAATCTGCTGTAACAGGGAAAGGAAGAGAACCAGCTGAGAAGCTCCTGTCAGAGCACAAAAAAGCACAAAAAAGGCAAATATGCCCCTCTTCAAATACTCTGACAGAAAAGTGGGGAACCAGTTGCCTCAATCCTCATTCCATCTTCCTCGCCAAAAATAGTGTCTTGTGAACATATTCATTCTTTTTTGCACTGATAGAGAGTAGCAGAGAGACAGTGATGTTGGAACAGAGAGGAGACAGTGCCAGTGGGGGATAAACCGAGATTAGACAGTAATGGTGGGAGAGAGGAGACAGCAGTGGCAGCTTATCAAAGTAGACAAGGGAGGCCAGGCCTCCTCCCTAGCAGCAGCAGCAGCAATGAATTATTTTTACAATAAACATCTATGCACTTTTGTCACCGAGCGAGGTGGCGCAGTGGTTAGCACACTGGACTCGTATTTGGGAGGACGACGGTTCAATCCTGCATCTGGCCATCCTGATTTAGGTTTTTCGTGATTTCCCTAAATCGCCCTAGGCAAATGCCGGGATGGTTCCTTTGAAAGGGCACGGCCGACTTCCTTCTCCATCCTTCCCTTATCTGATGAGACCGATGGCCTCGCTGTTTGGTCTCTTCCCCCAAACAACCCAACCCACTTTTGTCAGTGAGTGTAAAAGATGTTAGCTAGTGTTATTTCTTCTAAACTGTCAGGTTAGAGTGCAAGTCAAAGTGCAAAAGCATAATCTTAACCTAAGATGGAGGTGCGAAGCATATGGTGAGGAGGCCAGATACATGCCAGGTCACTTGTAAATGCTCGGTTACCATCATAACCAGTATGTCATTGCTAGAAACAGAAGAGAAGGTGCAGACTGTCTTAGCCATGCTGTGCTGTGTACTTCCATGATACAGGAGGCCAGTTGCTGTGGTGATGCCTTTCTAGGTTTCTCTTACATTAGTTTTCTTGTGTGCTGAGGTTTTTGACGATCTGAAGAATCTTGTCTAGAGATTTAGTATGGTATGCTTCTTCTAAAGATCATCTAAGTAGTTTATTTCTTTTAAAGAGCTATCCTAACAAGTGTTTAGCATTTTGGAACATCTCAAACTGTTGAAAATCAGACACAACAATGAAATGAAAGCTAACAGAAAAAACATGAAAATTCTAATTGATGTCGTAAGTCTTTTGTGTAAGCAGGACTAGCTTTCACAGATCATGATGAGACAAAAAATTCACAGCATCCCAGAAATTTCAAAGCCTTTTTTAAACTTGGTCTTTGAAAGCACACTGGAAGAAAATGGGCTATTTCCATATGCAGGATAAACTGATTGAATGTATAAATAAAAAGATTTGTGAATATATGCAGTCAAGTTTGGGTTGAACTAATTTTTTATGCCTGTGTTGTGGAACAAAGCAATAAAAAGTCCAGACAAGTCACAATGCTATATTGTTGTGAGGCTGGTGGACTGCAATTATGATGTTCAAGAACAGATTTTTTTTTTGCTTTTCATCATGTTAGCCGAACTGAAACCACTGCTGCTTGATTCACTGTGCTAAGTGGTGTGCTTCAGAATTATGGTGGTGCTTCCATTTTGGCAGGAGAATTAAATAGTCTTTGAGCTAATGTTCATGAAATTGCCCCCCTCCCCCAAGCTCCTTTTTACTCACTGCTTTGCACATTGTTTACTTTTGCAGCAGAGCTGTTCTTGTATAATGCCAGAAATGAGCTTTTCCTCTTCACTTGAGGATATTGTTGCTTTCTCCACAGGTCTTCCAAATTCACAGCAGTTCTGACAGTGTTGCTGGTAAATGCATTCATTCAAACAGTGTAACAAGATGAAACTGTAATGTCAGAACAACATGTGTTAATGGAAAGTCCAGGATGGAATCATGACAATATTATAAAAAAGACAGATTGGCTACTCACAATGTAGAGGAGACGTTGAGTCCCAGATGGTCACAACAAAAAGACTGCTATACATTAGAGCTTTTGGCCAAAATGCTTTCTTTCAAAGTAGAAAACACACACACATTCATACAAGCACAGATCACAGAAAGATGACTACTGTCTTAGGCTGCTGAGGCCGGACTGCATATAGCAATTGACGCGTGGCAGGAGAAGCAATATGGGTGGTGGGGCTAAGGAGGAGGATGGGATGGGAAGAGTGAGAAAGAGTGGTGTAGAGGTGGGAGAAGGTGTAGTGTTGCTTGTGGGAGTGTGTGGGGTTGTGTGGGGTACAGGGTAGAGCTGCTAGGCGCAGCAGGGGGTTTGAAGAGAAAGGCGGGTGGGGTGGTGGTGTAAGCGAAGTAAATAAGGAGAGAAGTAGAGCAGAAGAAAAAGACTACTGAGTACATTAGTGGAAAGAAGGCTGCGCAGTGCTGGAGTGAGAGCAGGGAAAGTAGAGTTCTCACATGTTCAGTTCAAAAAAGATGGTGGTGTTAGGAAGGATCCAAATGGTGCAGGCTGTGAAGCAGTCATTGAAGGGCAGCATGTTCAGCGAGGGAGTGGTCCAGCTGCATCGTGACTACAGTTAGTCAGTAACCATTCATGTGGACAGAACATTTGTTACTTGTCTTCCCTACACAGAAAGTGGCACAGTGGTGGCAAGTTACTTTGTAGATCACATGACTGTTTTCACAGGTAGCACTGTGTTGATGAGATAAGTGATGCCTGTGACGGGACTGGAGTAGGTGGTGGTGGGAGGATGTATGGGACAGGCCTTGCATCTAGATCTGTTGCAGGGATAAGAGCCATGGGGCAAGGGGTTGGGAGCAAGTGTGGAGTAGGATATTGCAAAGGTTCTGTGGGTGTTAGAATACCACTGTGGGAGGGTGGGAAGTATAGAGGGTGGGATATTCCTCATTTCAGAGGACAGGTAGTGATAACCCTGGTGGAGAATGTGATTCAGTTGCTGCAGTCCTGGATAGTTCTGAGTCATGAAGGGAGTGCTCCTTTATGGCCACACAGTACGAATGTGAGAGCTGATAGATGACCGGAGAGACAACACATGGAAGATCTGTTTTTGTACACAGTTGGAATGGTAATTTCGGTCTGTGGAGGCCTCAGTGAGACCCTGGGTATATTTGTAGAGATTCCTTGTCACAATATATGTGATGGCCGTGGGTGGCTAGGCTGTATGGATGGGAGTTCTTGGTCTGGAATGGGTGGCAACTGTCGAATTGGAGGTATTGCTGGTGGCTGGTAGGTTTGATATGGTTGGTATCTTTCACATAGGAGGGTAGGCTGTGGGTAACAGACTGAAGGTGTTGGTCTATGAGAGCAGAGATTCTCTCAATGGATCTACAGTAATCAGCCATGATGGAACTTCCTACATGGTTGGGTTTATGGACTTCGGGAAGCACTTAGAAGGCAGGAGTTTGGGGAGTGGTAGGGTTGAGAAGAGAGAGACTCAGGGAGAGGTTCTGGGATGGGCCTTAGGACTTGAGTAGAGACTGGAAATCCTGTTGGATTTCTGGAAAAGGGTCACTGTGCCAGGGTTTGTAGGTGGATGAATCTGACACTGGCAGAGACCCTCCACCAGATAATCCCTGCAGTTCAAAACCACAGTGGTGAAGCCTTTATTAGCAGGTAGGATTATAAGGTCAGGATCAGATTTTAGACGGTGGATTGCTGTTTGTTCTGTGGATGTAAGGTTAGTTTCCATGTTGGGGCATTTGGGCAATGATGCTGAGGCAATATTTGAAGTTAAGAAATCCTGGAATGTTAATGGAGGGGGGAGGGAGGCAGGGATTAAGGGGCAGCGGGGATTGACCACGTTTGGATAAAGGAGTGAACTGAGTCAGGCAGTGTATAATGTTGGCTTTGGGCTGTGTCATATTGGTAGGTTTGGTGGTGCTAAAGTGTTTCCATTGTAGGGACTGGGAGAAGGAGAGAAGGTCTTGAACAAGTCCAAGCATGATTGGATTTAGATGTGGGACAAAAGGTAAGGCCCTGCGAAAAGCATGGATACTTCTGTTTGATTAAGGCTTTTGGAGGAAAGGTCGATACTGTGTTTTGGGTCTGTTTAGTCTCTGGATTCTGTATGGTGGTAGGGGGGAATTTCTGAGGGTGTGGTAAATGTAGTAGATCTGCAAGGCAGAATTTGTTGGCTGTGAAGAAGGGATGTGGGGAAGGTTTTGGGGGCTCGTTTTTTGAGGCGACCTTGAGCATGCTGCTCCATTTCCAGGAAGGCAAGAGTTTCTGTGTGAGAGATGGTATGCAGGAATTTGGAATTGCAGAGCAGGAGAATTTTGCATATGGAGAGAAGGTATTGCAAGGAGGTTTGGGCCTGATCTATGTGGTTTTGGAGGACTAAGTTATTGAGGGCTATAGACTGGCAGAATTTCAACAGTTAGAGGTGGAAGAAGGGGTTGCAGCCAGAAATGGATTATTTAATGGGGAGGTCATTTGGGGGATTCCATGGGCTAGGCAACAGTGCAGAAACAGTATGTAATAAAAATACCTGGGAAAATTCACTAAAAGAGCAGAAAGGATTAAGTATGGGGAATGTAAGTGAAACTTGATGGTGTAGAGCTGATAATGAAAGGTGAAGATGAAATAAAATTGATGTGAGAACAAAATGAGATCAAAGAGAAAAAAAAAATAAAGATGATAATATGAGATGCAGGTCAGTGGTTGAATATGAGTGAAGTGTGAAGAGAGGGGACAGCACATGTAGATGACTTAGGTGAGATTGATATGTGCGTGATGGAATAAGGGAAGAGAAAGGGACTTGGGGGGGGAGTGAGTTTATAGGTGGAGGTTCAATAAGTTCATGTGGCTCAGTAAGGTACAGAAAATAAAATTCAAAAAATAATTGAGAATTAAGGAGGAAGAATGATTAATTTGAAGATCTAAGACCAATTATATCGGCAGGAATAATGCCAGACATGCGATACTACGCCAGCAGTCAGTGCGGTCACAATAGCCGCATGTCGTGAATGGACAAAACGGTTGATACATTGTGGCTCACAAGTCAGAGCTTGTATTGTTTGGAGGCAACAGGTAAAACACAGGGAAGAAGATCAAAAAAAGATGGACGCTGAGTAAAGTAATGTGTTAGAGAATAGGAACAAAGAAAAATAGCACTTGATTGCAGGATGGAAGAAAAGCCACAGTTAGGTGAAATCAAACAATGGAAGATAGAGGATGAAGTAACGACAATATTATTCCTGCATTCAATCTCTCACATTGAAACTTGTGCCGTCCGAGAAGTAGAGCAGCATGCACATTGCCACCTTAAAAATCTCTCCAACCTGTTCACCTCCTACTCCCGCCTTGGACTTCAACTGTCCACCACCTCTACAGCAGCCTGCAGACCTCCCCCACATCCCGTCACCCCCAACAAACCTGCCTCCCAGACTTACTACATTTACCACATCCTCAGAAACTCTCTTCCATTGCCATACAGAATCCAGAACCTAAACAGACCAAAAACACAGCATGGACCTTTCCTCTAAAAGTGTTAATCCTACAGAAGTATCAGTGCTTTCCAGTGGGCCTTACATTCTGCTCCGCTATCAAAATTCAGTCATGCTGGACTTGTTACAAACCTTCTCTCCTTCTCCAAGACCCTAGAGTTCTACACTTTTTCAATACCAACCCTCCAAATCAGACTCAACCCAAAGCCAAAGTTGAAACCCGTCAACCCATTCATTCCTCCATCCAACTGTGATACACCCCCACTGCCACCAATTAACCCCCTGTTAACGTTCTAGAATTTCTTATCCTTAAACTTTGCCTCACCATCATACCCAACATCCTTAACATGGGATCTAACCTTATATCCACAGAAAGAACTGTAACCCAATACCTAAAAACTGATCCCGACCTTATAATCTTACCTGCAAACAAAGACTCCCCCACTGTGCTTTTGAAGTGCAAGCATCATCTGGTGGAGGGGCTCCACCAGCTGTCACATTGGTCCACATACAAACCCTGTCACAGTAACCACGTTTCAGAAATCCAGCAGGATCTCCAGTTCCTCCTTAAATCTATAGGCCCATCGTGGAACCTCTCCCCTGAGTCTATCTCTCCTCACCCCTACCAATCCCTGCACAACTACTTCTACATGATTCATGAAGTTCATAAACCAAACTATGCTGAGTGCCCCATTGTGGCTGGTTACTGTGCCACCACTGAAATAATCTCTGCTCTTTCATAACCTACCCTCTTATGTAAAAGAGGCCAACCATTTCCTCCACCAACTCTCCACAGTTCCTGTTGCTACACCATATAGTGTTCTGCTTGTCACTATTGATGCCACCTCCCTCTAAACAAGATCCCTGATGACCATGGCTTTGCTGCTATTGAACACTATTTCCCCATGTGACTCCAAACCGACAATGTCCTTCCTGGTCACCATGTCCAATTATATCCTCACCCACAATTACTTCTCCTTTGAAGGCATCACCTACAAACAAATCTGTGGTACAGCAATGGGCACCCACACTGAACTATCCTGTGCCAGTCTGTTCATGGGTCATGTAAAGGAATTATTGAGGGTCCCAACCCCTCACCTGTTTCATATTCATTGATGACATTTTTGTGATCTGGAATGAGGGTGAGAATATCCTATTCACAGTTCTCCAGAACTCCAGAGCCTCAACACCTTCTCTCCCTTTGCTTCACCTGGTACTCAACAGCCCAACAACACAAGGTACATATGACCGGGACAGCTGGGAAATGTGGGAAGAACACTATAATTTTTTCATTCAGGAAAAACCTGGGATTTTTTTTAGAAATCAAAGTTTTCTCTGTTTTAGTTTTCAATTAAATTTTTGTAATATTCACTGGTAAGAACTGACACTCTAATGAAGAATTTTACTTTAGCCCGTTACTGTAGAAAAATACTGTAGCAGCAAAACATAAACAAGAGAATAATACCAAAATAACACTTAAGTTGCAAAGAAAATGCACCATTAAAAAAAAATAAAATAAAATAAAATAAAACACACACACACACACACACACACACACACACACACACACACACAGTGCATACACAAGTGTCTGCCGGCAGTAAGATGTGTCGAAGGCTTTAGGACAAAAACTATGCAATGCTTTGTAACAACAAACTGCTATTGGTAAGTGTGATGTCACAACTGTTTACATTTCTAACAGGTCACAGGAAAATATTGTGAATGGTGGTTTGAGAAGTTATTTTTAAAGTAAATTTCTTTTTACTCGAGACGAATTATGCTACGTGTGAGAGTGTTGGGCTCTCATTCAAAACTTAACACTTTGCAGAGCAGCCACTTAGAAAATTCCGGGCCCAGAAGACCAGCCATTTAAGTCATTATTCAAAATTTTACTGGAAGATCTGTTTTTGATATATCTATATGTGCTAAAACAGACCAATCTTCAATGTTAGTTTTATTTTAATTCTTTCGTTGATTACAAATTTAGCAATAATTATGGCAAAAAGTACAATCTTCCTTAGAAAAAGGGAGTCAAGGGGGTCGCAAGGTGAGTTCTTTAGCAATTTGTCACATAATTGGCTTTTCTAGGAAAAAGTTGAAGTGCTCGCCAGAACATGTACTCAGCCAGGTAACCCACAAAATGTTTGTTGCTCAGCAGTGAAATTTATAAACGTGCTTGTGAAAAATGTACAGCTGCTGCAATTGAAGCAGTACTCTTAGGACCCTGCCTAACCACACCTTCAGATAAAAAGAAAAAATGGCAACCAATATTATATGTGAAATCTTAGCTCTTCTTGTAGCTATACTGTATATATACTGATCAGTCAGAACAATATGATCACTGACCTACTGGCGATTTAGACCCGTCCAGCGATAATAGCATCACTTGGCAGGGAATGACTGCTAGTCAGATACACGCATGGTGCATGTAGTATCAATGAATGTGCTGTCCCATGTGTAGAATGTGGAAAGTGCAGGATCTATCTGAGTTTGACAGAGGGCAGATTATGATGGCCCAGAGGCTCAGCATTTTGAAAACTGCACAAGTTGTTGGGTGTTTGAGGAGTGCTGAGGTGAGTGTCTTCAACATGTGGTGAAACCAGGGTGAAATCACGTCCAGACCTCGTGGGATTGGGTGGCCTCTCCTCATTACAGATGTTGGATGTTGCAGGCTGGGCAGATTGGTAAAACAGGACAGGCAGTGAACTGTGGGAGAAGTAACATCAGAATTTTTTGCTGGCAGTATACAAGTGTAATTGGCAACACTGTGCACTGAACACTTCTGAAGATGTGTTTCCGCAGCCAACAACCTGTGTATGTGCCAATGTTAACAGCACGTCGTCGGCAGCTACGTCTGAAGTGGGCATTTAACTATTGCCACTGTACTTCTGCACAGTGGCAGAGCATTGCATGGACTGATGAATCCCAGTACCTTCTTCATCATGTCTATGGGAGGGTGCGAATTTGTCATCTTCCAGGGGAGCAGTGCGGTAATACTTGTGCTGTGGGACAGAGACAATCTGGCGGCAGCTCATTTATGCTCTGGGGAACATTCACGTGGGCATCTGTGGCTCCAGTGAAGATCCTGCAAGGCACCCTGATGGCCAAGGAGTATCATATACTGCTTACAGACCATGTACACCCCTTCATGATGATCATGTTTCTTGACGGTAGTGGCATTCTTCAAGAAGAAAATGTGCCATGTCACAAGGCCAGGAGTGTGAAGATTGGTTTGGGGAACACAGTGGCAAGTTCCAGTTGATGTGCTGGCCCCGCAGCATGCCAGATCTCAACCCAATCATACAATTTGGGATGTGATTAAACGTGTCGTCAGAGCTCATCACTCCCCTCCCCAGAATATACAATAATAGGTGACTTCTGTGTGTAGATGTGGTGCCAAATCCATCCAGTGACATACCAAGGCCTCATTGCTTCCATGCCACTATGTGTCGCCACTGTTATACTCGCCAAAAATGTAAGTACAGGCTGTTAGGTAGGTGGTCATAACGTTCTGGGTGATCAATGTATATTAATTTAAACCCATTAACTTCTCCTATTTGTTCCTGATACTTAACAGTAATGTTCTTGGCTGACAACATGTCATGTGTTCTGAATATCTGCTGTCAATGGTTAGTGAGATCATATGACATGAGCTATGATTGGCTGACAAAAGCGCTTCACAAGAGGTCTCAGTTTCAGTGCTTCAGTGCTTCAGATGCTACTGTGCTGTATGTGGTGGAATTTGTATTTATACTTTCATAATAGAAAAAATATGCAGTGTACTTGTTGCCATGCATCAAAGATCTTTACGAAACATGTTGTTTCAAAGATCTTTATGAAACATGTTGTTTTTTGCTGATTTTTCTTCCGTAAAGTGCCGGGAAGCTGTACACTGTCACATAAGACTTTTAACATTAAAAGGATTGATAAGTTTTACAGCTCTGAGGGAAATTATATTGTGACTTAACACAGAAAAATATGTACCTTCACCCAGGGTATAGTTTGTTTTCACCCAGGAAAAAGTGTATTTTCAACAGGGAAATCTGGGATTTTTTTTTTTTAATTGTCTGCATGCACATCCTTCCTTATTGTTTACTTCTTCTTCAAGAATGGATATATCAGTACCCTTCATCCATACCAAACGTACCAACCACCAGAAATACTTCCATCTTGACAGTTGCCACCTCTTCCATTCTAAGATGTCCCTTCTGTACAGCCTAGCCACTTGTGGCCATCACATCTGTAGCGACAATCAATCACTGTCTAAATATAACAAAGGTCTCACTGAGGCCTCCATAGACTGAAATTACCACCCCAGTGTTGTATAGGAAGAGAACTTCCGTGCCTTGTCTCTCCAGTTATCTACCACCTCCCACATACACACTGTAGCCACAAAGGAGCACTCTCCTCATCCCTCAGTACACTGAGGGCTGGAGCAATCATGTTCTCTGCTAGGGCTTCAACTACCCCTCGTCACACCCTGAAATGAGGAATATCCTACCCACTATCCTTCCCACTGCTCCCCAGTGATATATTGCCACCCGACAAATGATGCAGTATTCTTGTACATCCTTCCTCCACCCCTGCTCCCAAAGCCTTTGCTCTTATACCTGCAATAGACCTCGAGGCAAGACCTGTCCCATACATCCTCCCACCACCACCTACTCCAGTCCAGTCACAGTCATCACCTATCCCATCAAAGGCCACTAAGCTGCAACCACTGCGCGATTTTCTGTGTGGAAATGATAATCACCAAGCTGCCTGTCCACGTGAATGGCCACCAGCAAACTGTAGTCAAGAGAAAGCTGTATCACCCACTTGCTGGACATGCTGCCCAGCACAATGTGCTTCACTTCAGTGATTGCTTCATAGCCTGTGCCATCTGGATCCTTCCTACTAATACCAGCTTTTCTGAATTGTGCTGTTCAGAACTCTGCCTTCAGTATACCCTATGTTCCCCCCGACCTCAACCTTTGCTAATCCCTATCCTTCACCTACCTGTCCGCTTTCCTGCTCAACTCCAGCACTGCACAGCCTTCTATTCCACCAGCTCACCCATTAGTCTATTTTCCTTCCCCTCCTTTTCCATTTCACTTCTCTTCCGTAACACCCCTCCCCCTGTCAACTATCTCTCTTCAAAACTACCAACTGCACCTAGTGGTCTAACCTGTTGCCACCACATTCCTGCACACTCCCACAAGCAGCATACACCTTCTCCCACCCCTACCCTGCTTTCCTTCCCTTTTCCATGTCTCATCCTCCTCCTTAGCCCCACCACCCACTGATTGTTCCTTCCATCGGGCACAGTTGCTGTACACTTCCAGCCTCAGTGGCCAGAGGCAGTGGTGTGTGTGTGTGTGTGTATGTGAGTGTGTGTGTGTGTGTGTGTGTGTGTGTGTGTGTGTGTGCTAGAAGAAGGCCTTTTGGTTGAAAAATCTAATGTGTAGCAGCCTTTTTGTTGTGCCTGTCTGTGACTCATTGTCTCCTCCATATGGTGAGTAATGATCTGTCCTTTCCATAATATTGTAGAATAATATTTGCCATTCATGAAAACTGTTCAGGCCTAACTGAGGTTTCAAATGGAATAATTGACAGTCCAGGCTCTAGTATAACAATTACAAGGGAAGCAAGTGGTTTAAAAAACAGCCACTTTGTTTTTCTTTTCTACATTTTTAAAGACTGAACTGTTTCTCAATATTCTTCAGGAAAAAATCAGTTCTGCAACAATGCTGTGTTAGCATTCTTGACTTACATGAAAAGCTTATAAATTGATTGACTTTTTAAATTCCACAAAACACTTGACTAATTCATAACCTGAAGCTTCCATGAATAGAGTTGAAATGATGGATGCATGAAGTGGTAACCCATTGATGTCAAAAGACAAACAGCTGTACATCAAAGTACTGGATAATATTCTAACACAACTGGAAACAAGATTTTCACATGTGATATCTACATTTGCATCTTTTCTATACTTGCAAACCATCATGAAGTGCATGGCAGAGTGTACATCCCATTGTACCAGTTATCAGGGGTTTCTTCCCATCCCATTCGTTTATGGAGAGCAGGAAGAATGATTGTCTGAATGCCTCTGTGTGTGATGTAATTATTCTAATCTTATCCTCACACTCCCTATATGAAGAGATACATATGGGTTTAGTATACTAATGTTCCTAGAGTCGTCATTGAAAGTCGGCTCCTGAAAATTTTGTTAATAGACTCTATCTTCAGGTGTCTGCCAGTTCAGTTCTTTTGTATCTCTGTGACATTCTCCCATGGATCAAACAAACCTGCAAACATTCGTCCTGTCCTTCTCTGTGTATGTTCAATATCTCCTGTTAGTACTACTTGGTACAGGTCCCACACATGTGAGCTGTATTCTAGAACTGGTCACACAGGCGATTTGTAAGCAATCTCCTTTGTAGATTAATTCCACATCCCCAGTATTCTACCAATAAACTGAAGACTACCACCTGCTTTACTCGTGACGGAGCCTAGGTGATCATTCCACTTCATATCCCTACAATGTGTCACACCCAGGTACTCACATGAGTTGGCCACTTACTATTAAGTGCACAATTTTACATTTTCAAACATTTAAAGCAAGTTGCCAGTCTTTGCACCACTTTGAAATCTTATCAAGATCTGACTGAATATTTATCCAGCTTCTTTCACACAGTACTTCATTGTAGGTAACTGCTTCATTTGCAAAAAGTCTTAGGTTACTATTGATACTGCCTGCAAGTTCATTAATATACAGCATGAGCAGCAAGGGCCCCAATACACTTCTGTGGGGCACACACAAATTTACTTCTATATCTGATGATGACTCTTCATCCAAGATAACATGCTGTATCCTCCCTACCAAAAAGTCCTCAGTCCAGTCACAAATTTCACTTGAGACTCCATATTATTCTACTTTTGTCAATAAGCTTAAGTTTGGTACTGTGTCTAATGCTTTTCAGAAACCAAGAAATACTGCATCTGCCTCACTGCATTCATCCAAAGGCTTCAGTGTATCATGTGAGCAAAGTGCAAATTAGGTTTCACATGATCGTTGTTTTTGGAATCCACACTGGTTTGCATGGAGGATGTCATTCTGTATGAAGAACATCGTTAAGTTTGAGCTCAGAATACGTTCTAAGATTCTACAACAAGTCGATGTCATGGATAGGGGATGGTGATAAACTGCTCCTCCTAAAATTATGCAGTACTACTCAGTTCACCAGTAATGTAGAGCATTTCCTTGTAAACAGTGATGATTCTTTATTACAAATGTATGGCACATCCTTCAGTCACTTGCAGCTGCTTTTAGAACTTGAGCTCTTACTTGTACCAAAACTGAAAAACCATTAAGCTGAGACACATGGTACGATGTCGTGAAAAGATTCACAAAGAAGAACGATCATTGAATGAACTGGTTTTACAAGTAACATCCCTCAAATGCCCGGTCTACCGGTTTGTGTGTAAATAAAAATGAGTGGTGGTATTATTATTATTAGCAGCAGTAGTCCTTGTGGTGGTGTTGTTGGTGGTGGTGGTCATCATTCTCATTAGGAACACTATGTATGCTTATGTTAAAAGGGAAGGAATTGTGATATCTCAGTGTGTTTCCTAGCCTCCCAAGAATTTAGGCCCATGATCCACCCCTGTGAGAAAGTACCAGTGGGAGAGAGAGAAAGAGGAGACAGTGAGAAAGTGCCAGTGAAAGAGAGAGGGATGACTACAGTAGCAGTGGGACCCAAAGAGAGAAGTGACAGTGATTGTCAGTTAGAAACAGTGACAGTAGAAGAGAAAGAGAGAGATGAATGAAGGCAATAGCAGTGGAAGCCAAAGAGACAGTGGAAATGAAAAAGAGAGGTGAGTGGAGACCATACATAGGCTTGGGGGGTGGGGGTGCCTGGACACAGACATTGGCAATGGGAGAGAAAAATAATGGGACAAAGACAGTGACGGTTGGACAGAGAGACAGAGAAAATGGTAGAGGAGACAGTGATAAGGAGGAGTGAGAGGAGAAAGGGATCAGGACTGTAACAGTGGGAGACAGGCGGGAGGAAGTGCCAATGGGAGGAAAAGGAGACAGTGGCAGAGAGACATCTATAGACAGTGTCAGTGAGATGCTGAGTATGAGGGCTTCACTACAAAGAGAGAGACTGGATAAAATAATTTAGGATGTTCTGCATTAAAAAGATTTGCATTCCAAAATATTTGGTGAAGAAAGAGGATTGATGGAGCTCTTTCCCCTTCCGTCAGCCTATTAAAGAGGACCGTATTTGCCTTTTTGTGGCCTGTGAGAAGCACTTTCAGCTGGATTTAATTTAATTTTATTAATTTTTTTTTTCATTGTAGATACACGTCTGCAATCCTGATACACACTGAAATCTCAGAGCCACAGTTCCATAGTATGCTGTCCATTGATAAAATGGACTATCATGCAGTAATTTGTTTTCTATATTTGATGGGGAATGACACTGCAACAATCCATACTGATTTTTCCTTCTTTGGACACCTCAGTCATATAGTAGTTTTTGAATGAAATTTCCAGCATTTGACTGTATTTTTTAATAATCATTTATTTCACACTATCATAATCAGATAGAAAAGCTGAAATGTAAAAAGTGAAAATCAGTCATGCAGCAGTTTTCAGCTTCTTGCATGAAGCTTTCAACACAACAAAGATTGACGCCCGCTGTGTTCCACCCTTTCAAAATGCCCACCAAATTGAGGCAGCAGTGGAAATGTTGCAGCTGTGTAAGGTCACTCCAGATACCTTCTTTAGCCACATAATCGCCACAAGAGAATCGTGGTTGTATCATTATGGAGTCATGACTGGCAAAAAAGGTGAAGACACAACCATCAAGGTGATGCTGTTTGTTGGGGCTGTCATGGTATGGTGCTAACAGATTATGCTCACAAGGTGTAAACTGTCACAGTACCAGACATACATAGTTCAGAGAAGATGCTATTGGGTTAGAAGATCCAGATGGCATAGACTGCAGAGCAGTCAAGCACATTGTGCTTACCAGCATATTCCACAAATGGGTGGGCAACTCTGCTCTTGGCCACAATTTGTTGGTGACCATTCATCTCGGAGTACACCTAGTGGGTAGTCATGCACACATGCAAAAATACAAAGGAACAAATATATCAATGATTGGTTTCACTGGTGGCCCTAATTCTGATAGGGTGCAGTACACTTGTGACGGGAGTGAAAATATGATGGATGCATGGAATTCAATCCTGCTATCCTATTGGTCTTAGTCCCTCTAGTCCCTGTCACAGAGATCTGGGGTGCAAATTTCTCGACCTCCGCTATCAGGTGGAGAAATGTAGGGTCCCCCTGAATAGGTCAGGCATGCACTACACGCTGGAAGCGGCTACAAGGGTAGCGGAGTACGTGTGGAGTGCACATGGGGGTTTTTTAGGTTAAAGAATTCCCTCCCTAGGCCCAACAAGACGCCTCCTGAGACGCGGCAAGGTAGGAGTAGGCAAAATGCAACAGGGAATAACAATATTAATGTGCTAATAGTAAACTGCAGGAGCGTCTATAGAAAGGTCCCAGAACTGCTCTCATTAATAAACGGTCACAACGCCCATATAGTACTAGGGACAGAAAGTTGGCTGAAACCAGACGTAAACAGTAATGAAATCCTAAACTCAGATTGGAATGTATACCGCAGAGACAGGCTGGACAGTGAAGGGGGAGGCGTGTTAACAGCGATAAGAAGTGCAATAGTATCGAAGGAAATTGACGGAGATCCAAAACGTGAAATGATTTGAGTGAAGGTCACGGTTAAAGCAGGCTCAGACATGGTAATTGGATGTCTTTATAGGCCCCCTGGCTCAGCAGCTGTTGTGGCTGAGCACCTGAAGGATAATTTGGAAAATATTTTGAGTAGATTTCCCCACCATGTTATAGTTCTGGGTGGAGATTTTAATTTGCCGGATATAGACTGAGAGACTGAAACTTTCATAACGGGTGGCAGGGACAAAGAATCCAGTGAAATTTTTTTAAGTGCTTTATCTGAAAACTACCTTGAGCAGTTAAACAGAGAACCGACTCGTGGCGATAACATATTAGACCTCCTGGTAACAAACAGACCTGAACTATTTGAAACAGTTAACGCAGAACAGGGAATCAGCGATCATAAAGCGGTTACGGCATCGATGATTTCAGCCGTAAATAGAAATATTAAAAAAGGTAGGAAGATTTTTCTGTTTAGCAAAAGTGACAAAAAGCAGATTACAGAGTACCTGAGGCTCAACACAAAAGTTTTGTCTCAAGTACAGATAGTGTTGAGGATCAGTGGACAAAGTTCAGAACCATCGTACGATATGCGTTAGATGAGTATGTGCCAAGCAAGATCGTAAGAGTTAGAAAAGAGCCACCGTGGTACAACAATCGAGTTAGAAAACTGCTGCGGAAGCAAAGGGAACTTCACAGCAAACATAAACATAGCCAAAGCCTTTTAGACAAACAAAAATTACGCGAAGCGAAATGTAATGTGAGGAGGGATATGCGAGAGGCGTTCAATGAATTCGAAAGTAAAGTTCTATGTACTGACTTGGCAGAAAATCCTAAGAAATTCTGGTCTTATGTCAAAGCGGTAGGTGGATCAAAACAAAATGTCCTGACACTCTGTGACCAAAATGGTACTGACACAGAGGATGACAGACTAAAGGCCGAAATACTAAATGTCTTTTTCCAAAGCTGTTTCACAGAGGAAGACTGCACTGTAGTTCCTTCTCTAGGTTGTTGCACAGATGACAAAATGGTAGATATTGAAATAGACGACAGAGGGATAGAGAAACAATTAAAATCGCTCAAAAGAGGAAAGGCCGCTGGACCTGATGGGATACCAGTTCTATTTTACACAGAGTACGCGAAGGAACTTGCCCCCCTTCTTGCAGCGGTGTACTGTAGGTCTCTAGAAGAGCGTAGCATTCCAAAGGATTGGAAAAGGGCACAGGTCATCCTCGTTTTCAAGAAGGGACCTCGAACAGATGTGCAGAACTATAGACCTATATCTCTAACGTCGATCAGTTGTAGAATTTTGGAACACATATTGTGTTCGAGTATAATGACTTTCCTGGAGACTAGAAATCTACTCTGTAGGAATCAGCATGGATTTCGTAAAAGACGATCGTGTGAAACCCAGCTCGCGCTGTTCGTCCACGAGACTCAGAGGGCCATAGACACGGGTTCACAGGTAGATGCCGTGTTTCTTGACTTCCGCAAGGCGTTCGATACAGTTCCCCACAGTCGTTTAATGAACAAAGTAAGAGCATATGGACTATCAGACCAATTGTGTGATTGGATTGAGGAGTTCCTAGATAACAGAACACAGCATGTCATTCTCAATGGAGACAAGTCTTCCAAAGTAAAAGTGATTTCAGGTGTGCCGCAGGGGAGTGTCATGGGACCATTGCTGTTCACAATATACATAAATGACCTGGTGGATGACATCGGAAGTTCACTGAGGCTTTTTGCAGATGATGCTGTGGTGTATCGAGAGGTTGTAACAATGGAAAATTGTACTGAAATGCAGGAGGATCTGCAGCGAATTGACGCATGGTGCAGGGAATGGCAATTGAATCTCAATGTAGACAAGTGTAATGTGCTGCGAATATATAGAAAGATAGATCCCTTATCATTTAGCTACAAAATAGCAGGTCAGCAACTGGAAGCAGTTAATTCCATAAATTATCTGGGAGTACGCATTAGGAGTGATTTAAAATGGAATGATCATATAAAGTTGATCGTCAGTAAAGCAGATGCCAGACTGAGATTCATTGGAAGAATCCTAAGGAAATGCAATCCGAAAACAAAGGAAGTAGGTTACAGTACGCTTGTTCGCCCACTGCTTGAATACTGCTCAGCGGTGTGGGATCTGTACCAGATAGGGTTGATACAAGAGATAGAGAAGATCCAACAGAGAGCAGCGTGCTTCGTTACAGGATCATTTAGTAATCGCGAAAGCGTTACGGAGATGATAGATAAACTCCAGTGGAAGACTCTGCAGGAGAGACGCTCAGTAGCTCGGTACGGGCTTCACTCCTGTCCCCATGACCACCACTTAATTCTATCAGTCTACACTCACGCTTCCTTCTCTGCTTTATCTCCCATTCTCTGTCCTGCTTGCCTCTCGCAATCCATTCCCTCACTGTACACTATGCAACACACAACTTCTCTTGCTGAGGGTATGCCTTTGATAGGACTGGAGTAGGATCTGGTATGTAAGTGCAAAGAACATGTTTTGCATCAAGGTCCACCGCAGGGGTATGGTCAGTGTGGTAAGGGATGAGGAGTAAGCATGGATGGAACAGGATGTGTAGGCAGTGGAATACCACTTCTGGAGAGGTCTGAAGGATTCAAAATATGATGTTCCTCATGGGCATTGTGACAGATATTTTAGGCTCTGGGAAAGGATGTAGTTAAGTTGTTCCAGTCCATGATGGAACAGGGTACTGAAGAGGATGCTCCTTTGCAACTGGATCACAGGTACGGTTGGAAGGACATCAGACCAAAAGATTATCAGTATTTTCTGATTTGTTTATATGCCTACAGACAATCCAATGCTTCTACTATATGGTGGAATGTTACCTTTACTCTTTCCATTTTTTGTATTACATCCAGGTCTTTCTATTATCGCAACTGTAAATGTATTGTGTTACTGTAGCATTACTTTAAATAACAGCTTTTATTTTGTTTCCAGCGGGAGATTTGCTTGTATAATTTGATTTATATTATTTAAATCAGAGCTCTTGGCCAGTTTGGATTCGTGTTGTATAAATTTTCTACTATCACATTGATTTTAGGGCTCAACTCCTGTACTGAACTGGCAAACAAGATTGGACATTGCTCTTGGTACATCAAGAGGAATCTTGTATCTGCATACTGCATTTGAGAAGCCTCTGGTTCACAGGGATATAAAAAGTGCAAATATTTTGCTGAACGACAGTTTGCAAGCCAAAGTAAGTGAATGGAAATTTCCTAGTAGTTGTTGAGTTGCATTCCCAGACCACTTAAACTACAGATCTTTAGACATTTTTAAGTATTTAGGTTCCCTGCTGTGACTCATTAGGAAAATTATAATGCAACTGGAAAGATAAAAAAAAAATCTACTCACCAAGCGGCAGCAGGAGAACACACATATAGAGGTGTTAAAATTAGCAACCTTTCAGAGCCAGTGGTTCCTTTTTCTGAAGGGAGTGAAGGAGGAAGAAGACGGGTGAAGGAAAAGGACTGGTGAGGTCTGCCAGTCCTTTTCCTTCATTCCTCTTCCTTCCTCTTCTACCCTTCTGCTAGAAGAAGCCATGAAAGCTTGCAAATTTTAATAACTTTTTATGTGTGTTCTTCTGCTGCAGCTTGGTGAATAGATTTTTTATCCATCCAATTACATTATATTTTTTAAAAATTGAGTATTTTCGTCGACATCATTAGAGAAATTGGAATGATTTAATAGTTTTAAATGAACTGGATAAAGTTGGTAGTTGCTGACAGTCTGCTAGCTACAAATAAGCCTTCTCCGTTTTCTTCCACATCTTCATCCAGTGCAAGCTTTTACTCCACACATTGTCCTCAGTGAGAGGCTAAGTTCAAATACGATGCACAGCTGAAAAGAAATTTCTGTGGTTCAATGGAAATTTCATTAATATCTAAGAGTTGGGGAGCAGGTGGGAGGATGACTGATGGCTGGTAGGTAGAGGCGGCAAGCTCATGGGATAAGAATCTAGCCCAGTCAAGCTGCAGTGTCAGCACAATATGGTCAGTTGAGGCAATGCAGCCTCACAGCTTTATTTCTGTAAGTACCTCATCTCCTACTTTCCAGACATTACATAAGTTCTCCTGCATACTTTACAGAACTAGCACTCCTGGAAGAAAGGTTATTGCAGATACAGCTTAGCTGCAGCTTGGGGGTATGATTCCCAAACGAATTTTCACTAGTAGCACATTGTGTGCTGATTTGAAACTTCCTGGCAGATTACAGCTGCGTGCTGCAGCAGGACTTGAACCTGAAACTTTTTCCTTTTGGGAGCACGTGCTATTGACGCACAACTAATGACCTGCCCTCACAGCTTTACTTCTGCAAATATCTCATCTCCTACTTCCTAGATACACCTCAAGGCTGTGGCTAAGCCATGTCTGTGCAATATCCTTTCTTCAAAGAATGCTAGTCCAGCAAGGTATGCAGGAGAATTACTGTGAAGTCTGGGAGGTATAAGATGAGGTACTGGTGGAAGTAGTGCTGTGAGGGCTGATCATGATTCTTGCCTGGTTAGGTCAGTTAGTAGAGAACATGCCCATGTGAAAGGCAAAGATTCCAGGTTTGAATCTTGCCCTGGCACACAGTTATAATCTGCTAGTAAGTTTCAGATCAGCACACAGTCTGATACAAATTGAAAACTGATCATGGAGTTACCAGTCTTTTCTGCACTGAAGAGCCAAAGAGCCTGGTACACCTGCCTAATATTCTGTAGGGTCTCGCAGCAAGCATGCAGAAGCACTGCAACATGACTTGGCATGGACTCAATTAATGTCTGAAGTAGTGCTGGAGGGAATTAACACCATAAATTCTGCAAGGCTGTCCACAAATCTGTAAGAGTACGAGGGGATGGAGATCTATTCTGGACAGCATGTTGCAAGGCATCCCAGATATGCTCAATAATTTTCAAGTTTGGGGCTTTGGTGGCCAGCGGACATGTTTAAACTCAGAAGAGTGTTCCTGGAGCCACTCTGTAACAATTCTGTTTGAGGTGTTGCTTGTCCTGCTGAAATTGCCCAAGTCCATCGGAATGCACAGCGGACATGAATGGATGCAGGTGATCAGACAGGATGCTTACGTACGTGTCACCTGCCAGAGTCATATCTACATGAATCAGGGGTCCCTTATAACTCCAGCTGCACATGCCCCACACTATTACAGAGCCTCCACCAGCTTGAATAGTCCCCTGCTGGCAAGCAGCATCCATGGATTCATGAGGTTGTCTCCATACCCATACAGGTCCGTCCACTCAATACAATTTGAAATGAGACTCGTCCGACCAAGCAACATGTTTCCAGTCATCAACAGTCCCATGTCAGTGTTGACGGGCCCAGGTGAGGCATAAAGCTTTGTGCTGTGCGTCATTGAGGGCACACAAATGGGCCTTTAGCTACAAAAGCCCATATCAATGATGTTTTGTTGAATGGTTCACACTCTGGCACTTGTTGATGGCCCAGCATTGAAATCTGCAGAAATTTACAGAAGGGTTGCACTTCTGTCACGCTGAACAATTCTCTTCAGTTATTGTTGGTCCCGTTCTTGGAGCATATTTTTCCAGCTGCAGTGATGTCAGAGATTTTATGTTTTACTGGATTCCTGATATTCACATTACACTCGTGAAATGGTCGTATGGGAAAATCCCCACTTCATCGCTACCTTGGAAATGCTGTGTCCCATCGCTCTTGCACCAACTATAACACCACATTCAAACTCACTTAAATCTTGATAACCTGCCATTGTAGCAGCAGTAACCAATCTAACAACTGTACCAGATACTTTTTGTCTTACATAGATGTTGCCGACCGCAGCGCCTTATTCTGCCTGTTTACATATCTCTGTATTTGAATACAAATTCCTATACCAGCTTCTTTGGCACTTCAGTATATGTGCCTGTTGGTGGCTGATGTGCTGTCATCTCTACTCCGTAAATTATTTACAGTCCACCAAGCATTTGCCATTACCATATAAATGACAGTAATGTATCTCCTGATTCCTAGTTAAATTTAGTACCTCCTGCATTGGTAATATTTTCAGTGTTCCAAGGTAATAATTCTCATTCCACAGTGGTCTTTTTAAGGCTACTTAGTTTAATTTCAACATTTTTACAGTTTCCTAAGAGACACAGTGTTTCTAGGTTATTGATCATTGTTTATGGCTCATTCTTCTGTCTAATACTTGGTCTCCTACTGCAGCAGACATCATCAGAGTCTGTGGAGGCATTTAATTAGATTGTCTGGCAATTACTGTTTCTCAAATCTTTAGAACTTCAGATAGTTGAGGCGCCAACCTATTTATTTGTAATCACAATAATCATTGTCTCATGTCATCATCGAAACACTGTTAAAGATTCCTGAGCTGTGGCAAAGTTTTGTACTGTTTACACTGGAAAGTGAAGTTTTTGCTTTTAGAACTAGTACAAGTAAGAGAATCTAGACAGCTGTCTCCAAGCCCCTGACAATGTCTTCCACAGCAAGAAATGAACATTTAGTCGACAATTAAAAGCCATTAAGGAAATACCATTGCCTGTTAAAGCCTGCATTGTATAATTGTACGACAAATTAAACCTCAAGGTTTGCTGTTTATGTGCAGCAGGTTAATAGCTTGAGCCATTTGAGAATGGTTTCATAGTTTTATTGAACTTCCATCTTTCAAAGCTCTGTAGTGGCTCTCGGGTATACCTCATTAGCTACTGAGGTCTGTTTCTACATACCACTTAGTCATGACAAGAAGACACTTCGTGCAGTATTTCATCCAGTACGGGGTAGAACATTTTAAATATATGTGGCGGCTGGAATAATAGACGAGCCCCCCCCCCTCCAACCTCCAGTAGGTTATAAATAAAAGACAATAGACAATGTCATAGAAAACAATTATTTTATTACCAAAATTTTTGCACACTTATGGTTACTTTTCAACATGAAAAGATTAAGACATTTATCGTACCTGTGGACCAGCTTTACAATACCCCCTTCAAAAAATGTTGCTGCCAATGATTTAAAATGAGCATTGACGTTTTGAAGGTCATCATTGGATTGAAAGTGCTGCCCTTATAGCCACGTCTTCAGTTCAGAGAAAAGGTGAAAGTCACTGTGTGGCAGGTCAGGACTGTACCATTCTGTAAACTCGTTCAACAAGTTCAGCTGTAACGAATGACTTGCGTACTTGGCCCCCTTCATCATGCATGGCATTTTGTCCATCTTAAAACTTTCGGCACCATTCACGTGCAACACCATCAGTCATAAAGTTATCACCGTACACTCAGCTCATTCTCCGCATTCTCCGATGAATTTCTGCTGCACTATTCTCTTCTGCTTACAGAAACCTAATTACACTTGGTAATTCATACTTGGCGGAGGCAACAGTGACGGCAGCCATGTTTACGTGGCTGTAGTGCAACACAGACTGATGCCTTGAGGTCAGCAATGGCGGAATGGGTAGTGTGAGAGTTGCGCGGTAGCCTACAGTGCACGTCCACTTTCTGCTGCTCATGTATCTTCTATACTAAACGATCGGAGGTTGGAAAAAAAAATGACCCATGTATGTGTCCATACTGTGCATGCCTGGTTTGCATTGTCCTTCTTTTATCCATTGCAGTGACATGGAGCATGAACAATACTCCTTCCTCATGAAATGAATGTGCTCTCGTGGGAATTGGTTATGATCATATGTGTCTGTAATGGAATTTGTCCTGACTGGTGTTGTGTGCACTGTCCTTGGAGATCTATAAAAGACACCAGTTGAATGTCATAATCATCCTGAAAAAGATATGACAGGCATTGTCATCTGCCATGGATGTCCTTGGCTGACCACATAGCTGTTCATTATACACTTTTGCCCTGCTGTTATTGAACTGTGTGTGCCAAAGCCACACAAATCAACATGAATATATCAAAACTCTACTCACTATATTTATGCCAGTCCAGCTATCTTACAACTGATAGTGAATCAGTCTTGATACTCAATATGTGCCCTCTACTAGCTGTGTCATAAATCAGTCATGTTCTGCTGTGGTCCCAGTACAAAATTCCACAAACTGAAAGAATCTAATAACTGTGTTAGCTGTCATTCCCTTTCTGCTAGATGTGAGTAGAAATTTTACTAGAGTGTGGATGAAAAAAGTTAGAACATGAGATGTAGTGAAAGTGCAAATGAAGAAGTGGGAAGTGAGTGGGAACAACAAGAGGAAATCTGTGGATAAAGGGCTGAGTAAGCATGTGGGAATTATAATAAAGATGTTACAAAAGAATGAGAGTTCGAAGAATTGTATTAGCCAGGAAATGTGAACATGTAAGTACATTCCAGCCTTCAGTGGGTTTCTTTTCATACCCCCCTCCCCTCTCCCCCCTTTTTTGAAGTACTTTACATTGTCTTTAGATTGCTCATCCCCCCCCCCCCCCCCCCACCCTCAAGTTTCAGCTACATGCATTTACCCCAGGTTTTTTGTCCATCTCAATTACCGTTCATTTTTAAGCTCTTTTTTTTGTATAAATTTTTTGTCTTGTCAGCTTATCCACATTTCAGATGTCCTGCTCTGAATAATGATGCAGTCTCTTAGCATCCTATTTAGGGTTGCACATGTTCAGCATGTTATTTTCATATATTAATCATAGTGCTGTTGTTAATGTATTCATCTCCTTTTAAAGTTGGCCACTCAAGACCTAAAGTACACCTGTTCCAACCTTTTACACTCTCACAAATCTCAAGGGGTGCTCTGAATTGAACCTGCATGCTCCAAATCTAGTCTATTTCACAATGGATATGTTCAGATAGAAGATGTGCGTTTGCATTTTTGAGCAAATCTTATGGGTTTAATTCTTTCCCTTCCAAAGGAATTGACCTTTTTATGGAGAAATGGGGATTAGCAGTCTATTTTAGTTTTTTTTGTACAAAGCTAAATAGTAATGGAAATAAATAATTTAAGAAATTAACAAAATGCTGTTGATTTCAAAAAATCAGTTCTCTGAACTTGTGCTTCATATCATTGCATTTGTTTTTCTTAAACTATTTTTACCATGTGTTACTGGGTTCTCTGTTTTATACTTGCACTGATGAATTTCTGCAGCATGTTTAGTATCAATTCCATATCAGAATTTGGATGTAAAATAAGGAAAAGGCAGCCACTACCCTATAGCAGACTGAAGTGTGTGGTGCATACACATGTGTAACAGAAAACATAAAAGGACAAGAGTTAAAAAATTTGTGTGAATACTGTTTTCTTATGTGTGTCTGAGTGGCACAAATAAGTTCACTATAGGTGATTGATTGCGTTTCCGTTATTTTACATTTTAATCCACGAAGGAATTTCAATTATTGTTATCAGAACTCAAATGTGCTTTGCTGTGTTTCTTTAATTTCTTCAGCACATCATAGTTGTCATAATACTTAAGAAATTTAAAATATTTTTTGTTTGTTGACAGTTAGGTGATTTTGGACTTGTCCATCTGGGTGCAGGTTCACAACAGACTCAGAGTGCTCTTCTGACAAGTACAGTATTTGGCACATCAGCATATATGGCACCGGAAGCTTTTAGAGGAGATGTGTCAGTCAAATTAGATGTCTTCAGTTTTGGTGTGGTAAGTTCCTCATTTGATTTCTCATTTTACAGTGAAATAGGCTTTGTTGTTATTGTATAATGCAGGAATATAGTAATACATATGGGTAGGCAGTAATAAAATAATATCCGTTATCTGTAGTGCACATATTAAGTTACAGGAAGATCTCTAATAGCTAGTGACCATAAGTTATACTGTGATGTAGTATAGTACAAACACTGTGCAATAATAATTGGAATATAAAGGACATAATTGTACAAAAGACAGAAGCATAATGATGCAGTAGACTATAGGAAAATTTGTTATGCTAATATCCTCCTCAGGCACCTCAAAAAATTCTTTAATATTGTAAAATGTGTGATCTGATAGCCACATGCACCATTTAATTTTAAACATTTTTAGGTCCATAGATCAAACATAGATTGGTAAGTTGTTGAAAATTTGGAGTGGGTTCACTTTTTGAGAATTTCCAGTTATTGCTAACTTGTGCCTTGGTATCTGAATTAGCCTGATGCTGTGTTCATGAGTTTCTCATCTAGCAGCAGATTCTGAAATATTATTTTTAACGTACAGCACAGACACTTGTACATGTAAATGTATAATTGTGGGTATTCTGAGCCTGGAAAAAGGATGACGACAGTGCTCCATGTGTCCTGTTTTACACGTTATACGTAGGACTTTCCTCTGTATTTTTAAAAACAGTCTCAATGTGATGGGAGTGTCACCATACAATGAGACCATATGACATATGTGACTGGAGTAGTCCAAAATATGTCACCCTAAGAAATCCAAGCTCACTAAATCCCTTAGCTTCAAAGTCGGGTATGACACCCAAGATTTTTTCACATATATGATTGGTATGTTCCTCCCAGTGGAGTTTGGAGTCAATGTAAAACTTAAAAATTTTACTGACTTTTTTTCTGTTTCATTGGACATTCCCATTAGGAGTTGTTGGATTTTATCAAGATTACACAGGAGTTAATTAGCCCCAAACCAGTCCAAAGCTGCATCGAGATTTTCTTTTGTTATCCTATTCAGATCTGAGATTCTCCAATGTGTGGTAAGTAGTGTTATATTAGCTGCATAACATATGACAGAATGAGCTATGTTATTAGGCTGCAATGAAGAAGAAGGGTCTGAGAATAGACTTTGTGGAACACCTGTGCTGATTTCCTTTAAGGAGGAATTTACGTTTCTGACTGAGACGAACTGTTTTCTGTTGATTAAATAAGAATACATCATAGTTAATGTGCTCCCACACACTCTATAAAACTCCATCTTCCTTATTAATATGTCAGCAGGAATGCAATCAAATGCTTTGCTTTGGCCACCTAACAGCGGTGATACAAAGAGAAAGAAAATGACCTTCGAAATGAAATGTGAAATCATTGAAAAACACAAATGTGGTGTGAGCTCCAGACAATTGGTCTGCCTCAACTATTTGCACTATCCTCAAGAACGAGGAGGAGATTAAGGAAATAGATGCTTCAAAGGGAGTGACAAGAGTATTTAAACAACAGTTTCATTTGTGGACGATGTCGTAAGGTTGCTCCTTATATGGATAAATGAAAAGCAATTGCAGGGCAATACTATTAATGAGAAGATCATTTACAGGAATGTGAGAATGATTTTTGCCAACCTCATTAAGAAGACACGATGTTCATCAGTGGTTGAAGAAGTGTTTAAGGGATGAGTGTGGATCAAGAAGTTTAAGAGAATTAGCGGCATCCACAGCATTGTGAGGCACAGCGAAGCAGCCAGCTCCAACACAAAGGTAGCAGAGAACTAAGCGGCAACTTCAAGATGCCTGTAGATTCTGAAGACTACTTGCCACAACAGTTTTTTAAGTGTGACAAGATGGGTCTTTTCTGGAAAAAGATGCTGAAGCATATCTTTATAACAGCAGAGGAGAATGCATTGCCCGGTCACAAGTCAACGAAAGACCATCTCACACTACTATTCTGTACCAATATAGGCAGTGATTTGAAAATTAAACCACTGCTTGGTTACTATACAGAAACTCAACGAGCCTTCAAGAAATGTAAATTCCAGAACAGCAGGTTAAATGTTTTGTGGAGTTCCAACAACAGGTCTTGGGTGACTTGTGATCTTTTTTGTGATTGGATCAATGAGTGTTTGGTACTTCAGTGAAAAAATATTTGCTTGTGATGAATCTGCCCCTCCTTGTTTTGCTTGTTATGGACAATGCTCTTGCCCATTCTCCAGGCCAACAAGACCTCCTCCTTGAACACTTTCAGTTTATCATGATCCAATTTCTGCCTCCTAACACCACTCCGTTACTCCAGCATATGGCCTAGCAGATCGTTTCTAACTTTAACAAGCTCTACACTAAAGCACTCTTCAAGCATTGCTTTGAGTTGACTGAAGCTACCAATCTCACTCTCAGAGAGTTTGGGAAATGACTTCAACATCATAGCATGCATCAAGATGATCGAAAAGGTGTGAGAAGGGATTACCAAGAGAACCCTAACGTTTCCTTGTAAGGAGCTTTGGCCAGTATGTGTTGTCAAAGGTGACTCAGAGGTGCTTCAATTGGTACCTATGGAGCCTGTAGTCAATGAGATTGTGTCTTTGGCAAGAGCTTGGGACTAGAAGTGGATAACAATGATACTGATGAGCATGTGGAAGATCACAACCAAGAAATGACCACTGAAGAACTTACAGAGCTACAGTGTGTATCACAGCAGGAAGTTGTGGAGAGAAGTTCTTCAGAGGAGGCGGAGGAGGAGGAGGAAGAGGAGGAGAAGGAGGTGGTAACAGCAAAGCAGCAATCTTCTGCCACAATAAGAGAAATGCTGAAAGTATGGGAATTAGTTGCATCGTACATTGAAAATCATCACCCAAATAAAGTAGTGACTACGCACGCTACAATTTATTTGATGATAATTCTGTGTCGCATTTTCCGAACGGTCTACCCGACGGGAGGCCCTAGCCACACGACATTTCCATTTACCATGTGTTGAAGCGTCGGCAGAAAGAAATGACTACAGAAAGCTTCCTAGTAAAAAATAATTAGTTATATATCACGAATAATAAAGTACGTATTACTGTATGTATGATTTTCTTTGAACAAATGGCAGGAACAAGATTATCGTATTTTACATTAATTTATGTGGGATAAATTGTTTCGCTTAACGAGTGTCTCACACTACGAGTAAGATTCTGGAACAAATTACTCTGGCTATGCGAGTTTCCACTATAGCTGCTTGTGTAGCTTTAGGGAAGTTGTTTGTCCCCTTTTTTAAAAACTGGGATAACTTATCTTGAGCAATTCTGGAAATACTCCAAATTTTACACATTTATTAAAGATTAAAAGCTAATGGTTTAGAGATTGAGTGTTTTGTCTTTTTAGTGATGTAATTCAAGAACCAACAGCAGTCTATACATTTAGAATTTGAAAACAAGCTTTTATAATATCATCAGATGTGATATCACTCCACGGAAATACCTGTCACCTGGCAGTGGGGCTCCAATCAGGCCCATTGCGGATGAAATTGTTGCTTTAATATAGTTTCCTATTTCTTTAACTGAGTTTAAGAGGCAATGATTTAATTCCTCAGGCTATAGCAGAGCTCCTTATGTGCATTTTGATGTGTCCTCTTGTTTTATTATTTTCCATGCTGCTTTGCATTTATTGGGGGCCCTTTCTATATAGTTTTCCACTGCCAGTTTTTTTTTTTCTCCATATAGGACCTATAGATGTTCTCTCTCTGTTCTGTCCTTTGGTTTCAGGCAAGCTTATGTATCTGGTACAGTATGGGCACGTTTTCTTCGAGTCCCACAAGTTCTTCAGAAAACCACTTCAGCCTTTTATTTTTGAGTGCAATTGGAGACCTAACTTTTTTTTACTGGAGAACAAGAATACCACAAATCTGTATATTCTTCAAAACAGTTATCAAGGGCCATTTCGGCTCACCTTTTCCCCGACTGGCAATTTTATACAAAGCCCCAGTTTGCCCTGCCTAGTCTCTCAATAAACACTCTTATGTACTCTTCCCTCTGCCCTCTTAATATTACCACTTAAGGTTCTTCAATTTTAATTAGGAGTAAAGGCTCATGATCTGCCAACCATTTCTGCTGAAAGTCTGACTGCGAAGTCTTACCAATGGAAATTCACTATATTATTGTCTATGCAGTCATTCTTACATGTAGCACAGTTATTTGTACAGTATAGGTCCAATGATCTTAGCATCTTCAGAAATGTCCTTGTGACTTGCCCCTGTGGTTTGCCATTTCTATGTTAAAAGTCACCACATATAGTAATTCTTGACTTATTTTTCAATATATATATATATATATATATATATATATATATATATATATATATATATAAAACCCATATCCTTTTGTCTTTCCTTCTCCTTCCCTCTTTCCTGACGAGGCAACCATTGGTTGCGAAAGCTAGAATTTTGTGTGTATGTTTGTGTTTGTTTGTGTGTCTATCGACCTGCCAGCGCTTTTGTTTGGTAAGTTTCATCATCTTTCTTTTTAGATATATTTTTCCCACGTGGAATGTTTCCCTCTATTATATTCATATATATATATATATATATATATATATATATATATAAAAAAAGCAAAGATGAGGTGACTTACCGAACGAAAGCGCTGGCAGGTCGAGAGACACACAAACAAACACAAACATACACACAAAATTCAAGCTTTCACAACAAACTGTTGCCTCATCAGGAAAGAGGGAAGGAGAGGGGAAGACGAAAGGAAGTGGGTTTTAAGGGAGAGGGTAAGGAGTCATTCCAATCCCGGGAGCGAAAAGACTTACCTTAGGGGGAAAAAAGGACAGGTATACACTCGCACACACGCACATATCCATCCACACATACAGACACAAGCAGACATATTTAAAGACAAAGAGTTTGGGCAGAGATGTCAGTCGAGGCAGAAGTGTAGAGGCAAAGAAGTTGTTGAAAGACAGGTGAGGTATGAGTGGCGGCAACTTGAAATTAGCGGAGATTGAGGCCTGGCGGATGACGAGAAGAGAGGATATACTGAAGGGCAAGTTCCCATCTCCGGAGTTCGGATAGGTTGGTGTTGGTGGGAAGTATCCAGATAACCTGGATGGTGTAACACTGTGCCAAGATGTGCTGGCTGTGCACCAAGGCATGTTTAGCCACAGGGTGATCCTCATTACCAACAAACACTGTCTGCCTGTGTCCATTCATGCGAATGGACAGTTTGTTGCTGGTCATTCTCACATAGAATGCATCACAGTGTAGGCAGGTCAGTTGGTAAATCACGTGGGTGCTTTCACACGTGGCTCTGCCTTTGATCGTGTACACCTTCCGGGTTACAGGACTGGAGTAGGTGGTGGTGGGAGGGTGCATGGGACAGGTTTTGCATCGGGGGCGGTTACAAGGATAGGAGCCAGAGGGTAGGGAAGGTGGTTTGGGGATTTCATAGGGATGAACTAACAGGTTACGAAGGTTAGGTGGACGGCGGAAAGACACTCTTGGCGGAGTGGGGAGGATTTCATGAAGGATGGATCTCATTTCAGGGCAGGATTTGAGGAAGTCGTATCCCTGCTGGAGAGCCACATTCAGAGTCTGGTCCAGTCCCGGAAAGTATCCTGTCACAAGTGGGGCACTTTTGTGGTTCTTCTGTGGGGGATTCTGGGTTTGAGGGGACGAGGAAGTGGCTCTGGTTATTTGCTTCTGTACCAGGTCGGGAGGGTAGTTGCGGGATGCGAAAGCTGTTTTCAGGTTGTTGGTGTAATGATTCAGGGATTCCGGACTGGAGCAGATTCGTTTGCCATGAAGACCTAGGCTGTAGGGAAGGGACCGTTTGATGTGGAATGGGTGGCAGCTGTCATAATGGAGGTACTGTTGCTTGTTGGTGGGTTTGATGTGGACGGACATGTGAAGTTGGCCATTGGACAGGTGGAGGTCAACATCAAGGAAAGTGGCATGGGATTTGGAGTAGGACCAGGTGAATCTGATGGAACCAAAGGAGTTGAGGTTGGAGAGGAAATTCTGGAGTTCTTCTTCACTGTGAGTCCAGATCATGAAGATGTCATCAATAAATCTGTACCAAACTTTGGGTTGGCAGACTTGGGTAACCAAGAAGGCTTCCTCTAAGCGACCCATGAATAGGTTGGCGTACGAGGGGGCCATCCTGGTACCCATGGCTGTTCCCTTTAATTGTTGGTATGTCTGGCCTTCAAAAGTGAAGAAGTTGTGGGTCAGGATGAAGCTGGCTAAGGTAATGAGGAAAGAGGTTTTAGGTAGGGTGGCAGGTGATCGGCGTGAAAGGAAATGGTTTCCATCCTTGTAACCATTGATACCACGTCCTTATACACAAATATTCCGCACGTCCAGGGCCTCGCTGCGATGGAGCAAATCACATACGATTTCAGAAGAGAGGACCGTTATTTGGTTGTAGGGGGACAACAGTACTGCAGTAGTACTGCACGGCAGCTGGCATGTGTGCTCGCAGCATCCACTGGACATGTAGTATCGAGGCAAACATTGTGCAGGAGGCTTCGGCAGTGGACTTTATTGTAGGAGACCTGCTGCATGGGTAACTCTGATGCGTATTCACAGAAGGGAACATCTAGAGTGGAGTCATTTACCTGGGTGGCCAAACAATGGGACAATGTTGCTTTCACAGATGAGTCTCGATTTAGTCTGGAGAGTGGTTCTCAAGGGATTCGCATCTAGAGGGAATGTGAAACACAATTTCATGAAACAAACATCACTCAAACCCCTCTTTACGATAACAGATGAATCGGCAAGGTTTAACTGCTGTCAGGTATCATGATGAGCTTTTGGAACTTCATTTGTGGTTGTTGCGAGGTGCTGTGGGCCAAGACTTTGTATTGATGGATGATAATGCTCGCTCATAGAGCAGGTGTGGCCTCCTCACTCTCTTGATTTGAATTCCGTAGAGCATGTCTGGGATGCACTAGGGAGACGGCTTTCATCACATCAGCACCCACCAACAACTCTCCAAGACAGCAAGCAGCTCTGCAGGAAGAATAGGCGTTATTGCCTCAACATGAGACTGATGACATAATTCACAGTATACCCCATCATTGTCAGGCCTGTATTGCTGCCAGAGGTGGTCACACCCCATACTGAGCACATTAAGCAGTTGTCAGAATGTGTGTGCAAATCTGTTCAGTTGAGAAAAACGAAGAACATTTTTTTGTACCATTATGCGTGTTGTAGCTGTTTAGGTTCTATATTCTTTACATTGTTTCTACTTTACTATCACCTGTTTATACCGTTTTGTTGCAAAATAAGAGCAATCTTGCAAAATTTACGTTTGTTACTTTAATTTTGGAAACCAGTGTATTAACTTGATCTCGGGTTAACCAGTGTTCAGATACACATATAATATCAGCATCCTGATTGTTACACAAATGTTATAATTCTGAAAGCTGATTTCTAATGCAGCATATATTAATTTGTAGAAAAGTAAGTAGTTTGCTTCTATTTGTATTCCTCTGGGAGCTATTTATCTCTGTATCTCAACTACATCTCTGAACACTATTTTGATGGTCATTTATCTTGTGTGAGTAAAGGGAGATACTTTGTTTTGTCAAGTTAGTCATAGAGGGGTTGGTTGTCAGCACATTTGCTGAAAGAGGCAAAGAAATTAATGCATCTATATTTACAATTTTGGTGGCACTGTCTAGGGCATGACAGTTCATAAAAAGCCTTCACTACAATAACTCACATTGCTGCTTCTGGTAAATGAACAAGTGGTGGCACTATCCTTCCTCTTGGCTGCTGATGTGGTTGTATCAAGTGGTTGCTGCTGCTGGTTCAGTAGCGCATTCTCCATATGGTTCATACCACCCCAGTTCACGGACTGTCTTTTGGGATCTACTTTTAATTTCTTCACTTATCATCTTTTCTAACATGCACTTTCCTTTACTGTCCAAGTGAAGTCTATGTCTGGTGAAACACACTCTAGCAAATGAGTTGAAATCTATTAATTTAACATTACCCAACATCTTACACATGTTTTTAAGTTTTTCATTTATTCCATGAATTTTGTTGTTTACTGGTGAGGATTCTGGCAGGTCATGTCTGTGGCTGAAGTTTATGATAATGGTATTCGTATTAGTTAGAAGTAATAGAAGTCTCGAGCTCTGTAAACATGTTTTCGGTTCTATTTTTGCACGTGTCATTTGCTCTAGTACAAGTCATTACATTGTCCTGTGTAATATAGTCATTTTTCACAATTTTACTCATCGCTTCTTTGAAATCTGTACCGGGCCTGTCACTGCCAGTGTTTTACTAATGCTTCTAAGTTCTTGAGAGTGTCTTTTCATTTGGTTGCCTCCATGTACATTGATTTTTGTTTCTTTCTTCTTTACAGCGCATAGTTAATTTTTATTTACACTTTTTGTATGTGTCATTTTTCATAGAGATATTTGTAGTATCGGTTATGGTATTGTTCATATGTCATGTTTTCATTCTTTTTTCACTTTCTAGTGCAGGAAAAGCAGTTTTATCATTGTTCATTTCTCTGCATTTGTCTTAGAGCCCAAGAACACTTTTAGTTTTGTTTTGCACAACATTTAGTGAGACACTATGTGTAGGTCGGCGCCATGTGTTACTGTTCACATCCAAATTGCCCAAACGACAATGATCTTCAATAGGCAATTGCTTCTCTAAATTTGCACATTTTTCACTCGGAGCATTGTATATATTTTTTAAGATGTTGACTTCATTTTGCAATCTTTTTATTAACTTGTCTTTGTCCTTCAAAACCTTTTTAGTTTCTCATTTGCATGTTTTTGTAGTGCACCCCTGACAAGAAAACATGAAATCGTTTGTTATAAATTTTATAGACACCTCTGATCACTTCTCATGGAACCGAAAACTACACACGGCGCACCGAATGTCTTTTACGGCTCATTTCACATACACGTTACACTTATTACCAGTAACAATTTTGTTTTTTTCACGATAGTTCTCACTACGTTAATCTGCCCCATCTTGAATTACTCCAATAATGGACAAGAATAAATAAGAAGAGCTATAATGTCAATCAAAAGTAATAAGAATAAGAATTAAAAATCAAGAACAATAACAATTTAAAATCCACAGTAGCCACAGATTTTCACAATATTTTCTTAGTAATGAAACAAAACTAGAAATATTTTTAAGTAACCAAGAGAAAGTAGATAGTAGACAGTGGGAAGGCAAGGTGGAATATTTCTCAACAGTTACCTTTCAAATATGATGGTAAGTTGTGTAGAATGGAAGTAATTTTGACTAAAGTAGACAACTGGCTTTTATTCTTGTTTTGTGTGCTGTCAACGACTCAATGCTTAAAGGAAAAAAAGAAAGGAAAACAAAAATTTGGCCATATGCACAGCCACTTGTGCACCACCTGCTGCATCTCTTTGTCAGAACAAAATTTCTTTCCTCCCATTACCTTTTTGAGTGGTCCAAACATGTGGCAATAACGTAGTGTAAAGTCTAGTGAGTATGGTGGATGTGGCCAAGTATCAGAGTGTAGGTCATAGGTGATTGCGTGTGTTGCGCAGACAGTATGAGGCCAGTCACTGTCATGTTGCAAAGTGACACCTGCAATCAGAAGTCCACAAGCCCATATTGCTTTGATCTCATTGCAGGCTAAAGCTGATTTTTTTTTTTAACGTATTGGAGTGTTATTCACTGGCAAACAGTGTTTCCCCTAGTTGTGTAGTGTTCCAAGACAACGTCTCATTCATCCCAAAAGAGTGTCAGCAAAATCTCTGCAGATGGCTGCGTCTGGAAGTTTTGATTAGGAATGGCGGTATTCCTTATTTGCGCTCTCTGTTTTTGGCTGGTGGCAGTGTACCCGGGTTTCATCTTCTTATCAAACACTGGATGTGTATAGGCAGGGTAATTTGCACCCTATTTCAAGAAAAGCTGGTTTCTCATGCATCTCAATGTTTATTGTGTCATATCTCTGAACTATGTGTCATATAATGATATAATGTTGCAGGTACATTCACTGCCACAGTGTCCAAATATATTGTCTGCATATGTGTTGTGAATAGAATTAGTAGTAAAGAAGTACAATATGGGAGTCAAATGAAAATTTTAAAACTGTAATTAACAACCCCACTACCAGTTCAAAATGGCTGCCCCACTTGCAACATGCACCAAGGAAGAACAGTGTTCTGTCATACATTTTCTGAGCACTGGAAGTACAAACCTATTGAAATCCATCACCAAGTGAAGCTTCAGTATGGTGATGCATGCCTATCACTGCAGCAAGTGTGCGAGGGAGTAGAAAGTTTGGAAATGGCAGGAATTCTGTGGCAGACGCACAGTGCCCGGGTCAGGCACAATGGGTTGTGACACCGCAGTCTACTGCATTGTGATGGAAAATCAGCCATGTGAAGATAGATAAAATAGCCACAAATCTGGACATTAGCCATGGTTCAGAACTTCACATAATTCATGAAATGCTTAAAGTTTCACAAAGTGTCTGCAAGAAGCGTGCCACCCCCAGCTCACTTCAAAGCTGAAAAAGCCACGTGTTGATGTCTGTGAAGAACTTTTGTGGCACTCTGAAGCAGAAGGTGATGGTTTCTTTATGAGAATCATAAAGAGAGCACTTAACAACTTCCAACAAACTTTAAACCTAATTTCAAACATTGCCTAAAGTTTTCCTCTCTTACAGCCTCAGAAAATAATGAAAGGAAAATAGTTAGTCACTAAATAAATGTTCGTTGCTTGTGTGATAGAACTTTGACATCATGCCAAGGTTTTCCATCTGTAACACTAGATATTTAACATATTAACTTATTTGTAAAGTGATCAGATGTTTGAAACTGTTTTATATATGGGAGTTCGATACTTTAAAGACTCACAGATAGGATACTGGTGTATCGTATATTAGAGAAGTACAGTATGTTTGTATGTAGCCACTCAAGAACTATTGAAAATGAATGAGCTGACACCATATAAAACTTAACCACATTTGGATAAATATTCATTGATGATAAAACTATAAAAAGCCAAGAATGTGTTGATCACAGAATTCCAAACAACTGGATTATTTTTAAAAAACTGTATAAACAAAATTATTCTGCATAAGTTGACATTTCAGGTAGGTTATTACACAATATTGTACCAATATAAAACACAAAATTTCATTGATGTCAGCGTCATCTCTGCACTAGGTCAAGAAATGTTCCTTTGTACTGTTAAATATCATAAATTAGGGTTGCACATTTCTTAGAACTGAATGAAGTGCGTGGATGATTAGTGTATTGATGGCAACAACAAATTTCTGATGTTGAGGGCTGTAGGATGTAAAGAACGGGAGAAGCAGATGATTGAAACGTTGGCCAATTGATTAAATCAAATCAAAGCTGACAAATAGTTGTTGCAGCAAGGGTGTATCCATTCATACTACTTAATTTCAGACATTCACACTACTTAATTTCAGATCATCAGGAACTAAGATGGAGAAACAGTCATGTTTATAGAGATATAAAATAAAGGGAAGACCTTATTGAGGATCATGCTTGCTTTGTGAGCCTACATGCCAATGTATGCAATCTGGAAGATGACAAAGGTGGTTTGGCAAACAAAAGAAAAATAGCAGTATGCACAAGGTGAAAATATTGGGTGATGAGACTAAAAAGATAAGAAGTAAAAAGATAAGTAGTAAACAGATGTCAAAATGAAAAATAAAGCAAAAAATGGGAAGCTAAACAAATAAGTAAAATGTTATATAAATTGAAGGTGGAAGGGAGAGAAAGAAAACAAAGGGAAGGAATTATTGATGTCAGCTGCATCAAGGATTTATGCGGAATCTTGCGTACTGAGAAACTGCATTTACCACTACACCATCCAGACACAGTGTTTGTCGTAATTGCATGGACTGTCTCTGCACGCCTCCTGGCCAACCCACATTCCCACAGAGTGCCACCTATCATCAGCCCCATCCATGTTCTCCATGCTCCCTACTTTAAGATTCCCACAGGAGAATGAACATAACTGTGCATCCACTCTGAAGATTGTGGATTCATGGCCCCTGAAGGCAAATCAGGTGTCTGTTCTTTTGGACATGTCCATTTTGTCCAAAAGAACAGACACTACACATTTGTATAAAAGTAAATGACAGGATATTTTAGCACACTCCTAAAGACAAGGGGTGAGGGGAGCAAGATTGATACTGAAACAGATGGAAAAATTATTGTTTATAACAGAAGGATGTCGAATAAAATCAATAGTAACAACAATTACGGAAAGGGTAGATTGCTTTGCACACAGACATAACAAAAAGATTGTTATGCATTAAGCTTTTGGCCAAAGCCTTCATCAGAAAAGGGAAACATGCATGCATTCATTCAAGCAAGCACACCTCACAAAAGTGACTGCTCTCTCTGGCTGCTCAGGCCAGATTGAAACTAAAACATGTAGAACGGAAGCAACAACACATAGCGGAGTGGGAAAGGGGGAGGGATAGAAAGGAATGGGTGGGGGAAGAGGAAACAATGTTGCATGGCGGAGCATGCAGGGACTAGAGGTGGCAGACAAAGCTACCTGGTGCAGCACTGGGAGACTGTGGGGCAGGAAGGGAAGGGAAAAAAGAGAGCAGACCATTAAATGAGGTGTGTTATATACAGTTGCATGGTGTGCAACAGGGTGGTCCACTTTGCTCTTGGCCACAATTTGGCAGTGGCCATTCATCCTGGTGGATAGCTGCTCAGTAGGCATGGTGCAGTAAAAAAGTTGAGTAATCTTTGCCCAACTTTTTGTACTGTTATGGCTACCAGCCAGCTGTCCACCAGGATGAATGACCACTGCCAAACGGTGACCAAGAGCAAATTGGACCATGCTGTTGCACAGCAAGCAGCTGAATGTAACACGCTTGATTTCAATGGCTGCTTCACACTCTGAGCCATCAGGATCCTCCCCCCCCACCACCAGTTTTTCTGAACTGCCTAGATAGGAGTTATCCTTACAACACATTCTCTGTTCCTGTAATTATCCCTGCCCTCAACGTACAGTAACATAGTGTCCTCACACCATCCTCCCAACAGTTTCAAGCCCGTCTGTCCTATCATCTCCTCCCCATTCTTACCTCCCACTCTTTTTGTTTGCCACCCTCTGCCAACTCACCCACCCATCCCCCCCCCCCCCCTCTTCTTTTTCGCTCCTCTTTTCCTCACCTTCCTGCCCCACAACCTCCAGTTGCTGCACCTGTTGGAATTCTAGCCCCTGCACACTCTGACAGACAGTTTTCCTCTCTCACCCACCAATTCATGACTACCCCTTCTGTTCCCCTCCCCCAACTGACTGTTGCTTGCAGCCCATGTGATAGATGCGTTCTGGCCTGAGCTGCTCGAGTTGGCAGTCATGTGTGTGTTGTGTGTGCTTGCTTGTGTGCATGAAGGCTGTGGCCAAAAGCTTTGTGTAAGTGTCTTTTAATTGTGCCTGTCTGCTGTGTGTCTTTTTTATGGTAAGAAGCAATCTATCTATTCGTACATTGTTGATATTCCTACGTGGAGGCTTCATTGTTTGGTATGATGAATCTTCAGTTATGATGTAGATTCTTATCTAATCAGTCTCATTTAGATTTTATTTGTGTGCGGTTGTCCAATCAGAAGAAAAGGGATGTGGCATGACATGGTTTAAGGTGAGGGCAAGAGAGGTGAATAAATATGGCTCTCAAATGCAGTGATAAAACATGGAACACTACCATTAGTAGGTGGGTGAGTGTAGAATGTGTGTATGTTTTCTAAAAAAAACATCTTATATAGTCTAATATTGCCTTGAAAGAGAGTGTGAATTTATTGCAATTAAAAAGTGGAAGCACAAAAGCAGTTTGGAAAAGGTGACAGCCAGCGTGGGAAGAGGAACGTAATGACAAAGCAGAAGCTGTAGGTGTGACAAGTTTTGTGATAAAACAGGGTAGTAGGAAAGGAATTTCAAAGGATGGAGATTAGCAGAGGTGGGAATAGAGGATGTGCTGAACAATTCCATCTGTATTTGACAATTTCAAAATACTTTTAACAATTAATTAAGAGTGAGTGTCACAGTTGAGTAATAATTAAGTGGGGATTTCACACCAGTAAAGCATTTTAGATTAATGACACTTTTTTAATTTATATGTATGATTTTTTCTTTCATTTTTATAGGTGTTACTGGAACTTCTGACAAGCCTGTCACCCTATGATGAAAACAGAGAAGGTTGTGACTTGGTAAGACTCGCCCATTATTTTACCAACAAGTGTGTAGATGTCATAAGTTTTGGGAAATCTTCAGTGCCAAAGCTTGACACCTGAAATAATATACTGAAGTAATTTATTCGTACAAGTAGGTTCTAGTTTCTTGTGGCTGAGGTCTGCTCAGATGCAGATATTCACAGTAATCCAAACTGTTACCTTTCAAATAAAAGCATGTGTTGCTGTGGATATCAGTGGGTTATCTGTGAGGATCTGCAATAGTATTTGTTTTGTAGTTAAAAATTAAGGGAATGTATCAACCTTATTATACATTTTTCGTAAAATTGCGTTACTTGGGGTCAATCAATAATGTTGCATGTATTAGCACTGCACAACTGTTATAATGTTTTTTATTTATTTATTATTCATAATGACAGCCTATTATCTGAAAAGCTGACACGAATTGTTTACAGACGAATGGAAAAAATGGTAGAAGCCGATCTTGAGGAAGATCAGTTTGGATTCCGTAGAAATGCTGGAACATGTGAGGCAATACTGACCATACGACTTACCTTAGAAGATAGATTAAGGAAAGGCAAACCTACGTTTCTAGCATTTTTAGACATAGAGAAAGCTTTTGACAATGTTGACTAGAATACTCTCTTTCAAATTATGAAGGTGGCAGGGGTCAAATACAGGGAGCGAAAGGCTATCTACTATTTGTATAGGAACCAGATGGCAGTTATAAAGGTTGAGGGGCATGAAAGGGAAGCAGTGGTTGGGAAGGGAGTGAGACAGGGTTGTAGCCTACCCCTGATGTTATTCAATTGAATATTGATAAAACAGTAAAGGAAATAAGAGAAAAATTTGGAGTAGGAATTAAAATCCATGGAGAAGAAATAAAAACTTTTGAAGTTTGCCGATGACATTGTAATTCTGTCAGAGACAGCAAAGGACTTGGAAGAGCAGCTGAACGGAATGGACAGTGTCTTGAAAGGAGGATATAAGAAGAACATGAACAAAAGAGAAATGAGGCTAATGGAATGTAGTTAAATTAAATTGGGTGATGTTGAGGGAATTAGATTGGGAAATGAGATACTTAAAGTAGTAGATGAGTTTTGCTATTTGGTAAGCAAAATAATTGATGATGGTCGAAGTAGAGAGGATATAAAATGTAGACTGACAATGGCAAGGAAAGCGTTTCTGAAGAAGAGAAATTTGTTAACATCGAGTGTCGATTTCAGTGTCGGGAAGGCTTTTCTGAAAGTATTTCTATGGAATGTAGCCATGTATGGAAGTGAAACATGGACGATAAATAGTTTAGACAAGAAGAGAATAGAAGCTTTCAGAATGTGGTGCTACAGAGTAATGCTGAATATTAGATGAGTAGATCATGTAACTAATGAGGAGGTACTGAGTAGAATTTGGGAGAAGAGGAATTTGTGGCACAACTTGACAAGAAGAAGGGATCGGTTGGTAGGACATGTTCTGAGGCATCAAGGGATCACCAATTTATTATTGGAGGCCAGTGTGGAGGGTAAAAATTGTAGAGGGAGACCAAGAGATGACTACACTAAGCAGATTCAGAAGGATGTAGGTTGCAGTAGTTGGCTTGCACAGGATAGAGTAGCACGGAGAGCTGCATCAAACCAGTCTCTGGACAGAAGACCACAACAACAACATATGAAAAGCTAAAATAGGCCATAAAAATCATATTTCCTTGTTTAGTAATAAATTATGTCTTAACTCTATATTTCTGATTCTTAATTTTTAAAATAAAACTACTTCTACTACTATAAAACTAAAATGAAAACTTTAAACATTTACCCAACTACTAATAATACTGAAAGCTGTTGTAGTGTTAGCTGGAAACTTGAATTCTGTGGGCCCAGGTAAAGCAGAAGTCTGTTTTCGTTCTTGCGTTCTGTCTATGACCAGTTTAGCAGTACCCAATGGAGCTGCACCTAGCGACTGCTGGTTGCCACGACCTTATCTTTCATGCAGTCTGTGAAACATGTTCTGGATGACAACTCTAGCCACCGGGTATCTGAGAAGTGCGAGTTGCCACATTTATGCTGACTTCAGTTACACTTTGTAGTAATTGAATGATCATGTAATGATTGCATTGAAGAAAACATTAGTGATAGTGCTTTAATAAAATGCACACCATGGGCATAAGTTCATGTAAGATGAAACAAGGTTATTTCCCACTGTTGTGAGATGCCGAATTGAAATAATTGATTTGGAAGATATTTGCTTTTGTACTTGATAGTAATGAGAAAATTGAAGAAATAGTGGCTTGTTTTGCATGTAAAAAGTGCATTCTTTCACTGGACACATCTACATCTTTGTGATTACTCTGCTATTCACAATTAAGTGCCTGGCAGAGGGTTCAGTGAACCACCTTCAAGCTGTCTCTCTACGGTTCCGCTCTCGAACAGCATGCAGGCAAAACGAGCACTTAAATTTTTCTGTTGCGAGCCCTGATTTCTCTTATTTTATCGTGATTATCATTTCTCCCTATGTAGGTGGGTGCCAACAGAATGTTTTCGCAATCGGAGGAGAAAACTGGTGATTGAAATTTAATGAGAAGATCCCATTGCAATGAAAAACGCCTTTGTTTTAATGATTTCCACTGCAATTCACGTATTGTGTCTGTGGCACTGTCTCCCCTATTTCGTGATAACACAAAATGAGCTGTACTTTTTCGATGTCATCCGTCAGTCCTATCTGATGGAGATCCCACACCGCACAGCAATACTCCAGAATAGGGCGGACAAGTGTAGTGTAAGCTGGGACTTCAGATATGTTAAACAATGATTTCTTGAAACAGTACAGTGCCTTATTGATGTGGGTGCTATGTATAGTGCAGTGAGTATCAAAGAATTGCTATCTCATCCAACAAACATTTTGAGAAAGTTAAAGGAAACTGCCGATCATATGTTCTAGAGAGGTGAGGAATATTTTAGGTGCGTAGAAGAGGCATTAATAGTTGATCTATGTAGTGATTAATAGTGCAAAATAAACTACATGGGAGTGATTGAATATCACCTTAACAATGAAGAAGGAAAACTTAGTGTTGTGCACCACAGGTTTAAGTGAGATTAAAAAAAATTGAAGACAACATCAAACATTTACTGATAAAGATATTATGGTTGTTCAGTTTATTCAGCACAATGCAAAAGATGGTGTATGTTGCTGATAGAGGTCCAAACACTGCAGCAGCACATAATCAGTATGAGTCACTCATGCTCAGCACACATTCTCAATACTATGTTGGAGCACACAAGTGTGGGAGATACCAATCATAAGAAGAATGATGTACAGCGATAAATAAACTTTTCTCAGGCTGTCACAACCCTTTTAAATATTTGTGACCTTCAGAACTGCCTGCAGAAGTCGTCAAAAAGAAATTTGAATACACCGTGAGAAGCAAACTAGACATGTTTGAGTCAATTAACTTGCAGTGGTTTGAAGTTTTAGCAATTTGGCCCAAGATAAATCAAAACACTTTAATTGATTCTGTTGAAAAAATAAATTAGGATGTAATAAGATTTCTGACATTTAAAAACACGACATTTGCAGTATTCGTTACCATTCGAAACAAGAACATTTAACTTCAAAATCAGATTTGTGAAATATTATGAGACTAAATAATGATGATCTGTTAAGTGCTACTTCCGCTTTTCATATGTATGACAGTAGACACTTGTTCTGAAACAGGCTGTTCCAGTGTAAGGAGCATTGTTGCTCTCTCTGAATAATAAAATGGAGCATTGTCACATGCTGTAAACAACCAAATGGGCCAACACAATGGACAGCAGCACGGTCACCTATGCATTACGACTGCCGATCTCGTACTCATAGTACCCCCACCACACCATATCCAAGCCAATGCAGAGAGCACTCTAGAGAGCTCCTGCTCCTTGACACTCACTATATGTTACTTAGCCACCATATCAATAAGGAACCACACCTTGTCGAGAAATCCATTTCCACTTGCAAATTAGGGAGATAAAAGGATTTTGTTGACAACAAAATGTTCAAATATGTGTGAAATCTTATGGGACTTAAATGCTAAGGTCATCAGTCCATACCCTTACACACTACTTAACCTAAATTATCCTAAGGACAAACACACACACCCATGCCCGAGGGAGGACTCGAACCTCCGCCGGGACCAGCCGCACGGTCCATGACTGCAGCACCTTAGACCGCTCGGCTAATCCCATGCAGCTTTGTTGACAACTGATGAGCTTTTTTGTCATGGCTACATTCAAATATTGGCATATATGGAACTTGCGGATGCAGGTAAGGGTCATGTGGATGTGGACATCATTTTTCGTCACCCTTTTTTGTAAAGTAGTACCACCAGTCCTATTGGAGTTCTGTATATACACTATGTGTATTCAAAAGTATCTGGACTCCTGGCTGAAAATGACTCACTAGTTCATGGCGCCCTCTATTGGTAATGCTGGAATTCAGTGTGGTGTTGGCCCATCCATAGCCTTGATGACAGCTTCCACTCTCACAAGACATATGTGGTGCTGGAAGGTTTCTTGGGGAATGGCAGCCCATTCTTCACATGCTGGCAGATGACGTTCACCAGGCATTTGCCATACCCACACCGTACCATCAGATTGCCACATTGTGTACCGTGATTTGTTACTCCACACAACATTTTTCCACTGTTCAATCATTCAAAGCTTACTCTCTTTACACCAAGCGAGGTGTCGTTTGGCATTTACTGGTGTGATGTGTGGCTTATGAGCAGCATCTCGACCATGAAATCCAAGTTTTCTCATCTCCCACCTAACTGTCATAGTACTTGCAGTGGATCCTGATGCAGTTTGGAATTCCTGTGTGATGGTCTGGATAGATGTCTGCCTATTACACATTACGACCCTCTTCAACTGTCGGTGGTCTCTGTCAGTCAACAGACGAGGTCGACCTGTACACTTTTGTGCTGTACGTGTCCCTTCATGTTTCCACTTCACTATCACATCAGAAACAGTGGACATAGGGATGTTTAGGAGTGTGCAAATCTTGCCCACAGATGTATGACACAAGTGACACCCAATCACCTGACTACGTTCAAAGTCCGTGAGTTCCACTGAGTGCCCCATTCTACTCTCTCATGATGTCTAATGACTACTGAGGTCACTAATATGGAGTATCTGGCAGTAGGTGGCAGCACAATGCACCTAATATGAAAAAAACGTATGTTTTTGAGGGTGTCCAGATACTTTTGATCACATAGTGTAGCATTATGAAAAAAGAAATCCAAAGCATAAACATAAAAGAAATATCATTTACATTACAAATAAAGGTATTTTTCCTTGTACCAAAGTGAGCATGAAACTATTTCTGTATCATTGTAACACACTGTTCCAAAGAATAAAAACCATGACTTTTGTCATAGCCTTTACATTTTACTATTGAAAAGGAGAAAAAAGCCTTTTGCCATGCTCTACAATATCATAATTTTGCATCTTCATTTCCAACTGACCACATCTGCCAGTGGTTAATGTCACTGTGTTTGGTATGGAAGGACCTGGGTTCAATTCCAAGTGCCCCCTCAGATGTTTTTCTGAGGTAGAGAGGTTTGGAAAGAGATCCATTCAACCTCATGAGAACAAATAATCAGGAACTGCATGAATAAAAAACCAGCAGCATCAACAGGATTCATATACTGGCAATAATGAATAAAATTTTGATGACATGCTGATCCCAGGTCCCACGATCATAGATCATACCTCGTACTGCCTTGAAGGCAGTAGTCAGCCAGTCAGAACAGGTCAAGGCCTAATTTATGAGTGAGTGGTGTTTACATTACAACCAATAATTCAACTTCCATCAGTGCCTTATACAGTGATCGAAAGTGGCTCTTACAAGACTAACATGTCTGTTGTTAGTTAGTTACCATAAAGTAGACCAACTCTTACAGAAACTAGAGCCTTCCCCCATTTACCTTTCGAAATTTTGGTCACTTCGGTCAAAATATGTACTGGAAAAAAAACATTATTTTGAATCCATTTTCCATTAATACACCATTTGCAGAAAATACCATACTATTGCTTTACACGTTTAAAAGAAATAAGGAAGAAATTGATCATGAACATTCAGAAATGATGTTCTCAAAAATTGTTAAACCACATGTGTTTGACACAGTGGGAATGAAAATTATAAGGTACCATTGAAAATAGTGGCAGGTGTGAGTGAACAGCTGGTGAGCTGCGTGTACTTCATTAATCATCTACATAATAATACACTAAAGAGAAAATGCAGGACACACAAAGAAGTTCATGTTTCCTACTAAATATTCTTTATCAGTGACAATGTAAATCTATATCATTTATATACCAAATGGATATTCTGTCTTTCATAACTTACGTAGAATATAATCTTTACTTATGAATTTGATAGTGCATATATGAAGTTTCATTTTTACTTAGCTATTATGTAAATTGCTTGTAAGTTTAAGATAGTGAAAATTCACAGTAATTTCCTATGTTATAACAGTAATTAGTAAGTCAATTAAAAAAATACTTAAATTCTCATTCACTTGGATATTTCTCTTAGCAGTCTACACCATTTTTTTTTCTCTTGTAAGTTTAAGATAGTGAAAATTCACAGTAATTTCCTATGTTATAACAGTAATTAGTAAGTCAATTAAAAAATACTTAAATTCTCATTCACTGGGATATTTCTCTTAGCAGTCTACACCATTTTTTTTTCTCTTCAGGTAACGCATGTTGATGACATTTGTGAAGGATCCATTGAACCACTTCTTGATACCAAGGCTGGTAGTTGGACAGCAGAAAATGGACAGAAGATATGTGAAGAACTTTATGTTATTGCCATTAAATGCCTGGAAGAAAAAAGATTGAGGCCAAGTATGGATTATATAGTGAATACACTAGAGAATACTGCTGAAAAATGTGGTTTTTTGTAGAGACAAATTGTATATATTAATTAAATTTTATTTTCAAAATGTTCAGCTGAATTATTCTGTTAAATTTCACAGTTGTCCAAGTACAGCTTCCTATCTTGTATGTGCAATGATATGACTTCAGGTGTAATAAGATCAGAATTATTTATTTTCTGTATCAAGCAATTAGCAGGCAGTAATTCTAATTCGAGGAAGAGTGGGGTTTGAATCTCAGCCTGTGTGGTACATTTTTTGCAGCTTCTCTAAATCATGTGAGTTGATGACCATAGTCATTTCCCTCCCCATCCTTCTACAGACCAAGCTTATGCTCAACCTCTAATGATTACTGTAAATGATGGGACTTTAAAGTATAATCTTCCTCCCTTTCCTTAATTTAGCAGGCAGCATTGGTCCATTTGCAGATGATGTGATTCCTGTGCGTAACATATGCAGCAGCAGAACAGTTTCTTGTGACAACGGTAATTCTCAGTTGGCAGTCACAGAATGAAATGTTTTTGTTAATGCACCAATAATGCCAAAACAAAGTATTATGGTTCAACAATTGTCTGTGTAATATTGAGTTGGTTTGTAAAGAGCATAATGTGGTTTCCAAATTTAATTCTTTGTATCATAGACTCACCATATTAGCATGCACTATTACAGCAACCAGTTGAAGAATGGTTCTAACTTCTAAACAGACTGCAGCCCAATTGTTCCAATGAATTACATCGAAATCTATGTTGTCATTGTAAGGAAAGACTGATAAATAATATTGGATGCATTGGCAGAGGTACTGAATATTTACTACAATATTTCATTCACTAGTTTTTGTACTGTCACTAGTATGTGATAAGTGGGTGCCATTATTGCTAGTAAAAAAGCAGGTAGAAATGGAACTTCAGTGACTTACATTGAAGCATGGTGAGGGTTCTTCTGGTCTTTGATTGCAGATAATTATGGGGGACATTTTAAAAATCACCCATTAGCAATCAGGCATGACCTGTGAGGGACATAGTGACCATTAAAATGTAATATTCACATAAAACTGCCTGCCACATGTCATTCACAATTTGACTTACTGTAATGAGTTTCGGTAGTCAGATGTGGGTATCATAATGTCTGTGAAGATTACATTATTTAGTAACATCAGACAAAGTTATCACTAAAAGTCAGCTTCCAGTCACTGCCCTGGTGGTAACACATTTGGGGGTTAAAGGTACTGCTTCCTACCACAATCAAACATAAAGTGTCTTGTAAAAGCAAACAGTGGAAAATCTAGGATGGAATGTAACATTATTATGAAAAGGATAGTTACTATTCACCATATAGCATAGATGCTGAGTCGCAGAAAGGTGCAACAAAAGGACTGTCGGAAAGTTAGTGTTCGGCCAACAAGGCCGTTGTCAAAAGTAGACAATAGAAACACATGCGCCCCCCCCCCCCCCCCCACACACACACACACACGACCACAGTCTATGGCAGCTGGAGACAGACTACGAGCAGCAGTGCATTATGAGAGAGAGAGAGAGAGAGAGAGAGAGAGAGAGAGAGAGAGAGGCAACTGGATGGGGGTAAGGAGGAGGCTGGAGCAGGGAGGGGAGCAATAGCAGGGTAGGGAAGGAGCAAGGAGACATGACGGTGGAAAAAATGTGTGAACGATCATGGATCCTTGCTCCTGCCATTTGCATCAATACAGAAAAGTTTCCTTATCCCTAGCCAGAACCTAGTCCCCCATACTGTACCTGTCTTGCTGCTTGGTTCATGGAATCCCCCCAAATGACCTTACCATCAAATATCCATCTCTGGTTGCACCCTTCCCTCCACAGTGACCTCCATTTGTTCAGATTCCACCAATCCTTAGCCCTATCAACATTGCCCTGCAGCCACGCAGCTAGAGACGCGATGTCACAGATTTTACGGCCCCTCCTGCTGGTGGTACAAGTCCTCCCTCGGGCATGGCTGTGTGTGTTGTTCTTAACATAAGTTAGTTTAAGTAGTGTGCAAGTCTAGGGACTGACGACCTCAGCAGTTTGGTCCCTTTCTCTCTCTCTCTCACACACACACACACACACACACACACACACACACATTGTCCTGCAAAACGATATCACTCAGGCCCAAACCACCTCCTTGCAACAGCTCCTCCCCATCCATAAAATTCTCCTGCTATGCATTAAAATAAATTGAAACTCTTGCCCTCCAGCAACTAGAGCAACATGCACAATGTCACTTCAAAAAACTCTCAACCGGCTCACTACCTACTCCTGCCTGGACACCTTTACAATAAACTCCAAACCCCCTCATAGCTGACAAACCCTGTTTCACAGACCTACTACATTTACCTCACTGTCCAAAACTCCCTCCAACCACCACACATAATCTACAACCTAAATAGACACGAAACACAGTCATGAACTTTCCCTCCAAAAGCCGTAGCCCTGCAGAAGTATCAGTCCTTTCCAGAGGCCTCAGCTTTTGCCCGACTCCCAAAATCAGTCGTGTAGGACTTGTTAAAGATCTTCTCTCCTTCTCCCGGTCTCTACAGCGGAAACACTTTTTTTACTACCAACACTAACAGTCAGACTCAACCAAAGATCAATGTATGAGGTGCATTCAAGTTCTAAGGCCTCCGATTTTTTTTCTAATTAACTACTCACTCGAAATCGATGAAACTGGCGTTACTTCTCGACGTAATCGCCCTGCAGACGTACACATTTTTCACAACGCTGACGCCATGATTCCATGGCAGCGGCGAAGGCTTCTTCAGGAGTCTGTTTTGACCACTGGAAAATCGCTGAGGCAATAACAGCATGGTTGGTGAATGTGCGGCCACGGAGAGTGTCTTTCATTGTTGGAAAAAGCCAAAAGTCACTAGGAGCCAGGTCAGGTGAGCAGGGAGCATGAGGAATCACTTCAAAGTTGTTATCACGAAGAAACTGTTGCGCAACGTTAGCTCGATGTGCGGGTGCATTGTCTTGGTGAAACAGCACACGCGCAGCCCTTCCCGGACGTTTTTGTTGCAGTGCAGGAAGGAATTTGTTCTTCAAAACATTTTCGTAGGATGCACCTGTTACCGTAGTGCCCTTTGGAACGCAATGGGTAAGGATTACGCCCTCGCTGTCCCAGAACATGGACACCCATCATTTTTTCAGCACTGGCGGTTACCCGCAATTTTTTTGGTGGCGGTGAATCTGTGTGCTTCCATTGAGGTGACTGGCGCTTTGTTTCTGGATTGAAAAATGGCATCCACGTCTCATCCATTGTCACAACCGACGAAAAGAAAGTCCCATTCATGCTGTCGTTGCGCGTCAACATTGCTTGGCAATATGCCACACGGGCAGCCATGTGGTCGTCCGTCAGCATTCGTGGCACCCACCTGGATGACACTTTTCGCATTTTCAGGTCGTCATGCAGGATTGTGTGCACAGAACCCACAGAAATGCCAACTCTGGAGGCGATCCCCCAAAACAATTCTCTCCACTTTCTCGATCATGTCATCAGACCAGCTTGTGCGAGCCCGAGGTTGTTTCGGTTTGTTGTCACATGATGTTCTGCCTTCATTAAGCTGTCGCACCCACGAACGCACTTTCGACACATCCATACTCCATCATCACATGTCTCCTTCAACTGTCAATGAATTTCAATTGGTTTCACACCACGCAAATTCAGAAAACGAATGATTGCACGCTGTTCAAGTAAGGAAAACGTCGCCATTTTAAGTATTTAAAACAGTTCTCATTCTCGCCGCTGGCGGTAAAATTCCATCTGCTGTACGGTGCTGCCATCTCTGGGACGTATTGACAACGAACGCGGCCTCATTTTAAAACAATGCGCATGTTTCTATCTCTTTCCAGTCCGGAGAAAAAAAATCGGAGGCCTTAGAACTTGAATGCACCTCGTAGAACTCTGCCTTACTCACTTCACTCCTCCACCCAACCATGATACACCCCCACTTTCTCCAAATCACCTCCTGTTAACGTTCTAGGATCTTTTAACCTCAAACCTTGCTTCACCATCATTCCCCAAATTCCTCAATATAGAAACTAACCTTACACTACAGAAATACCCACAATCCACCACCTAAAAACTGATCCCAACTTAATAATCCTCCCTGCTGACAAAGGCTCCACCACTGTTGTTTTGAATTGCAATGATTACTTGGCAGAATGACTCTGCCAGCTGTCAAATTCATCCACCTTCAACCCCTGCCACAGTGACCCCATTCCAGAAATCCAGCAGGATCTCCAGTCTCTCCTGAAATTGGTAGGACCATCGCAGAACCTCTCCCTGGCATCCATCTCTCTCTTCACCCCTACCAGTCCCTGCACTCCTGCCTTCTACATTCTTCCTAAAGTCCATAAACCCAATCATCCAGGACGCCCCATTGTGGCTGGTTACTGTGCTGCCTCTGAGAGAATCTCTGTGCTCGTAGACCAACACCTTCAGCCTATTACTTGCTACCTACACTCCTATATAAATGATACCAACCATTTCCTCCACCGACTCTCACCAGTTCCGGTTCCTTTACCATACAGTGCACCATTCGTCACTATTGATGTTACCTCCTTTTATACCTAGCACCCATGGCCTTACTGCTATTGAATACTACCTTTCCCGATGCCTGATGGATTTCAAATCAATCACCTCCTTCCTAGTGGCCATGTCTGTCTATACTCTCATCCAGGATACGGCCATGGGCACCCACATGGCATCATCCTATGCCATCCTATTCATGGGACATCTAGAGGAATCCTTCCTAAACACCCGGAATCCCAAACCCCTCATCTGATTCAGGTTCATTGATGACATCTTCCTGATCTGGATCGAGGGTGAGGACACCCTACCCATATTCCTCCAGAACCTCAACACCTTCTACCCCATTCGATTCACCTGATCCTACTCAACCCATCAAGCCACTTTCCCTGATGTTTACCACCACCTCAAAGATAGCTATATTAGCACCTCTGTCCATATCAAACCTCCCAACAACCAGCATTACCTCCACTTAGACAGTTGCCACCCATTCCATACCAAAAAGTCCCTTCCGTACACCCTAGCCACCTGTAGTGATGAGTGGCCCCTTTCGAAATATACTGATGGTCTTACTGAGGTCTTTACAGATTGTAATTACCCTCCAAACCTTATACAGAAACAGATCTCTCATGCCTTATCTTTCCAATTGTCCACCCACAGAGGAACATTCCCTTCGTGACTCAGTACCACCCAAGACTGGAGCAACTGAATCACATTCTTCGACAGAGTTTCGAATACCTTTCATTGTGCCCTGAAATGGGAAATGTCCTACCCACTATCCTTCCCACCCCTCACACAGTGGTATTCCGCTGCCCATCAAACCTACACAATATCCTCGTCCATGCCTACGCAACCCCTGCTCCCAACCACTTGCCTCATATCCCTGTAATAGACATAGATGCAAGACCTGTCCCATACATCCACCCACCACCATCACTCCTACTCCAGTGTGGTCACAAATAACAACTATCCCATCAAAGGCAGGGCTACCTGTGAATTCAGTCATGTGATCTACAAGAAGCTGCAACCACTGTGCTGCATTGTACATGGGCATGACGGCCAAGAAGCTGTTTGTTCATATTATAATATCCCTTCCCCAAGTTAAATGCAAAAATGCACTAATTCTCTCTTGAATGAATGTCTACTGTATGGAGCAACTATTCAGAAAAAAAAAAAAAGAAAAAAAGACAATATTATGAATGTTCGTGAAGTTAATTTGCGTAGGACTTCTCCTAACAAAAATTTTGAAGATTCTCTGAAAATAATAATAATAATAATAATAATAATAATAATAATAATAATAATAATAATTATTATTATTATTATTATTATTATTATTATTGTATCTACAGCAATAGCCCGCATCTCGTGGTCGTGTGGTAGCGTTCTCGCTTCCCACGCCTGGGTTCCCGGGTTCGATTCCCGGCGGGGTCAGGGATTTTCTCTGCCTCGTGATGGCTGGGTGTTGTTTGCTGTCCTTAGGTTAGTTAGGTTTAAGTAGTTCTAAGTTCTAGGGGACTTATGACCACAGCAGTTGAGTCCCATAGTGCTCAGAGCCATTTGAACCATACAGCAATAGAGATTCGCTGGAGGAAGAGTCCTCCCGGGACTCCATGGCTCCGGTGATTGATGATTTAGTATTGATGGGATGGTTCTGCACAAAAGAAAAATGGGAGGGGAATGAAAATGGCAGCAGATCCTTATATATAGGCTACTAAATGTTACTTTTAAGAAAAGACAGCAATGTCGCTCATTGCCACTTTTGATCCGTGTTATTGTAAATTCAATGCAGGCCCTTGAAATTATTTTTGCCACAGGATGTAAATCTTGCTGGTAAAACTTGAGCATATATGATGTCCAATATGATATGTCGGGTTTTTAAAAGAATGAATTACCTTATCCTGTTTTGTTCTCTTTGAAGATGATTAGATTCGCCATTTATTCATCCAGTTGAGCTCTTTTGGATTACAATGGTTTTTAATCCTTCCACATTTTCTATACAGACACCAAACATTAAAGCCACAATTCTGATTGCAATGACAGACTATCCCTTTCATACAACAATATATACCTCTCTCTCCTGCTGCTAGAAGCAAAAACAAAAAAAATTGTAAATAAATCCAAGTCGGCTAACAAATCCAGAGATACAATGTACAAAAGTCTCTTTTTAGCATTGCCGTTGCCACTCGCAACCACTATATCTTTGAGTATCGCTAATACAGTCATAGTTTTTAACATATAAAACAATGTATAGCTTTTTTAGTCTATCCAGATCGGACGTTAAAAAAAAATTATGGATTTCATTTCAAAACATATGCGAAGTAAACATTTCGCCACTACCAGCTTTTAACAGAATAAAAAACATTTCCAGCATTGACACTTTCACCACTTTTGCATATGCGTCGTAAGACAGAGAATACAATGAAATATCAAATTCTCTCTACGGGATACTACAGCATGAGTGGCCACTGAGAAACTGTGTCCAAGAAACAAGTGGATGACCTTGCTGCTGAGTGCGCCACCCAACACGTTTTTCAGTTTAATGACTGCTTCACAGCCTGTGCCATTTGGAACCTTCCCACCAACATCAGCTTTTCTGGAAACTCTCCATGCAGTATATCGCACATTGCTGTAACCCTCCTGGCCTCAACCTTTGTTAGTCATTGTCCTTACCCATCTAGCCCGTTCTGTGTTGTCATTCCAGCACTACACAGCCCCCTATTCCACCAATGCACCCATTCTTTCTACTTCTCTCCTTTTTCCACTACCCCCCTCCCTCCCTGCCCCCGCCCTCCGTCTAACCTACCGACTGCACCTAGCTGCCATAGTGTCCACCTCGTCCCTGCACGCTCCCAGCAGCTCTTTACCGTTCCCCAACTCTACCATGCTATCCTTCCCCCTCCTCACCCCAGCATCCTCCTTACACCCCCGCCCCCTTCCCCCTCGGTTGCCTCTCCCACTATGCACTGCTGCTTGTAGTCTGGCTCCAGCTGCCAGAGACTGTGGATTGTGTGTGTGTGTGTGTGTGTGTGTCAGAGAGAGAGAGAGAGAGAGAGAGAGAGAGAGAGAGAGAGAGAGAGTGTGTGAGCGTGTGCACGCGCTTGTGTGTGTGCGTGCGCGCATGTGTACACCCATATGTTGTCTACTTTTGACAGAGTCCTTGCTGGCCAGAAGCTAACTTTGACAGTCTTTTTGTTGTGCTTTTCTTAGACTCAGCATCTCCGCTATATGGTGAGTAGCAACTATCCCTTTCATAATATTAATAAAGTATCTTGTATTAGATCTGTAAAGTTCACTCTTTTATCTGAATTGTAATGACCCATTGGGTGACATCATCGGAGGTCAAAGTTTTTCAGGCTGTATACATAGTAATCTTCCCTACAAGGCTTTTTGTAACTCTCTCATTTGAAATTAGAGCTAGATGGCAAATAGCAGATACTATTATTTTGAAGATAGGATCTGTTACAATCTTCCAAGCATGATAGATCTGTTACAATCTTCCAAGCATGATAGACATGTTGAACCAATTGGATCTGGATTGACTTGGGTCACTTTGAAAAATAACATGTTAATCTGCATTCTTCTTAAAACTTCCTGTTAGACTATAACTATGTGCGAAACCAAGACTTGAACTAGAGGCCTTTGCCTTTCATGGGCAAGCACTCTATCAACTGAGGTACCCAAGCATGATCCACGACCGACTTCACAGCTTTACTTCTGCCAGTATCTTATCTCTGCTGGCCAATCCACCAGCCAAGATAGTTACTCTGCATTGTGGATTCCATCCAGGTCTCACTCGCATTACGCTAAATGAGTGTGTATCAATTTGTGCTCAGCAAGCAGAAAAGGCATACTCAATCTTTATTGTTTTACCTCATTCAAGTTCTGTCAACAATGCTTACCCATAGTGGTATGAAAGTAGAGTCCTGTTCAGCAACACTGTAACATTCAGCATCACTTTGTAGCATACAACAAGCACACAATAATACCAATGTATACAGACTGAAGCAGCAAATGAAAATTTGTACCAAGGCTGGGAATCGTACCCAGGTCTCCTGTTTAATAGGAAGGTGTGTTAGCCACTAAACCACCTTGGCACACTGGTTCATATAACTGCTCGGACTACTGTGAACTGCCTCTCTCCTCAATCCAAATTCTCATTGCCGCCCCAGTCTGCTATAAATTCCTCCTTACACACGAACAGAATTGCCAAGGCTGTCCATGTTCTGGAATAGCACCTCAGCATTGAATTTAAATAGAACCAGCCTGAAACCCAAGTGCAGGAGGGAGGTGTGCCAAGATAATCTGTGCAGTTGTGTGAACCACTCTGCGAAGGTGGTTTAGTGGCTAATACACATGCCTAGTAAGTAGGAGACTTGAGTTTGGTTCCCGGCCTTGGGACAAATTTTCACTTGAGGCTTCAATCTATATACATAAAATTATATCCGTATGAGACCAGTTAATGTCTCTGAAACTGTCACTTCATTTGTATAAATACTAGTGCAATCTTCACAGCTGAAGTTTGAAATTTATACATTTTCTTAGATAAAGCACATTTTCTTCATGCAATTAGTATTTTGATGCAAAAATAAGTGAACAATAAATTGCAGTGCTGTGAGGTGTACAGCTATACAATAACAATTTAAATTACCATGTTTACCTGAGTATAAGAGGACCCTGAATGTAAGATGACCCCTTTTTTAAGTGTCTCCCTGAAAATTTTTTATTTTTTAACACATTATTACTACTGAAAATTATAAACTTTTATTGACATGAGGTATCTGCCTAAAAAGTTACCATCCACACATCTTATGAACTTATGCTATTTATTGGTTTTCTATGCTTTGATAATAGAAGGAGTAATAAAATACACAAAAAGAAATAGTTTGCATTAATTTTTATCTTCATTGCCACCTCTGTTTAGCCTGTCATCTATGCTACCACTATCTTTATTAATCATCGTCATCATCCTAACAGGGCAGCTGTGAAATTTATGTCTCTATTGCAACAAATATTATAATCTGCTACCACTCTCCTATTGGCTGTTTAGGACCAACTGGTGCCACGCCCCCTATCGTTTAATCTTACCTCTTGGTGAGCATTGACAACACTGCTGCACAAACCATGTAAGTATGCCACTGGCCCCAATTTAGACTTTTAGCATCTGTTGCGAAAATGCATGATATTATTGAGTATTTGGCCAATTTTACAGTCAATTCGACTGTGAGTGCAAATGGATTCAGGCAAACGAGTGCAAATGGATTCAGACAAACCGCAGTTTAAACATGATTGATGTTCAGAAAAAACCAAATTACACTGTATAACTTACATATCGATTCAGGCAAAGTGCAGTTTAGCAGTTTAAACATGGTAGATGGCCATAAAAAGCAAAATGATTGGCAGCACAATGAAATTTGCTGCCCGCGCACCACTCACCATCCCAGCTCGTGTCACTTACTTTCCCCCCCCCCCCCCCCTCCCCCCCCCCTTCCTCTTACCAAGCCTAATGTTGTGCTGTGCTTGAGCAACAGTTAAACACAGATGGTATGTCTTGTAGTGCATAGGTCATATCTAACAACAGCAAGTAATACATAAAAGATCGCAATCACGATTCACTCCAATTCTCGAACTTTCACTCACCCCAGGATTTAGTGCCATCTGTTGGCACTAGTTACACAGCGGGTCTTTCCGTTATAATTTCTTCTCGCGGTAATAATTGCAATCTTTTTAACGTGATTTTTTTTTATTTGTTAGGTTTTTAATTCCAGACTAACTTTCTTTCTCGATCATCTGAAAGTCACCGTATTGATCTAAAGCTGATTAAAAGCTGGTAACCTTTTTCCGCGGTATCCTAATACGCGAACAGCTAATGAATTTTCATTTGTGATGCACTTCATGAATCATTAGTTTCTGATAACCAAATAAAATACTGACTTTGATTCAGAATCATGTAATGGTTTTTGAATGACAAGATCTTCACCTTCACTAAAAAAGCAGCATAAATGTATTTATATGGTATCCATGCATGTGTGAGAACTTCTATCACAAATCTGTTCATATACAAAAAAAGTTTGTGAATTGATAGAATTTAATGCTATTTCCTCCTGTGTTTCACAAAATTGTCAATTCTTTCAGCAGAGCATTCTGTTCTTGTAGCACCTAGTCCATACATAGCTTCTCTTGCTTGATTAGCTTCTCCGCTGCACTAGAGCCATGAGCAGCTTTGCCAATGCCAATTTCCCCAGAAATCTACATGAAATCCCCCAAATTTGGAGAAAAAATTTCCTGATGCCCTGAAAATTCCACACATAACACGATATTTGAGTGTTTAATTATACTCATCTTGAGTAAATTATTGATCACATTATTTCGTGTTCATAATAAGCATTTATTCTTCATAAATTGCAGCATTTACAAGAAAAACAACTTCAAGTAACTTTAAAGGCCACAAAGATTTTAATGTGGCGTGATGCCTGTAACATCTTGATTAATTTAGTTTCTTCTTCTTTCTTGGCAAATGCCTTTCTGAGATAGATGCCTGAAATACTCCTCTGTGATACAGACAAGGGGGAGTTGAGTCAATAATTAAATCACTGAAGACTAAGGACTCTCATGGTTATGATGGAGTGCCTAGCAGAGTATTAAAGTACTGTGCTGTACATGTTAGCCCTTTATTTAGCCATGTTTGTAATTTTTCCTATAGGAATGGTCAGTTTCCTGAACAATTTTAAGTACTCAGTAGTAAAACCACTTTATAAAAAGGGAGAAAGGGATAATGTAGACAATTTTAGACCTATTTCTGTGTCATCAGTGTTTGCTTAAGTTATTGAAAAGGCTGTATATGTAAGGATAATTGATCATTTTATATCACAACGATTTGCTATCAAATGTACAGTTCAACTTTAGAAGTCATTGAACAACTGTGATGTACTGGATGAGTTAAACAAAAGATTTCGAACGCTAGGCATATTTTTTTATTTAACTACGGCGTTTGATTGTGTTGATCACAAATTATTGCTCCAGAAGTTCGACCATTACGGAATATGGGGAGTTGCTTACAATTGGTTCACCTCTTACTTTAACAGCAGACAGCAAAAGGTGATTATTCATGATGTTGAGAATGGCTGTGTTGTGGGATCTGAGTGGGGTACGGTCAAGTGGGGTGTGCCCCAGGGATCAGTTTTGGGGCCATTCCTGTTCCTTATTTAAATAAATGAAATGCCCTCTAGTTTTTCGGGTAACTCTAAAATATTTATGTTTGCTGATGACACTAGCTTGGTAGTAAAGGATGTTGTGTGCAACATTGGCTCGGTTTCAAATGGTGCAGTACATGACATAAGTTCATGGCTTGTAGAAAATAAACTAATGATAAAGCACAGTAAGACTCAGTTTTTACAGTTTCTAAAACACAATTCAACAAAACCTGACCTTTTAATTTAACAGAATGTGCATATGATTAGTGAAATTGAACAGTTCAAATTTCTATGTGTTCAGATAGATAGTAGACTGTCATGGAAATCCCATGTTCAGGATCTTGTTCAAAGACTTAAAGCTACCATTTTTACTATTCGAACAGTATCTGAAGTGGATGATCGTTCGACACAAAAATTAGTCTACTTTGATTATTTTCATTCACTTATGTCGTATGGTATGATACTCTTCCCTTTCTAAAAGGATATTTTTGACTCAGAAACAGGCGGTTCGGGCAATAAGTGGTGTAAGTTTACAAACCTCTTGTCGACCCCTGTTCACGAGTCTGGGTATTTTGACATTGGCCTCTGAATCTATATATTCCTTACTGTTATTTCTTGTTAACAATATTAGTTTATTCTCAAGAATAAGCAGCTTTCGCTCGGTTAATACTCAGCAGAAATCAAACCTGCATTTGGATCGGACTTCGTTAACTCTTGTGCAGAAAGATGTGCAGTATACTGCTGCATCCACTTTCAATAAGCTACCACTCAAATTCAAAAATCTTTGCAGTAATCCACGTGCTTTCAAATCCAAACTGAAGTGTTTCCTCGTGGGGTCACACCTATTCTGTCGAGGAGCTCCTTTAAAAATTAACGTGATTTGTGCTGTATTCTGGATTGCGTTTACTTAAACCTATGGATTGACTTTTTTCGGGCACATAAACATTTTATTTTTATCTGTTATCACTTTTATGTTGTAATTTCATGTACTGACACATTCCATGGCCTTGGAGACTTGCTCCTCAATTTGGTCCTACGGAACTTGACGTGTAAATAAAAAATAAAATAAATACTTAAGCTCTCACTATAGTTGTAAAGTCATTTCAAGTAGCACACTGTTTCAGAATTTATGATGTGAAAATGAGTGGTGTGTAGTGCCATGTTGTAGAAATAAATCTATAACAACTCCGGAAAATTGTGTCTGAATGTTACAAATGTGAGAAGATACTTAAAATGTGTTTGCAGCTCTCTCGTAAAGATCCGAAACAATAGTTATCATGTCAAGTACAGGGTGGCGGATGAAATGTGTTACCAATTGTTTCTTTCATAATTTACGACGCACATTAGATATCCCGCTGGGATCTCTACAGCAGTACCAGCAGAGCTTGGAAAAACAAATGAGTTACGAAATGATGTGTAATACACGATATTGCTGCTAGGAGATTAGTAAGCAGCAATGGCTGACAATGGAAGACTGACGATACAACAACGAGTAGAGATTAGATTAGATTTACTTTCATTCCAATTGATCCGTAGTGAGGCAATTGTGTTACTTTTTCATGAAACGAAAAGCCTTGTTGTGACTCAGAGGTGTTTTCAACAACAGTTTAACACACGATGGGTCCCTTGCAACAAGACCATCCACAGGTTGTACAATAAATTTGTGCAGGAAGGAACAGTATTGGAAGCAAAGTGACCTCGGCCTAAGCCTGTTTGTTCGCCGGAGAATATTGAAGCGGTATGAGTTGCTGTACAGAGAAGTCCCAGGAAATCGTGTAGAAAGGCAGCAATGCAACTGGGAATATCCAGACACTCCATTCAACGCATTCTTAAAAGTGACCTCCATATGTACCGATACAAGATGACCTGTGCACAGAAGCTCACAGAAGAACACAAGCAGCAGAGACTACTGTTTGCTCAGTGGGCGGAGGATAGGGAAGAAACTCTCAACAACGTTTGGTTTTCATGTGAGGCACACTTTCATTTAGACGGTGTGGTTAACAAACAAAATGTACGCTTTTGGGCCACTGAAAACCCACAAGTGCTTCATGAACGACAACATTATGCTCCGAGGATTATAGCGTGGGCAGCAATTTTCAGTCACGGACTTATTGGACCCTTTTTCTTTGAAGAAACTGTGAACAACGAGCGTTATTTGAGCATGCTTTGCAATAGCTTCATTCCAAAGCTTCTTGCTACTGCCTTGCCCTTCAACACGCAGTGGTTCATGCAACATGGAGCAAGGCCACATACTGCAAACACTGTGTTGGAGTTTTTAAACGAGCATTTCGACATGCGGATCATTTCACTCAGGTTTCCAGGTCGCTTCAATGACGGACAAAATTGGCCCCCCATAGTCCAGACATCAATCCATGTGACTCTTTTCTTTGGGAGTACCTAAAGGAAAAAATTTTCCCGAAACGTCCACGTGATTTAATGAAGCTCAGAAGACTTATTCTTCAAGCTTGCAGTGAAATTACGGGAGCCGTGTGCCGTAGGGTAATTACTAACTTCAGTGTCGTTTGAAGGAAGTTAGGAAACGAAATGGTGGACATATTGAGCATGTGCTGAGTTAGAACAAATCTCCATGGACGGCTCTTCATTGTAACATATGTTCCTTTCAGATTGTATTGACAATAAAGTTTATATTCAAAAACAAAATGGTAACACATTTCGTGTACCACCCTATATCTTCTTCTGTGAGGATCGTTTCAGTATAAGTAAACAAAGCATATCATGAGGTACTGGTGGCAGTAGTGCTGTGAGGGCTGGTCATGGGTCATGCTTGGCTAGGTCAGTTAGTAGAGAACATACCCATGTGAAAGGCAAAGGTTCCAGGTTCGAGTCTTGCCGTGGCATAAAGTTATAATTTTGCTAGTAAGTTTCAGATCAGTGCACACTCTGCTGCAGATTGAAAACTCATTATGGAGTTATCAATCTTTTCTACATTGAAGAGCCAAAGAAAGTGGTACACCTGCCTAATATCGTGTAGGGCCCACGAGAGCACCCAGAAGTGCCGCAGCATGACGTGGCATGGACTCAACTAATGTCTGAAGTATTGATGAAGGGAACTGACACCATGAATTCTGCAGGGCTGTCCATAAATCCGTAAGAGTAAGTGCTTCTGAACAGCACATTGCAAAGCGTCCCAGATATGCTCAATAATGTTCATGTTGGTTGGCAGCGGAAGTGTTTAAACTCAGAAGAGCGTTCCTGGAGCTAGCCTGTAGCAGTTCTGGATGTATGGGGTGTCCCAATGTCGTGCTGTAAGTCCCTCGGAATGCCCAATGGACTTGAAAGGATGCAGATGATCAGACGGGGTGCTTACGTACGTATCACCTGTCAGGGTTGTATCTAGACGTATCAGAGGTCCCATATCACTCCAATTGCATACGCTTCACACCATTACAGAGCCTCCACCAACCCGAACAGTGCCCCGCTGACATGCATGGTCCATGGATTCATGACGTCTCCACACCCGTACACATCCATTCGCTCAATACAATTTGAAACGAAACTCGCCTGACCAGGCAACTTGTTTCCAGTCAGCTGTCCAATGTCAGTGTAGACGGGCCCAGGTGAGGTGTAAAGCTTTGTGTCGTGCAGTCATCGAGGAGTCTTCAGCTCCGAAAGCCCATATTGATGATGTTTCGTTGAATGATTCGCACGCTGACACTTGATGATGGTCCAGCGTTGAAATCTACAGCGATTTGTGGAAGGATTCCACTTAACGTCACGTTGAACAATTTCTTCAGTTGTTGTTGGACCCGCTCTTGCAGGATCTTTTCCCGGCAAGCGATGTCGGAGATTTCATGTTTTACCGGATTCCTGATATTCTCGGAACACTCGTGAAATGGTCGTACGGGAAAATCCCCACTTCATCCTTACCTCGGAGATGCTGTGTCCCATCGCTCGTGCGCCGACTATAGCACCACAGTCAAACCGACTTAAATCGTCATAACCTGCCATTGTAGCAGGAGTAACCAATCTAACTGCGCCAAACACCTGTTGTGTTATATAGATGTTGCCGACTGCAGCGCCATATTCTGCCTGTTTAGATAACTCTGTATTTGAAAACGTATGCCTATACCAGTTTTTTTGGTGCTTCAGTATATATACTATTCTATTAATTCCCAATAGAGAAATGTGCTGATCTGTTACAGACATTTAATTATTGATTATGTACAGGTGTTAGTGGTTGGGTTTACACAGGCAAAGTAATTGTTCTAGATTTGGTGTGATAACCGCAATCTAAATCAATAAAAGAAACGCATTTACAAGAGCACTTGGTGAATATACAATGTATCTATAAACCCCCCCCCCCCCCCCCCCGCTTGCATTGCAGCCTAGAACAATGTGACGTCATGTCAACCATTATTCACACGTTTAGCTTTCCTGCAGCGTAGTAAATAAGTCTGCGATTATCAGTCATTCATGAGCGCAGCGTCTCGTAAACGCAGCTTTTAAAATTTAAGGGGTAGTGTTAGCTCGTCAAGGAGTGCTACTACATAACCGTGAATGAATAACAACGAACAATGCTTACAATTATTTGAGCGGAGAGTTGGCGTTTTTTTCCCCCCAGCTCTGCTCAAGACACGGGACTAGTGCAGCAGGGGATACAACCCGTCGGCTTTGAACAATGACGTCACAAGTCGCCAGAGAGCATGTATTACAGAGATGAAAGAGCTGATGAGAATGTTGAGAAACAAAGGAATGCGAGAGAGATAAACATTGATCTTGTCAAAAGCATAAGTGTTTTTTGACTTAAAAAAAAAATATCTCACGAGATAGAATAAACTGATTCCACTTTATTAAGCAGCTCCCTTCAGTACCTAATAAGTGTTTTTTGACTTTAAAAAAAAATCTCACGAGATAGAATAAACTGATCCTACTTTATTAAGCAATATCTTGTCAAAAGCCGAGAAGCGATTCTTCTTAATGTTCTAGCTCCCTTCAGTACGTAATAAGTGTTTTTGGACTTGAAAAAAAAAAAAAAAAATCTCACGAGATAGAATAAACTGATCCTACTTTATTAAGCAATATCTTGTCAAAAGCCGAGAAGCGATTCTTCTTAATGTTCTAGCTCCCTTCAGTACGTAATTAGTGTTTTTTGACTTAAAAAAAAATCTCACGAGATAGAATAAACTGATCCTACTTTATTAAGCAATATCTTGTCAAAAGCCGAGAAGCGATTCTTCTTAGTGTTGTAGCTCCCTTCAGTACCTAATAAGAGTTTTTTGGCTTTAAAAAAAAATCTCACGAGATAGAATAAACTGATCCTACTTCATTAAGCAATCAGTAAAGAAACGAAACTGAAACATAACAGCAAAAGCTGTTACACGCGTAAGGCGCATATGTTCGCTGCACTCACGACATGGAACGTATTCCGCTATCAGACCACACATTTGCAGGAAGTAAATGTCAACATATCTTGGCCCATAACTTCCCTTAAATCGTCCATATTCATAGCGGTAGACAAATCCATTCCTATAAACGAAAATAAGACACTACAAATTTTCTATAACAAAAAATTAATAATCCACATTACCTTAATATCATTACGAAAAATATTAAGTACCGGCCGAATAAAAAACAAATAATTAAGTTAATTAAGTCACACGTTTAATGATGCACCCAATATCAAGCGATCGCTTTTAGATTTACATTCAATTATTTTAATGATAGTGCTTATTAGAACACAGAACTGCTTTATTATCTGTGCCTCGAAGTGAAGACATTACGATCTATGACTAAGGAATGACGTCATTGTTCAAAGCCGACGGGTCGTATCCCCTGCTGCACTAGACCCCAAGACACATTGGTAGGCATACGAATCATTTGCTTCGTGACTATCAAGTATCATTTTCCACTGCTGACATACCTAACAATATAACAGTTATTGTTACTATTACAAGAGGCTTAATTTCACTTCATTTTCGTACCAGCACATACAGTATCATATTTGTCTCTTTAACAAACTTTGACAATACATTGTTACATCCGTGTGTTATTTCTGTCACAACAACTGATGAGTTGTGGAATAGAGTAATCCGACTGTAAATGTTTAATAAATAAATTAAATATCATACCTATCTTACTCATTGAATATTTGTTTCGGAATCGGCTTAATTTAACATCATATTCTATGTTGCAAACATGTACAATATTTGAGCATGACCGATAGCATCCACAAAAGCATCTTAGTTCTTACTTCTGTGGCTTACATAAATTTCTAACAAAGCAAGGATCTTAAAAATAAGGTTGGCATGGATGTTATAGACTTTCGCTGTACGTTGTTTTGATATCAGAGTATGAGCCATTTTAAGTAGCCCAAAACATTAGCAGACTACTGATTACAAGTGCTTCTTGTTCATTATTTCTGCCGTGTGCGCGCAATAACTATTTGAAATACTAAAAATTATAGAGCTTACATGAATAACGTCGTGTCTGGAAGGCAATTTCGAACGTTTTTCTGTTCTTGAATGCGTATTTGCTCTAGGAATGACGCAGTCAGTGACGTCACAGGTGTCACCACGGTGAACTACGGGGGCATGAATGCGGTAAACCTATGTTTTCGGCTGGTTGAGATGGCGAACATCGTATTCACGTTTGTTACATAATGCCATCTCCCATCTTTTTCTACCTCCATATAAGGTTGGGCAAATAACCGTTTTGCTATGCCGTTGGCTGGAGCGAGGCCTACGAAAAAGACAGGCCTCGGCGCGTGCGTCACGCGCTCGCTCGCTCAGCAGACAAAATGCGATTTTAAACCTGTTAACTCGTAACTGGGTGTGTACGTACTAACGAGAATTGTATCTTTTACTTTAATCTGCTATTATGAGGTTATAGTGTTTATTAGTCGTACAACATAAGTTAAGATTAATTCTCAACATAAATGGTCTTATGCAACAGATAATCATTTGGTATGATTGTAATTTTATTATATCCCAGTACATCCGTAATAAATTATCAGCAGGCTTGCGGATTTCCTATCATCGTAGGACGGATAACACCAAGACTCCATAATAGTGGCTCCAGTACAAGATGCAATTCACGTTTGTACGTAGACTCTAATACCGAGCTTACAGGTGTAGAAACGCAGGTTAGCTGCGGAGTTGAGCGAGCTCGGCCTACCTTTGTGACGTACTCGCCGCGGCCCGCCTTTCTCGTGGGCGTCGCATGTGCCTAAAAGATGTCATGTGCACAAAAACAAAAAAAGGAAAACGCGTTTCCTTCTGCGCGTGTCTTATAATTGTTACAGATACCATAGCATCTGATCGGCGCGAAAGCCGTGTATGTTCTGTCAGCAATGAGCAACGCGGCGAAAGGTATTCACCCTGCTCCGTTCCTCGTTATTTATGCAGCGGCATTGCTCACGCTTCCACAACCCTCACCACAGGAATCATCGAAGAGATTAAGGCTTCAGTCCATTTTGTTAATTTAAAATTCTAATGATACATTAATGGTGAAGTTGTCAGTGGTGGCTTGTATTACATTGGTAAAACTCCAGAATGAATTTAAATTGTTTGTGGCTCAAAGAACCGGACTTCGTAAATTGGCTACAGAAAGATTCAAACATGAAAGATAGAAATGAATTAGCAGGCTATTTACTCTGTTCCGTGTCTTATAGCACATAAAACTGACGTAATTTGTCACAAGAATACAGATCGCCTCAAGAAAAAGCAGTTAAAAACAAAGGGTATTCCAAACATGTCGTCTTATTTACCAGCGACAGATACAGAAAAAAAGGGAGAAGAGCTGAACCAAAACTACCAGGTGCTTAATCCTCTAACCAGAACATCTTTTATTTGACAGTTGGACGGAACATCGTTCTCCTAGACTGCTAGGACTTATAAACTACATTTTTTACTCTTTCGCTGTTCCACATCGTTTTTATCAGTCTTTAAGGTACAAATAAACATAATACTAAGTTTTTAAACCATAACCTTTCTTATATTGCGAAGAAATACAAAATTATCACTAGAAAAACTTCAATCTGCAGTATTTGGTTGTTTACATTTTACTCGTTTAGAATTTTTTTGTTTTTAGATTATGACAATTACATGTAAAGAAACTGAATACTCACAAGCAATGCAATAACAAAATTTAATGTTTATTTTTCGCGGCACAAGTTTTGCACACTTTTCGTGAACACTCAAAGCACGTTGGCTCTTCTCTCTCTCTCTCTCTTTATATATATATATATATATATATATATATATATATATATATATGGTCAAAATCGACAAGCTTTCATTTATCAATCTCGTCCGTTGGACATGAAGTGTCATCAACTCGAACTAAAAATGTATTGCGTTGGATAACGATTTGTTTTTCTTTTGCTCCCTCTTCCTCTACAGATGAAATAATATTTCGTAGCTTTTGAGGCAGGTTGGGGGTTGCCAGTCGGGATTTCACGAACTCGTGGACCAAATATAGAGAAACTCTTTTCAGGAAATCAAAACGTGATACGGTTTTTGTTTCTTCAAAAAGTCCATAAAGAATACTTGCGTTTGATCCGGCCGTGGCCAACATGTGGTAAAAAATAGCCAACGGCCAGCTTCTTGTTTTACGATTAGCAAAATAAACACTGCACTTCATATGTAGCGTGTCTATTCCACTTTTTGTGGCATTATAAAAATATATGATTTCAGTTTACCATTTGCAACGTCAGTGTAATTGGAATTATGCACTGTCGATAGAAGTAGGACTGCCTTTTTTGCGGGGGTGGGGGGGGGGGGACATAAGAAAGCAGGGTCATGTCTTTTGTAAAGCCATAAAGGGTAGATCCAATTTCACGAGCGCTTGTTGCTTGAAATTTGGCTGGTATCTAGGGTTTGTTCCTTTTTACTGTCCCAACTAATGTCAAATTGTGATCTAGTAGCTCCTGAGCAAGTTCTAAACAACAAACCAGTTGTCACAACTGATATTTTTGTTTGTGCGGTGCAGCCCTTTAGATAGGCGGATAACAGATTGAGTGGGAATGATACCTTTTTTTTGCTGATACAGAAAGTGTGGCTCCATCACATCCTTTGGCGGAGTAGATGTAGACGTTGTAACTATATGCATTATGTGCATCTGCCAGGCCGATGACTTTGATGCCATATTTTGCGGGTTATATATAACCCGTCCTCTGAAAGGCACCAAAGTTTCATCAACTGTCAAATGCGCTCCAGGACTATAAATTTGCTGACAGTTCCAAATAAATTTGTTAAATGTGTCCGTAATAGCAGGAGCTGGATCATTTTTCTCCCTCTGTTTTCTTGTGTTCGATTCATTGAATCGAAATGCTCTAAGCAATATTCCTAATCGCTTTTCTGTTATAATTAAACGAAGAATTGGCCTGCCCAAGACCGAAGTGGAAAACAGCGAGGTTATAGGCTCCCTCGCAGATTTAAATATGATGAAAGAAATGTGCGTCCAGTCACAGCGTTCACTTCATGCACATTATTGTTTTTGTATGAGGGGAGATCAAATATAAACGGGATTTTTGGTCCTGAACATCAACAGTTGGTAGGACTGGCCCCGCGCTTCTGTTACGCTTAGGTGAAGACCGTTAGAAGTGAGGAGAGCATGCTGTTATATATTTACCGCCGTTTCGTCAATTACGCTCACGATGTCTGAGAACAGGTGCACCACTCCGTTGTGCAATGCATAATTAACAAATTTCTTGCTCGTGAAGGAGTTACAGCGGCGGAAATTTGCTTAAGATTGACTGCACAGTTCGGTGATAAAACATTATCAAGGACGCGTGTGTGCTTGCCTGGCATAATAAGTTCAAGGAAGGATAAGAACGTGTGGAAAATCAGCAACACAATCGCCGTCCTCGGACCAGCATTACAGACAAAAACATTCGTGCGATTAAAGTTATTTCTGACGACGATCGACGGGCGAGAGTATCAGAAATTGCACAAAAAGTCGGAATCAGTTATGGGAGCTGTCAAGCAACCACCACAAACGACCTACAGTTCCGTAAAGTGTGTTTCAAATGGTCACTAAATTTTTGACCGAAAATTTGAAGGTGAGACGTTTGGAGGTCTGTCAGGGTCTTACAGCAAGGTTTGCGGAAGAAGGTCATGCATTTTTGAGTCGGATCGTCACCTGCGACGGAACATGGGTTCACCACTACACTCTAGAAGCCAAACAAACGTGTAAGGAGTGGCGGAGGAAAGGGGAGGCAGCACCAGCGAAAGCCAAGACTCGAACGTCAGCTGGCAAGGTTCTTTCAACCGTTTTCCTTTTTTTTCGATCAGCGAGGCATTTTGCTGATTTTTTTTTGCAGGAGCGACGCACAATCAATACTACTTACTACTGCGAAATGTTGAACAAGGCGAGAGTTGCATATCGCCGCCAAAGACGAGACCAATCGATTCGACAGGTCATCTTCCTCCACGACCCCACAGTGCAGCTCTAACTGTCTCCAAGCTACAGGAAATGCACTGGGCTACACTTGATCCTCCTTACAGCCTGGACTTATCGCTCTGCGATTTCCACTTATTCGGACCGCTTAAAGAAGCTCTTGGAGGGCGATGATTTGATCACGAGAGTGTAGAAGACTTCGTGCGCAACTGGCTGGCGACACGACCCAGTTCTTTTTATGATGAGGGCATCAAAAAGCTGCCCATACGCTAGGACAAACGCATTTCAAAAGCAGGAGACTATGTGAAAAAATAATTATAATTGCCTTGAGTTTTGCAATAAATTAATTTAAATAAAAAATGAAATCCCTTTTATATTTGATCCGCCCTCATATGCTATATTTTCCTGTAGTTCAATAGCAGAACGCAATTTTGGCAACTTTTCATTGGTATGAATTACAGTCGTCTGAATCATGTCGTCAGTGAAGAAAAGGTGTCCAGCTTCTGCTGGGATTGGGTGTTTTGCTACAGTGAGGGCAGGACGTTGTACCTTGGATAGCCGTACTCTTATGATGTTGAATGCTGCTGTTCTCCGATTTCTTCGCGGAATGGGGTATTTTCTACTTCAAATATTTCTCGAATATTTTCATCGCCGCGATCATCACCATCGGGAAGGTCATCGTCATTATCTGTTTCATTATGAGGATCTAGAATAATAAGGTCCTCATTCGGAATGTACGACTCATCTGATCCACTTCCGAGTCGGATTCTTCAAAGAAATCTTGTGAGAGTGTGAAGGTTACAATTTTTTTGAGCGATTTGAAACGTATTTCGGATTTTCCATTGTAAACCTGTACGGAAAACAGGAAAAATATATTTTAACGCATTTTAATGGAGATACTTCTATTGCTGTTACAAGTTTGCATAGTAAATTGGACTATCTGTGCGAATAACGGAATAATTAAAATTAAAACTTAAAATGGGAGTTGTTCCAATTTTTTGTCCCGCTATGAATACAAAAATATTAGCCGTATTGTAGAAGCTAAACTTCCAATCAAACTGATGAAATGTTCCGAGATTTGGGGTCGTAGGTTGTGTTCCAAAAATGAACAGCTTAGAGACAGAAGTGATGACACTTTCTGCAGAACCTGACCATCGTTTTGCAGGCCAATGCTCAAGCACGTACAGTGCAAGCTGTTACTGATTTGCTGGGGCTGCCAAGTGCTGTACCACCTACTGCACTCCCATGAATTAAGCCCTCATGAGTTCAACTCGATTTCCAAACTGAAGAAAACACTTCACAACATTAGCTTCAGAACTGCTAGAAATTCGTCGGGCAATAGACCGCGCCGCTCGCACTGTCAACACAACTGGCACTGCTAAGAGTATCCTACGACTTCCACATCGCTGGCAAAGGGTTATACATAATGCTAGTGACTACTTTGAAACACTTATCTATTTTGTACGAGCTGTAAATAAATAGTTGCCACTATTAAAGAGCCAACCCTCGTATATAGTGGTGTGAAGGCTGCAGAGAGTGTAGAAAATTTGAAAAAAGATGAAAATTTATCCCGTTCAGCATTTAGATTTCTATGAAACTTGCCAAGATTTTTATATTGAGTTAACGTCGAAAATTTCTAAGAGATTTGATTTCAGAGATCCTCTATTTTCTATGATATCTATCGTAGACGGAAGCTCAACAATTCAAAAATAGGTCACTGATACCTTTAGTGAAGCGATTTCCTGTGCTCGGGAAGTATGCGGAAATGCAAAAATTGGAGTGCGAGTGGCGAGTTCACGCTATGTTAGATTTTGCTCAACGTGATCTTGATGGGTGATGATGTAAATTATTGCGTTAAGGTGTTCAGTTGCAAAAACGGCGCGAGACAATGCATGGTTCCAAATTTAAAAATCGGCATCTGCTTATTGCTTGTGCAGACACTTTAAAATGCATCTGTCGAAAGAAAATTCAGTGATCTAAAAACATAAAAACGGAAAACCGAAATCGCTTGGGCGCTGATGCTGTAGTATTGTTAATGGCTGCTAGAGAAGGGATTAAAAACAGGGGTACGGTAAATTAAAGTTTAACCCATCAAAGAAAATGTTAACTACAAAGTTATGGCAGAAGACAATTCCTGAATAAAAATAACTCGGTAAATATTATTAAAAATTATTGTCATTTAATTGAAATTTGTTTTTTTCCCCCATGGAGATAATAGAGTATTTTTCGGTGTTAAAAATGTGGTTCGGAATGTATCTTGAAAGACTTTTGGACAATGTTCCCACTTATCCTGTTAATTTTCTACAATTAAACCTGAAAATCATTAAATCTGAAGGTTTATCACGCGACGGAAATAGTGTATTGGCTTAGGCTTTAGTGATGTCATGACTCAGAAGTCGAATTTTCGCTTCAATTGTTCTAGAATGTTTTGCCTGATTTCTTGTGTATTTTCATTTTTTACTGTGAGAATGGGGCATGCAAGTCGCCAACGTAGCGTCCAACTGAAAGACTTGAACCAGGCTCCTGAGCCACACTAAATTATTACTATTACTGTGAGAATTATTTTGATATTGTCGATACTTTATATCAGACTACAGTGCGATTAAAACTACTTTGCGCTTGAGAATCAGACCATTGTAGCAGTTACCAGGATTTCTTTCTGTTACATTCACTTATGGAGCGCGGAGAGAATGATTCTTCGAATGCGTTTGTGCGTGCAGTAATTACTGTAATCTTATCCTCACGATCCCGATGTGAACGATACGTAGGGGGTTGTATTATGTACGTAGAATAATCAGTCAATGCCGGTTCTTGAAACTTTGTTAATAAATTTTTCTCGGGATAGTTTACATCTCTCTTCAAAAATCTGCCAATTCTCTATGACACTCTCCCACAGATTAAACAAACCTGTGACCTTTCGTGCTACACTTCTCTGTATACGTTTAATATCCCCTGTTAGTTCTATCTGGTACGGATCCCATACACTTGAGCAATATTCTAGTACCGGCCGCACTTGTGATTTGTAAGCAATCTCTTTTGTAGACTAACTGCACTTCCCCAGTATTCTACCAATAAACTGAAATCTACCATCTTCTTTACTCATGAATGAACAAATATGATCACTCCATTTCATATCCTAACAAAGTGTTACACCCAGGTATTTGTATGAGTCGGCCGATTCCAACAGTGACTCAGTGATATTATATTCATATGATAGTATGTTTTTTCGTTTTATGAAGTGCCAAATTTTACATTTCTGAACATTTAGAGCACGTTGCCAATCTCTGCACCACGTTGAAATCTTGTCAAGGTGACTGAATATTAATGCAGCTTCAATCAGATACAGTTTTCCTGTACAGTATTATATATTTGTTGCCTCAGCAGGGGCTCAGAACTTGTTTGCTGAGTACGAGTTTGGCGAGCCCAGGGTTCCTGAACTGAGGACTGGTAAGCGCCGCCACTCCCCTGCCACGGTAAGCTCTGGACATACTTCAGCGACCACCGTGCGGCGCGGCTGTGGAACTTTGGATGTCACATGGAACGGGAATCTTGGCTTGACCGCCCGGATCGCGGGGATGGAATAAACCTTTATAAAAAAAAAACCTCAATTTCAAGGTGTGTTGCGTGTTGATGAGATGCATGGCTGTTGAGGCGGAACAGTCATTAGCGGGCAACCTCTGGGGAACCTGCCGCACCTCAGTAGTAGAAGGCTTACTCAGACACAGGGGACTCTATCTGAGTGTACCCTTATTTCCCTAGCTGAACGTGAGGCCGAGATGGAACCCTCGAAATCTTCTTCTTCTCCTCCCACCAAGAACGTTGTACCGTCTGGGAGTATTCACACCCATTCATCCAAAAGAATGATGGAGGCTAGCTCAAGGACTCATGAATCACAATGTCTTTGTAGTGATCAAGAGGAAGGAAGGGACGTTTGAAAAAGTGTCCCCCTTCTATATCCATAAAGACTTAGAAGGGCTGGCACCCTAAAGTCTACTAAGTGATCGCACAATGGTTCCTTGCTTGTTGGGACTAACCGGACAAAGCAGGTGGAACTCCTTAAGAATTCACAGGAGTTGGGTGAGTACGACGTCATTGTTAAGTTGCATAACGCCCATAACTCCAGCAAAGATGTGGTAACCTGCCTTGATATTATGAATATAGACATTGCTGAACTCAAACAAGAATGGACACCACAGGGGATCATAGATGTCGAACAAAGGACACTCAAGAACAATGGAAAGACTGAGAAGACTGCCACTTTTATTGTGATCTTCAGTTCTCCAACGCTACCTGAACACATCATTGCAGGTTTCCTCTGACTTAGGGTTCGGCCCTATGTACCTAGGCCTATGCGATGCTTCAAATGCCGGCGTTTTGGCCATACAATGCTGAGTTGCAGAGGTGAAGCGACTTGTGGGAAGTGTGGAAAGGCAGCCCATGAAGCTGGGATGGACTGTCCATCTCCAGCAGTCTGTATCAACTGCTCTGGAAGCCACCCAGTCTGGAGCCGAGCCTACCCTGTTTTTGCAGAGGAACACAAAATTCAGGAAATGAAAGTCATCAATCGGATCCCCTATGCAGAATCTAAAAAGGATGACCAGGGGATGAAACCCACTGTCTTTGCCACTTCTTATGATTCATTGGTGCAGAAACCTATTATTAAGATCGACACTTCGACTCAGATAACATCAAAAAAATGGTTCAAATGGCTCTGAGCACTATGGGACTTAACTACTGTGGTCATCAGTCTCCTAGAACTTAGAACTACTTAAACCTAACTAACCTAAGGACAGCACACACATCCATGCCCGAGGCAGGATTCGAACCTGCGACCGGAGTGATCGTGCGGCTCCAGACTGTAGTGCCTAGAACCGCTCGGTCACTCTGGCCGGCCTCAGGTGACATCCAGTGTTCCATTATCTACCTCTAGCACCTGTACTTGCACCTGTATGTGCCAAAGTAAAGTGAAAGACATAGTGATTCAGACTGCTATGATGAAAGAGACCAGTAATGCATCCACAGTGCACAGCCCAAAGGCACCCCAAAAGCAGAGTGTCCCTCAATGCCAAGTTTCTTTGAAGATAAGTGGCTCTCACCGCCCCTTTCCCCCTCATCCTTACTAGGAAAGGATCCCAACATTCGGGTTAAAAGCTGACCCGGGCGCCATCAGACATCATTCTGGCACGTCTGATGATGAGAACACCATGGATTTTGCTGCCTCTTCGCCAGACCCAGTCAGCCCCAAAACCCCGCCTCACTCTACAAGCGCCTCACCACCCCAGTGCAAAGACAGGGATAAGTCAAGAGCACATTGACTAAATGGCTCCCATACTTCAAAGGAATATAAATGGATACAGGACTCATCTGGCAGAACCGAGACTCCTCGTACAGGACAGACCCTTTTGCCTCTGCCTTCAAGAGACTCATTTTAAAGAGACTGACACAACTGTACTTGGAGGTTATTACCTTTATAGAAACGACGACCTAACTGATGACAGGGCAAAAGGTGGGTTTGCAGTGTTCATAAAGGACACTTTTCATTCTATTCCTTTAACTACAACACTACAAGCGGTTGCTGTTTGGATAGTGGCTCATGTTAAAATCACAGTGTTCTCTGTGTACTTACCACCCCATGAGCCTCTTGATAATGGGGTCCTCACTCACCTCCTTTTTGGGGACTTCAATGCACACAGTGCACTATGGGATTCTAACACCACATGCCCCAAGGGTCGGGTACTTGAGGATAAGATACACACAACAGATCTTATACTGCTGAACATGGGTCATGCCACACATTTTAGCACCGCTACAGGATCGTCTACAGCCATAAACCTCTCCTTCTGCTTGCCTGCTCTTGGGGACACTGCTCAGTGGGCAGTCGACGATGACTTTCATGGTGGTGATCATTTCCCTATCTGGATCCATCTGCCTGATGGAGCAAATCCTGAAAGAAAGTCACTGAGACGGTTATTTTAGAAGGCTAACTGGATGCTTTACTGGCAGTTAGCTGTTTTCGAGCAATGTGATGGTGTCCAGGACTGGGTGGATCACATGCAGCTGTGATTCACCATGCTGCTGATGCATCCATCCCAAAGTCTGTGGAAGTGCCTAGGAAGCAATGGTGGAATGATGAGTGTCATTTTGCAATCAGGCACAGGAGGGCAGTTATGCACAGATTCAATCAATGCCCTACAGATGCGAATCTTGCAAATGTTCAAATGGCACGTGCAAAGGTGAGGAGAATAATTCCTGAGAGTAAGCAGAGGTCTTGTCAAGAGTTCCTGAACTCCAACAGTAAGTCCACATCTGCAAGTAAATTATGGGAAGCCATCAGGAGGATCTCAAAGCACAATTATCAACCACCAGTAGCAGGTGTACGAATACAGGGGTCTCTTGTAACATTGATGAGGGATGTAGCTCAGACCACGGCTGAATCGTATAAATCCATTATGGCTGATTCAAGCCAGAATCCCACCTTCCATCGATATCGGGAGGTCCAGGAGAAGCCTGATCTTGATTTCCATTCCATCAACATTAAAGAATACAACCAGCCTTTCTCTCTGTGGGAGCTGAATTCTGCATTGTCGGTTGCTTGTGATATGACCCCTGGAAACGACCTGATAACCTGCAGCATGTTGCAACAGTTGGACCGATGGTCTCAGGAAGTCCTCCTTCTGCTCTTCAATAAAATTTGGATAACTGGCAACTTTCCCAACTCATGGAAAGATCTATTTTAATCTCAATTTTAAAACCAGGAAAGGATTGTACAGACCCTGGTAGCTACCATAGTATTAGCCTGACAAGCTACGTAGGAAAGACAATGGAGCATATGGTCAATAGGCGCCTAGTGTGGGTTATTGAAACCAGGTCCCTATTCAGTCACTCCCAGTGTGGGTTCAGGAGGTATAGCTCCACTCTCGATAACCTGACCCTGCTCGAAGCTGCTATTCAACAAGCTTTCCTTTGTAAGTTGGTTGGTTGGTTTGGGGAAGGAGACCAGACAGCACAGTCATCGGTCTCATCGGATTAGGGAAGGATAGGGAAGGAAGTCAGCCGTGCCCTTTCAGAGGAACCATCCCGACATTCGCCTGGAGTGATTTAGGGAAATCACGGAAAACCTAAATCAGGATGGCCGGACGCGGGATTGAACCGTCGTCCTCCTGAATGCGAGTCCAGTGTCTAACCACTGCACCACCTCGCTTGGTGTTTTGTAAGCAACACCTTATTGTTGTTTTCTTTGATTTGGAAAAGGCCTGTGACACTACCTGGAGGCATAATATTTTGTCACAGCTCCATCGATGGGGATTCCGTGGATATCTACCGACCTTCATATGGTCCTTTCTCCCGGACAGACATTTTAGATACAGTGTTGGGAATGCTCTGTCTGACAGTTTTAAGCAGGAGAATGGTGTCCCTCAAGGGAATGTTTTAAGCGTCAAGGCTTTCACCATCACAATCACTAGTATTACAATCACAGTGCGACGTCCAGTACTATTTTCGTTGTTTGTGGATGACTTCTCCATCTTCTGTGCATCCTCCAGACTCCCCACAGCTACTCAGCAATTGCAACTGACGATCAGGCGGTTGGAGGAATGGTCTTGCACCACAGGTTTTAGATTCTCATTAGATAAAACAGTTTATATTGTTTTTAATCATTCCCACTCTCTGTTTAATTCACTCGTTTTAAAACTGGGAAACACCGTTCTCACTTTTAAGGAAAAGGTGAAGTATCTGGGTCTTATCTTTGATAAGAAGTTAACATGGTTGCCACACCTTAAAGAACTATAACTGAGATGTCTCGAGGCCTTAAATATCCGTAAATGTGTCAGTCATAGGTCTTGGGGATCTGACAGAGTGCATCTGCTCAAACTTTATAAAGCTTTTGTGCGACCCTGGCTTGAATACGGATGCCAGATTTATGGATCAACAAGGCCTTACCACCTTCAAATTTTGGATGCATTTCATCTTGAGGATATTGGGCTGTCGATAGGGGCCTGTTGCACAAGCCCTATTGTTAGTTTGTGTGCCGAGGCTGGTGAGGCTCTGCTGTCTATTCGACGTCTTCTTCTCACGGTATGCCAAGCATATAGGGCATTGTCCGTTCCTACAGCGCCAGCATCCAGTTAAGTTGTTCAGCCGCTACTGGAACGGCTGTTCGATCATCGACCACATGCAACACCGCCATTTGGGATCCGTGCAAGGGAAAGCCTTGAGTTGTTACAGGTGGGGGTCATTAAGGTCCTAAGCCAGGGGTGGAGTTGGGCCTCTTCCTGGCTACTACCAAGGCCCAGATTGCTTTTAGAACTGACTGCTTACAAGAACCATTGTATCCCAGATTATGTTTTTAAAATTAAATTTAATGAAATTTTAAGTAGCTACCCAGATTTTATTACTGTCTACATGGTTGGTTTTAAGCAGGGAGATGTTTTCAGTTGTTCTGTCATGTTCCCCGACATTGTCCTCAGGATAGGGCTCCCAGAGCAGTTTTCAGTTTATTACGCATAACTGTTTGCTATCCTGAGGGGACTGATGACCATAGATGTTAATTCCCATAGTGCTCAGAGCCATTTGAACCATTTGAGCTATCCTGAGGAATGGAGCAGATGATAAGGCATCGTAACAAAAAATTTGTCATCTGCTCTGGTTCTCAAAGTCCCCTGCTCACTGTTGGACAGATGTACCCAGCAGATCGGATGGTGCAACAGGTACAGGACGTTCTCCTTCTCTTGCACAGGCAAAACAAGGAAATCATTTTTTGCTGGGTTTCAGGGCACACAGGCACCCAGGGGAATGGACTTGCTGATGGTGCTGCTAAGGAGGCTTGCTTCACTCCTCCTCCTGCCTGCTGTTCAGTCTCTCTGCGGGCTGCCACTTCATTTTTGACCAGGAAGCCCATATGTTGGTGGGAGTCCCAGTGGCTGGAACTGAGGAACAATAAACTACGTTCCCTCAAGACTTCAGTGCGACCATGGGTCACCTCCTTCTGCTTGTAACAGTGTGAAGAAGTAGCCCTTACTCGGCTTAAAGTGGGACATTGTCCATTGGCACATGGCTTCCTCTTACATTGGGAGGAGCCCCCAATATGTCAGAGATGTGGGACACTGTGTGTGTTTTATATGATATCCTGGGGGGTTAAACTGGGTCTCCCACAGGATCTTCACTCTATTTTAACTGATAACAAGGCGAGCGTTGTTCATGTCTTAAAATTTTGTGTGATGTCCAGAATTCTTCCCAAAATACTTGGTGTGCGATCTTAATGTGTCACAGAGCGGCTGGGTTACATATTATTTCTAAGTCATCATCCAGCCAAGCTTATTTGTCCCTTTTTTAACAGCATATTTTCTCCATGAATTCATTTAGGTATCCTGCTGTGTCTCGCCGGAGTTTTATTATGGGCTTGTCTGAACCTCACCTTCTTGGGGTTGCTTTACGTTTCCTGTGGTGGGGTCAAATGTAGTTTTCCAGTTTATTGATTTCCTTCCATAGATTATGAAAATCTTCTTCGGTATAACATTAATGCAAGGGTGCTGACGACCTTGCTGTTTAGCGCCCTCCGCCATAAATCATCATTGTCATCATCATCTGTTTATTATATTTTACATACTTCTCTCAGACAATAGTCTACTTAATTATAGACAACTGCATCATCTGCAGAGTGCCAACACACATCCCAGGGCAACCCAAAGTTACTTTTACATCTGTTAATGATTCTCCATCCAAGATAACATGCTGCGTCCTCCTTAGCAAAATGTCCTCATCCCAGTCACAGAATTCACTTGATACCCATATGATCATACTTTTGACAATAAATGTAGGTAGTGAGTCAAATGCTTTTCAGAAATCAAGAAAAACTGCATCTATCTGGTTGCCTTGATCCGAAGCTGTGAGAAAAGTAAGAGTTGGGTTTCACATGATCGATGTTTTCGAAATCCATGTTGACTGGGGCTGAGGAGGTCATTCTGTTCAAGATACCTCATTATGTTTGAGTTCAGAATATGTTCTAATATGCTACAACAAATCGATGTCAAGGATATTGGACAGTAGTTTTGTGGATCACACCTACTACTCTTCTTATACACAGGTGGGACCTGTGCCTTTTTTCAAGAACTGGGCATGGTTTTTTGTTCAAGGGATCTACAATAGATTATAGTTAGAAGAGGGGCAAACTCTGCCATAAATTCAGTATAGAATCTGACAAGGATTCCATTGAGGCCTGGAGCTTTGTTTATTTTTAACAATTTAATGGGTTTTCCTTCGTAAAGGAATATTTGAAAATGGAGTTAAGCACTTCAGCTTTTGGTTTGCCACCCTCAGTTTCAGTTCCTGGGTCATTCACTAAGGGCTGGACACTACTTTGGTGCCACTTAAAGCTTTTATGTGTGACCAGAATTTCTTTGGATTTTGTGCAATGTCATTTGACAATATTCAGCTACGGCAGTCACTGAAGGCATCCCATGTTGCTCTCTTGACAGTCAAATGCAGTTCATTCAGCATATTTCTATCTACAGCCCTACGCTTTGTTTTACACCTATTATGCAGTAATCTCTGTTTCTTTAAAAGTTTCTGTACAGTGGCTGTATACCATAGAGGTTCTCTCCCATTATGGACTGTTCTATTGAGTACATCTGTATCCAATGCATTGTCAACTATTCTTTTAAACTTCAGCCATAGTTCCTCTACATGCTCCTGCTTGTGCAGAAAGTTTCAAGTTCCTCACTAAGACATGACACTACTGATTTTTTATCTAGTGCTTGATTTTGCTGACTTTTTTACTTTGGTAACCATTGTAGCCACAACTGTGTAATGGTCAACAACACCTGTTTTGATGTGGACGTGCTCAAAGAGGTCAGGCTGTTTGTTGCTATTAGATCCAACATGTTTCTATCGTGAGTGGGGTTCCTAGCTATCTGTTGTAGGTAGATTACACAGAAGGCATTTAGCACTGTTTCACAGGATGTCTTATCACGTCCACCACTAACAGAACTGTAATTTTCTCAATTAATTGTTGGATGATTAAAGTCTCCACCAATGATTACAGCAAGAGTGGAGAACTTATGTACAAGTGAATTTAGTTTTTCTCTAAAGTTTTTGGTTACATCAGGAAATGAGTCTGGTGGGCAACAGAAGGAGCCCATTGTCATTTTAGGCCCACCCTTGATACTGAGTCGTGCCCAAAGAATCTCACATGCAGCTTCTATTGCTATCTCAGTGGATTTGAGTTTCTTTTCTACTGGGACAAATACACCACCTCCATTTCCCATTTGCCTGTCCTTTCGATAACACTTAAATTTTCCTCAAAAATCTCACTGCTTCCAAATTCAGGTTTCAACCAGTGTTGTGTACATAGCATTGTGTGAGCTTCACTGCTCTTCATGAGCACTTCAAATTCTCACACTGTGGTGAGAGTGCTTTGACAGTTTACCAATGGGATTTTAGACTCTCACCTGTGGGAGGCATTTCTTTTGATCTTACACTGATACTTCTGAGTTTCCTACTGCTATCATTATCTGGATTGTATGGAGAGTCACCTAATCTAAAAAACCCTTGTGTGAACCCCACACACAGTCACCTACCTGAGTAGCAGCCCCTGATGTGTATTGCACACCTGACCTATACTATGTGATCAAAAGTATCCTGACACCCCCCAAAACATATGTTTTTCATATTAGGTGCATTGTGCTGCCATCTACTGCCAGGTATTTCATATCAGTGACCTCAGTAGTTGTTAGACATCGTGACAGAGCAGAATGGGGTGCTCCCCAGAACTCATGGACTTCGAACGTGGTCAGCTGACTGGGTGTCATTTGTGTTATACATCTGTAGGCGAGATTTCCACACTGCTAAACATCCCTAGGTCCACTGTTCCCAACGTGATAGTGAAGTGGAAACATGAAGGGACACATACAGCACAAAAACGTACAGGTCGACCGCTTCTGTTTAGTGACGGAGACTGCTGACAGTTGTAGCAGGTCGTAATGTGTAAAGGCAGACATCTGTCCAGACCATCACTCAGGAATTTCAAACTGCATCAGGATCCACTGCAAGTACTATGACAGTTAGGCGGAAGGTGAGAAAACTTGGATTTCGTGGTCGAGCAGCTGCTCATAAGCCACACATCACGCCAATAAATGCCAAACAACGCCTTGCTTGGTGTAAGGAGCAAAAACATTGGACAATTGAACAGTTGAAAAACGTGGTGTGGAGTGACGGATTTGATACACAAAGTGGTGATCCGATGGCAGGGTGTGGGTTTGGCGAGTGCCTGGTGAACGTCATCTGTCAGTGCGTGTAGTGCCAACAGTAAAATTCGGTGGTGGTGGTGATATGGTGTGGTGTTATGGAGGGGGCTTGCACCCCTTGTTGTTTTGCATGGCACTATCACAGCACAGGTCTACATTGAAGTTTTAAGCACCTTCTTGCTTCCCACTGTTGAAGAGCATTTCAGGGATGGCAATTGCATCTTTCAACATGATCGGACCCCTGTTTATAATGCACGGCCTGTGGCGGAGAGGTTACACGACAGTAACATCTCTGTAATGGACTGGCCTGCACAGAGTCCTGACCTGTATCCTATAGAGTACCTTTGGGATGTTTTGGAATGCCAACTTCCTGCCAGTCCTCACTGACCGACATTGATACCTCTCCTGAGTGCAGCACACTGTGAAGAATGGGCTGCCATTTCCCAAGAAACCTTCCAGCATGTGACTGAACATATGCCTGCGAGAGTGAAAGCTGTCATCAAGGCTAAGGGTGGGCCAACACCATATTGAATTCCAGCATTACCTATGGAGGGCACCATGAACTTGTAAGTCATTTTCAGGCAGGTGTCTGGATACTTTTGATCACATAGGGGGACCTTACAATTCTCAACCCCATGGTGCAAGTCCAGGAAGTCACAGCCTAGCTTGTCACAGAACATTTGAAGTCTCTGGTTCAGTCCTGCCACTCAACTCAGAGCCAAAGGGCCACAATCAGTTCTGGGGACAATGCTGCAAATTGTGAGCTTAGGTGAAACTCCACGTGCAAGGCTGGTCTTCTCAACCTTTTCTGCCAGTCCCAGGAATTAACCAAGAATGACTTCGGAGCCTAGACAACAGGCATCATTTGTCCCAGTATGCGCCACAATCTACAGTTGGTTGCACCTGTTTCTTCAATGGCTGCCAGAATAGCCTCTTCAACATGTAAATGAAGCCCCCAGGCATACACACTGAGTGCACATGGTGTCCTTTCCTGTCCCTTGCAGCCATTTCCCTAAGGGGTGTCATCATTTACCGTATGTTTGATTGCTGATGATTAATAGACCCCTACCGTTTTTGCATTTGCATCCTACTGACATCAAAGAAAACAGGTTTCCCCAAAACAGGTGAAGTGGATCTCACTGACTTAGTTTCAGTTTCAGTGAAAGACAGCCCCTGAGACTCGTTGGTTAGGGGGCTCATTAAAAAAAAAAACCATGAGTCCTCACTGGTCCCTGTTCACCCTTTACAGGATGCCTAGATCTACCATTGGCGTGTCTCTCTTAGTCAAGTGGATCGGTAATGACAGATCCTATACTTTCTGCAGAGGAGACAGGATACACAGGAGAGGATAGTACTCAACATACCTCAGGACTCTCGGGAGCTCTTCCAACACACCTATTGGCAACTATTTGTCCATTTTTGCACAAAATCGTTACCGTTTCCCATGGAAAAGAAACAAAACATAAGCAGTCAAATGTATTAGAATGCACTCAATATGAACTGACGAGTGGTGAGACAGTAGCACCCAGCAAACACAATGTGGAAGGGAAACAATGCTGTGCCCTATGCATGCACTCACCCATTGTTATGTTCAATCTTGTTTAAGTACTATACGTACATCAATAGCATTTATCTACCCTGTTTACAAGATTTTGCTTGAAATCTTCACTATGAAACTAATTCTGAGCTTAAGGTTTTGAAAATCATTGGAATCAATACCAGCAACGAACTCACCAACCGTCAAATTGTCGAAGTAAAACCTGCTATATATTAATAAACAGTAAAACGTTAAAATCTCCATCATATTCCCCATGTAATGCCAATCCCCATAAAATCCCCAATCAAATTGAAATTCCACCCAGTTTGGAGTGTTCCCCACAAATTGGCAATGTTGGCTGTGAGTTAAATGTCATGTGATTGATCAAACAGGTTCGATACTGTAGGGTTATCTGCTGCAGCTGGTTTTTAATGGTGACGAGATGGGTCTTTTTTGGAAAAAGATGCTGAAGTGTACCTTCATAATAGCTTACGAGAATGCATCCCCAGTCACAAACAATGAAAGACTGTTTCACACTGCTATTCTGTGTTGATGCAAGCGGCGATTTGAAAATTAAACTGCTGCTTGTTTACCATTTTGAAACTCCATGACCCTTGAAGAAGTGTAAAGTCCAGAAGAGTGTCTTAAATGTGTTGTGGTGGTCGAACAACAAGGCTTTGGTACATGTGATCTTTTGTGTGATTGGATCAATGAAGTCTCTGGTCCTTTGGTGAAAAAATATATGCTCGAGATGAATCTGCCACTCCATGGCTTGCTTGTTGCGGATAATGCTTCTGCCCATTCTCCAAACTTACAAGACGACCTCCTTGAAGAATTTCAATTCATCAAGATCTAATTTCTGTCTCTCAACACCACTCTGTTACTCCAGCCTATGGACCAGCATATTATTTCTAACTTTAAGAAGCTCCACATTAAAGTACTCTTTGAGCATTGCTTTGAGTTGACTGAAGCTACTAATCTCACTCTCAGTGAGTTTGGAAATATCACTTCAACATCATTGTCTGCATCAAGATGTTGAAAAAGTGTGGGAAGGGGTTACCAAGAGAACTGGAGTTAATTCTTGGATGTGACTCTGAGGCGTAGGACTAGAAGTGGATAATAATGATATCAATGAGCTTGTGGAAGATCAAAGCCAAGAAATGACCACTGAAGAGCTTATGGAGCTGCAGTGTGTTTCACAGCAGGAAGTTCTGGAGAGGAGTTCATTGGAGGAGTATGGAGGGAAGAGGAGGAGGTGGCAACAGCAAAGCAGCAATCTTCTGGCATAATAACAGAAATGCTGAAAGCACGGAAATCGGTTGCATCATACATTGAAAATCATCACGCCATTGAAGAAGTGGCTATGGGCGCTACAAATTTATTTGATGATAATGTTGTGTCGTAGTTTCGCCAAGTGTTGAAGTATCAGCACAAACAAATGACTATAGATAGCTTCCTAGTAAAAAAGAATTAGTTATGTGTTGTGAATAATAAAGTACATAATATTGTACATATAATTTTCGTTGAATAAATGACAAGAATAAGATAAAACTTTTAATATTTTTTCTGCGTGGAATGCATTGTCATATTTCATATTAATTTATATGAGATAAATTGTTTTGCTTAATGAGTGTTTTGCACTATAAGTAAGTTTCTGGAACACATTATGCTTATTATGAGAGGTTCCACTATAGTCATCTTTGTAGAAAATTAATAGTCACAAGCAATGGAATCTCCAAGTCGGAATATCAACAATATTAGGAAAAGGATAGATTGCTACTCACTAGGAGGTAACACATTGAATTGCTGACAGGCACAATGAAAGGCGTGTTACATATTTATCTTCTGGCCAAAGCCTTCTTGGGAAAACATACACATTCACTCAGGCAAGCACACCTCACACACACGACCATTATCTCCAGCAGCTCGGAGCAGAATTCTGCTCCGAGCTGCCAGAGATGTGTGCATAATGTATGCTTGCTTGTTTGAATGTATGTGCTTTCTTTTCTGAAGAAGGTTTTGGCCAAAAGATACATGTGTAACAGTTGTTTCGTTGTGCTCATCTGTTACTCAATGTGTCATCTTTAAGGTGAGTAGGAGTCTATCCTTTTCCTAATATTGTTAAATTAATGCTAACAGTAGAAGAGATTCATTACTGTTTGACTTACATCACTTAATGGTATGAAAGATTGTTCTTTTGTTATAGAAAATTCATGGCACATTCACGTGTTCAAAATGAAATGAAACACTTTTGTCTGAGAATCATTTATTAGCACTTCTGCAGTTTGTGAATGATGGAAAACAGTTTCTGCCTCACTTCAAGTATGCCACAAAGAAAGCATATATGATTCCAAAGTTATCATTACCACAATCTGATTGCTGTTATACACAACTGTTGTCTTTAACAAGAATACTTTTCACACAAATCCCTCTGCACTGACACCATTGTATATAACTCTCTGGGTAATCTAGTGGCATCTAGATTAACAGTAAACATTTGACGGTTTATCTCCATTCTCCTCACCAGTGTATAGCTGTTTATCGTCACTGCTTTGGTATATCAACTGAAGTATCACTCCCCATGCTGGTTTTGGCTGACATCAGCTTACTGTCTTGGAGAGGGCACAATTATAATAAAGAAGAGGTTCAGATATATATCAGTTCTGTTGGAAAATGCTAAGCAATGAAGACTATTTTCAATAAGAATGTTCTATAATTTACAGAACTGCAACAGTACCATTTTCTACATGTTCTTTATTCAGGAATCACCGCTAATGCAGTTGCTGTTGCATAATGCAGCGTATGATTTTCAGTTATATATTATGTTAAACATACATATCCAGACAGTAAATATTTGCTGCTGACTGCAGAAATTATTTATTTCACCATTTCTGCAGTCAACAGCAAGTATGATGTCCTTTTAAAAATGCTACATGACTGTGAACTGCAGTCATGAGAAGTTAACAAATATTTTCTGTTTATAATCTGCTAGCTTGTGCCACAGCTTTGTCAATGTTTTACAGAATTGTTGTGTATTTTACATGCGAGAGAATGCAGTGATCTACTTAATACTGACACCACGTTTGCAGCATAGAACTATTATTTAGTATAATGTATCAAATTACAAGAAACTGGTATCAGTCTAGTACTAAATATAATTCTTTCAAGGCCATCACGGCACAGGATTTATTAATATCAGGGAGCTATAAAATTATGAGACAGTATTGTTAGCCAGTACTTACCACCAGGAGACAACATTTCAGTACTGCCAATAAACACACAGCAAAGTATATACACTATCCTAACTTTTGAAACAATAGTTCCTTCATCAGGGAAAAAAAAGGCTCAAATGGCTCTAAGCACTATGGGACTTAACATCTGAGGTCGTCAGTCCCCTAGACTTAGAACTACTTAAACCTAGCTAACCTAAGGACATCACACACATCCGTGGTTGAGGCAGGATTCAAACCTGTGACCATAGCAGCAACGCGGTTCCAGACTGAACAGACTGAAGCGCCTAGAACCACTCGGCCACAGCGGCCATCTGGGAGGAGACAGGGATCGGTTGGGGAAGGTTAAAAAAGGGGGGGGGGGGGGGGGGCAAGTGACTCAGAAACCAGGACCCATCACTTCCCTGAGGGAGGAACTATTAGTTCTGAGAACTGGAATAGTAATGTACTTTTCTACTTATTTATCAGCAGAACTGAAATTTTGCCTCCTAAAGGAAATTAATGGCCAGCACTCCTGTCTTACAATTTTACAGTCTTCACTAGTAAAATTTCCTTTTGATAAATTAATATCACATAGGTGGCTCTTTGTGGGATTGGATTAACATCGATGTTTAGAAGTACAATCCCCTGCAAATTCTCTATTTAATTAAACATTAGCAACTGTTGTTGGTTTTTAGAGACTTAATTTCCTTTATTTTGTAAAATATTATCATCAGCTATTTAACATTTACTGCTGGATAAAGAACCCACCCACCCCCACCCCACCAAAAAAAAAAAAAAAAAAAAAAATCTGGAGTTGGGCTATATGTTTTCACGTGTGATGTATACTCCTACAATTTGTTTTATTCAATTAGAAAGGGAAAAAAAGTTATGTTCAGCGGAAAATCACCTGAAATATCTTGTAGCCCAAGTTTGTAGACATGGGAGTGAGTAACAAGCTATCAACCTGAGCAACAGTGATTGTGCCAGTGGATGCTGAATATATTTCATACACTTCTCTGACACAACTTTGCCATCTAATTTTATTTATTTTTATTGCGATGCAGAATTAGCAAACATAAAGCTTTTGGAGCTGAACATTTTATGGCGTTGTATGTGAAAAACTTTCTTCAGCAGCATGCGTTGCCATTTCTTTTTTCCATGTAGCTCCTAAAGAAAAAGTCCCTGGTTCCAGATGTTCAGAATTCTTTGTTATCTGCATATTGCTGCAATCCAAACTCCTGCTGTGCAGTGAATGTAGTGTATATTTTTCATATATCCATAATCACTTCAGCAATACTGCTCACAACTGAAGTATGACCCGATAATAAAGAAGTGCACAGTGTGGAAATCCTCTCTGATGAGTGCATGTGCAATGGCCCATTCTTTAATACATATTCAAGTGATCTTGTCAAGGTAGTTGCACTGTCTCAGCAATTAACGAAAATGGGCCTGCAGCTCCCCACAAGTTCCAGCTAGGCTTCTTTGGCACTTTAAAGCTCCTCAGAGCACATCACTTCTGCATGTTATACAAACTATTAACACACACACACACTACTCAATCTATAACCTCAATTTGTTTCAACATATAAGAGGAAATATCAACTGCAACTTCATAACTGCCAAAGAATACAGCACCACCAAGTGTTATCCATGTGATTCTGGGCAGAAATCCAGCAAATAACCTGTAAAAAGAGAAAAATTACATTTTAAATTAACTGTTACATGATATGAAAAAGTAGTTATGATCACATAAATCAATAAGACTATGGAAAATTATTGGTTGAACACAAACAATGGTGAGATGATGGAGATAATCAATCATTGGCATTCGGAAGCATGGAGTAGATTTGTGCACATTATAGAAAAATAGTTTGTGTTTGTGAAGAAAATGTATTGAGTAGATTGGAATTCACTTTGAGGTACAGCTTTAAGTTAACATGTCAGAATTACAACACTACCAATAAATATTTGCATTTTTATTATTTTGAATGTTTATCAATGAAGAGAAATATATGGTACAATGAAGTGAAGCCTCAAATCACATTACTCATGAAAATGTTCCACTGCATAGTAGAATGTAATCAAATAAGTAACTTGGGAGAAAGCATATTACTAGCCAAAGTTCAGTTAAAATTGTAGTTTTCATCCCCAAACACATGTAGTGTTTGTATAATTAAAGTCCAGCCAGTCTCCAAAACAAGTAAGACCTTGGTCACCAGCACGATTTTCTGTGGAAAGAAGATAAAGCCGAAAGACTACTGAGCCAATTCTCTAAGTCAGGATGTTGTCATTAGGTTACCATTACATTAAGGTTACCTACTGGGCTTCCAAAACTACCTCAAGTAAAGTGTTAAATAGCTGATGATGATGATGATGTATGTTGCTAGTGCTACTCTGAGATGAAGAAGTTGGAACATGAGGAATTCACGGCTGGCAGCGTCAAGCTACACTGCTGGCCACCGTAAATGCAACACCAAGAAAGACAAGAGGTAGCACAACAAAATTTATTTTGTAGATAACACGTTGACCAAGTATCAAATGATTACGTTTACAGATGTCTGTGACATGTGGTTCCTGCCAGAATCAGTAGCCAGAGTAGCCGCCATTGTTGGAGATCACCGCTGCCACACGTCTTGGCATTGAGTCAAAGAGATGTTGGATGTGTTCCTGGGGTACAGCAGCCCAAGCAGCTTCCACACGTTGCCAAAGATCATCTGGTGTGGCAGCTGGGGATGTAATCTGGGTCACTCGTTGAGCAACCATGGACCACATGTTTTCTATCGGCGAAAGATCCGGAGAGCGAGCCGGCCAGGGAAGCACTTCAATCTGGTTATTGACGAAGAACCTTTGGACAATGCGTGCCACGTGTGGTCGTGCATTATCCTGTTGAAATATGGCTGTGGCCGAGCCCTGAAGGTAAGGAAGGACAACTGGCTCCAGCACCTCGGATATGTAGCACCGGCTATTTAAAGTACCGGCAATGCATACTAGAGGCGTGCGAGAGTAATATCCAATACCGCCCCATACCATAATACCCGGTGCAAGACCAGTGTGGCAGTGCACAATGCAGCTGTCCAGCATCCTCTCTCCACGGTGTCTCCACACTCGAATCCGACCATCGTGGTGCTGCAGACAGAAGCGTGCCTCGTCAGTAAAGACAACGTCATTCTAGTCTGCCGTCCACATCCGTCTGTCATCACACCATTGGCGACGGAGACGTCTGTGGATCTGCGTCAGTGGTAGACGAAGCAATGGACGTCTTGCGGACAGACCACTCTGCTGTAAACAGCGTCGAATGGTACGCGCAGACACTGGATGATGCGTTACAGACACAATGTGCTGTGCTATGGTTCGGGATGTCACTGAGCGATCCGTCACTGCCATGCGCACAATTTGCCTATCAGCACGTGCAGGGGTGCACCGAGGTGAATGCGATCGACCACGTCAGTCCGTCGTACCCTCCTGCATCCAACGGTCACATATCCGCATTACAGTTGTTTGGTTTCATGCAACACGACTAGCGATTTCTCTGTATGATAATCGACAATCTCGGTAAGCCACTATCCTTCCTCTGTCGAACTCGGATACTCGATCAAACGATGTTCGCTGTTGTCTACGAGGCATAACTGATCGTCTTGTGAAACAACCACAAGGTAAACACACGTGCCGAACGTACACTCGTCGAAATCGCCAAGCCTTAAATGGTGCTATGAGGTGGCGCCACAGGCGCGCGTGATGTGCGTCTGCGCTGAAATTCTAATCAGTTGCATATCTCATCGCTGCAAATCCATGGTGTAAATTTCACTTGATTCGGATGCTTCCTTCAGGGTGTCGCATTTACGGTGGCCAGCAGTGTAGTTTGGAGAACAAGAATTACAGTGTGATATCTCACAGAGGAACATGAAACATTTAGCTCTAGGCAGGTGTATTTAGGGGAACTGTGGCTCAAAATCAGAAAGGTAGTTGACAAATCACTGGATAAATACACCATGTGATCAAAAGTATCTGGACACCTGGCTAAAAAATGACTTACAAGTACATGGTGCCCTCCACAGGTAATGCTGGAATTCAATATGGTGTTGGCCCACCATCAGCCTCGATGAAAGCTTCCACTCTCCAGGTATATGTTCAATCAGGTGCTGGAAGGTTTCTTGGGGAATGGCAGCCCATTCTTCACAGAGTGCTGCGCTGAGGAGAGGTATCGATGTTGGCCGGTGAGGCCTGGCACAAAGTTGGCATTCCAAAACATCCCAAAGGTGTGCTACAGGATTCAGGTCAGAACTCTGTGCAGGCCAGTCCATTACAAGAATGTTATTGTCATTTAACCAATCCGCCACAGATTGTGCATAATGAACAGGTGCCTGATCATGTTGAAAGATGCAATCGCCATCGCTGAATTGCTCTTCAACAGTGGGAAGCAAGAAGGTGCTTGAAACAGCGAAGCAAGAAGGTGCTTGAAACAGCAATGCAGGCCTGTGCTGTGATAGTGCCATGCAAAACAACAAGGGTGCAAGCCCCCTCCATGAAAAACAACCGCACCATAACACCACCACCTCTGAATTTTACTATTGGCACCACACACGCTGACAGATAATGTTCACCAGGCACTCGCCATACCCACACCCTGCCAGCAGATCGCCTCATTGTGTATTATAATTCGTCACTCCACACAATTTTTTTCCACTGTTCAATCGTCCAATGTTTATGCTCCTTACACTAAGTGAGGCGTTGTTTGACATTTACTGGCGTGATATGTGGCTTATGAATAGCCGCTCGACCATGAAATCCAAGTTTTCTCACCTCCTGACTAACCGTCACAGTACTTGAAGTGGATCCTGATGTAGTTTGGAATTCCTGTGTGATGGTCTGGGTAGATAGATGTCTGCTTATTACACATTATGACCTTCTTCAACAGCCGGCGGTCTCTGTCACTGAAGACGAGGTCGGCCAGTATGCTTTTGTGCTATATGTGTACCTTCACGTTTCCACTTCACTATCACATTGGAAACAGTGGACCTAGGGATGTTTAGCAGTGTGGAAATCTTGCCTACAAACTTATAACACAAGTGACATCCAATCAACTAACCACGTTCGAAATCCATGAGTTCCGTGGAACTCCCCATTCTGCTCTCTCACAATGTCTAATGACTACTGAGGTCGCTTGGCAGCATACCGCACCTAACATGAAAAATGTATGTTTTTGGGGGTGTCTGGATACTTTTGATCACATAGTATACGTATTTAGTAGAAGAGTTCGTGATGAAAGAGACCCTCCAAGGTGTACAGCCTCTCTAAAGAAACAGTGACTACTGCACAGTAACTGTAAAAACAAAGCATAGTAGTATAGTTGGAGAGATGCTAATTGAGATGCATTTGACTGTCAGAAAGACAGTGTGTGAAGTCTTTAATATGAATACAATGGCATAACATAATCGAATGATCTCTCACAAAATCAGGAACATGCCGGTCATATGTAAAGCCTGTCAGTGGCATCAAAGTTAATGTCCACACCACGTGGATGCCACAGTAACTGAAATTGAGAATGATAATGCAAGAGCAGAAATGCTGAATTCTGTTTACAAGTGTTCCTTTGCAAAGAAAAATCCAAGAGTACTGCCCCAGTCTAAATCCTGCAAATATTACTGTTGTAGATATTAGTGTCAGTGGCATTGAGAAACAGTTGCAATCATTATAACTGAATAAGGCAAGGGCCTACTTGGACCTCTATCAGAGTGTATAAAGAGTTTATGGCTAAATTAGATGGTCTTTCAACCATAATAAACTGTAGATATTTTGAACAAAAAACTTTGCCCAGTAGTTGGAAGTATGCACAGGTCCGACCCATTTATAACAAGCTTAGCAAAAGTGATGCACAAAACTATCTACCAGTGTCTTTGACAGCCATCAGTTGTAGAATCTTAGAAAATAGCAGTTTTCTGAGCTCAAACATAATGATATATCTCCAACAGAATTACTGACCGAGGTGGTGCAGAGGTTAGCACCCTGGACTTGCATTCAGCAGGATGATTCAAATCCCTGTCCAGTCATCCAGATTTGGTTTTCCATGATAGCCCTAAATCACTTAAGGCAAGTGATGGGATGGTTCCTTTGAAAGGGCACAAATGATTTCCTACTGTAATCTAAGCTTGTGCTTCATTACTAATGATGTTGTTGTCAATGGGATGATAAACTCTTAATCTTCCTTCCTTTGGACAGAATGTCCTCTCTGCCAACAAGCATGGATTCCGTAAACATCAATCCAGTGATTTCCACCTAAACATCCTGCCAGCCATGAATCAAGGCAGCCAGGTAGCTGCAGTATTTCTTAACTTTCAAAAGCCACTCGACTCAGTATTGTACCAACACCTATTATCAAAAGTACAAACATTTGGGTATCAGGTGAAATTTGTAACTGGATTGATTTCTTGGTAGGGAGGATGCAGTATGTTATTTTAGATGTGGAAACATTGACATATGTAGAAGTAACTTCAGGTGTGCCCTAAGAAGTGCTCTGGGATCCTTGCTGTTTGTGTTGATTATTAATAAACTAGCAGACAATTTTAAAAGTAACCTCAGACTTTTTGCAGACAATGCAGTTATCTGTAATGAAGTACTATGAGACAAATGCTATATAAATAATGTCAGATCTCAATAAGAGTTGAAAGTGGTGTTCACAGACAATTTGTTTTAAATGTTCATAAATGTAAAAGTGTACACTTCACAAAATCCAAAAATGTACTACCCTATGACTACCTTCGCAATGAGTTGTAGTTGGAATCTGCCAACTCATTAAAATACTTTGTGTAACATTTTGCAGGAATATGAAATGGAGTGATCCTGTAGGGTAAGTCATAGGCAAAGCAGGTGTCAGATTTCAGTTCACCGACAAAATGCTGAGAAAATGCATCCAGTCAGCAAAGGAGATTGCTTACAAAACTCCTGTGGATTCCATCCCAGAATATTACTTAAGAGTGGGGACCCATACCACACAGGACTAAAGAGGAATTTGAATGTATACAGACAGGCAGTACAAATAGCCACAGGTTGATTTCACACATAAGGTGCATCATAAGGATCTGAAAAACCAGAATTAGCTGATCCTTGAAGTTAGATGGAAACTATACCACTAAAACATACTTACAAAGTTTCAAGAACTAGAACTAAGGGACGAGTCTTGGAATATCCTACAGCCTGCTAAGCATTGCTCTTGTAGGGACCATGAACACAAGATCTGACTAACGATTAAACTTCCACGAGCTTTAAACAGAGCTGTCATTGGCCACTGTCAAATTGTAAATGACTGCCATGTTACTGTGGCCTCACTGTTATATAGATGCATTGTGACATCACTGGTGCTCGCTTCCTCATCAGATTTGGTAATGTTTTCATCCCATGTTGATTACCCCTGCTTCAAACTTGTGATGGCTGGCTCCCCGGCTGTACTTTGCTGAGCTGCAAACTGCCATCGTTATTGACAGTGTGTTTAGATGCTTCTATTTTTATAGCTTCTTTTATAACATCATCATGCCAGCTCTGCCGTGTTGTGGGAGAGGATACATTTCGCTAGGAGACAGCTGGTTCAAATAGTCATGAGCTACTGACTGTCTGATTGACAGAGGTGGATCAATGTGACCACTGTAGTACAACAGGTGTCATCACAGAGGAACAGAAAGGTTCAGTTGGATCTCTCAACAATAACAAGGTGCAGAATGAAAGTCAACAGAACGAACTATCATCAATATGACACAGAGAGATATCAACATAACATCATAACAGCACTTAAGAAAAGTCTTAAAATTGCACTGGCCACTCAGAGTATCCCTATCTGCAATATTATAAGTGGGGTCGAACATGCAATCTGCAAGATGCCTAAGAGATTGCAGACTAAATTTATTGTGAATTATTTCAAAATCGAAACCATCACTATCTAACTTGACTGGGACTGAATACAACAGACTTTGTACACTCTGCAACAATCCTCTCATCATGGTTCTGCCTGCTGACAAGGGCAATGCATCTGTCATTCTGAATAAAGCTCACGGTGATGCAAAAATTCAGGTGATTCTTGAGGAGGATACCAACTGAAAATTACCATGGGACCCACCTGATGTCAAGAACAATCAGTTGGGAAAACATTAAAGCTCCTAAAACAGTAATCATTGGAAGAGGCTGTTATTACCAATCTCATCCCACAGGTGCTGAAACCATATACACTTTATGAGCTATCAAAGATCCATGAATTGAATTCACCTCTTCACCACACTGTGAACAAAAATGGGACACCAACATATAGATTGGCAAAATATCTGGCCAGCCAAACGTGGGTTGTGTGTACATCTTATCTAAAATACCAATGATTTTATCAACTGAACTGCGCATTTTTGTGTTGGGGGAGACTACGTAATGGTCAACTTTAATGAGGTCTCCATATTTATGCATGTTCCTGTATGGATCTTCTTTCCCAGTTATTTGATAGTACAGTAGAGTCCCATTATTAAGTAACCCTCTATTCCGAAAACCTGTTGTTTGATAGCGCAGTAGAGTCCCAGCATTATGAACCCCGCTATTCCCAAAATCCACCTATTCGGAACAAAGTTAAGAAAAAATACTGATTTTTTAACTTAAAAATAGTAGAAACTAAAAAAGACATTGTGAAAAAATGTACATTTACTATTAGACAAAGAATTTAAAGAGAGACATACATAGAGCCTAAGCTTGATGAAAACACCTGAAAACATAGGAATGAAAGTGTGTTACAGTACATGTTGGCTCCATTTATACAATTCTGTGGAATAATTTTTAATCACCACTAAACACAAAAAATAACCAATTTACACATACTACAGAAGTAAAGTCAAGTAAATTTTTCTGACAAGGAGCACTGAATTGACTTGAGGATGTAATGTTCCGCCATTGCCACATGAATATAACATCATTTGGTGCTGATGAAGCATGCTGTTCAACACAGCGCAAGGCGAGGTCAAGAGCATTTACCATATCTGTGTGTGGTATGAGATCAGTTTGAGTGTTAACCACCTCCTCACTTTCCTCCGAGTCAACCTCAGCTGATGAGTCCTACACCATTGTAAGAGGTCTTCATCTCCATACCCCTGGTGACCATTGTCATCAACAGCAGTCCAAACCTCAACATAGCTTTCTTCTCTGTCTTCAAAGCCAGGGATTTTCTTGACTAGTGAAAGAAGATCACAGTCTTTCACTGGTGTAAAAGGTGTTTCAACAAATTCCAATGCAAGCTGGAGATTTTTCCATGATTTTTGTAATGGACCATTACTGGTGTTATTCCAGGCTTCAGCCAACAAGTAAATTATATCTTTTATCGTAATTTTCTTAAGTTTTTGCAGGATTGTGATTTCATTTTCATCCTCTTCGAGTGAGGTGTGAAGCAGCATTATTTTGTATTTTTGTTTATTGGCCTACATCACACCCTGGTCAGTACACTGAAGAACTGTAGTTGCATTCAGTGGTAGAAAAACTGCTCTGATGTCTCCACAAACAAGTTTCGTTTCTTCTGAGTGAGATGGAGCATTGTCTATAAACAGCAGGGCACAATTAGGCATTCCATTTTCTCTAATGAACATAATCACTTTAGGGACAAACTGGTGTTCCAACCATTCCTTGAACAAGTTGTGCTCCATCCAAGCATTTTTTTGATTATTATAATACATAGGAAGTGAGTTGATGTTATAGTTTTTGAATGCTAGTGCTTTCACCCATTTGCCTATCACCCTCAGTGGAAGTTAGTTTGTTTCTGGGTAGTTGCTGTGAGCTAAGATAGTTAGATGTTGTTTGCCCATTTTAGACCCTGGGGCAGATTTCTCTTCTTGCAAAGCAAGACTTTTGGTAGGCAAAGCCTTAAATTTCAGTCCGGTTTAAACTGTGTTGTAAACTTGCTGCAGTGAGCAGTTTGGAGAAGAAACAAGGTCTTTAAATTCTTATAGGTAATTGGCAGCTGTTTCGCTGTCAGCTAACAGCTTCTCCCCAGCAATTGTGAGGTGTCTAATTCTGTGTTTTTTCTAGCTGAAAATGATGGGTCACCATCCATAAGCTTGTTCATTGACGCACCTTTTTTTTTTTTTACCACAGAACCAGAAATGGGGATTCCTTTCTGTCTTTCTTGAGTGAACCACAAGAATAAGGCCTTGTCAGGTTTCTCATATGAAGACACAGTTGTTTTTTACCACTTTTCAAGAGCTATTTCACTTGATCCAGAACAAAACTGCTCAATTTTAACGCGATTTTTTTTCCAGTCAGTAATTGTTGCCTTTCCGACACCATATACAAGTGATAATTTAGTAGCACATTCTCCCTTCTCCAGTCTTTTTAACATTTCAAGTTTTTGTTTTAAAGTATACAAAGAATGGCCTTGTTTACTTGCCATGTTTAATGTTTGACATCAAGTACTGTGAACATAAATAAAAAAGGCACAGTGACTCAGTACAGTAACTCAACACTTACGGAACAAAACTTAACAATAAATTTACAATAAAGTGTTTGGAACGAGGGAGGGAGAGGGGGGATAGGTAGGGTGCCTGTGCTTTAATATTTTTAAAATTTAAAAAAACCTCTCTCACACCGGCCTGATTTAGCTTCACTGATCAGGATAGTAAAAACATGCGTATATTAAGGGAATTTTCATTGACAAAGCAGGCTTATCACATTCACACAGTTCAATACTGTTCTATCCTGATTAAATTGAGCTTAACTTAAATTCCATGAGGCAGTGAAGCAATTTCGAAGTCTCGGTGCGACGAAAATTGTCAGTCGATCTCCTGGAAACATTTGTAATAATTATTATCTTTCGGTGATCACATGGGGAAGACCGGAGATCTGCTGGTAAGACCGTGTTAGCCTATTTATTTGAAGTAACTGGATATCTTGAGCATACAAAACGGCAGGTTCGTCCAGTGTAAATCAGACGTTCCCCACTGATCCTGTGCAACACAGCGTAGTAAGCAGACACTGTCAATAATAAACAGTTAAATAATACGCGAACACACTTACTTTAGTTTAGTTCATGTATTAAATTCCTTCTCATATAGAATCTCATCAAGATGGTGACTAGCTCAACAATACATACATATACATCCTTCTTTCACGACTAATCGGTAAGAAGTTCCCATTCTTTTCATAAGAGAAAACATAGATAGCAGAGAAGCTATTCCATGGAGTAAATGGACGCTCCAAGGAATAATTGGGCTTGAAACTACTTTGCATTGATAATCGGTAAGATAAGAAGAGATATTTCAAGATATGTACTGAGTTATATAATTTATAAAATTTCTGAAAATATCACGGAGAGACCGCTGCAAGAGACATTACAGTGCTATGAGTTGTTGAAGGTCACTCACAGATTTCATCACACTTAGTTTATGACTTAAGATGTCAATACGTCAATATTATTCATGAAATCTGCCTATTCTGAATTCCTGCTAAACTGAACAGTGTTCGGTCGCAATTAGTTCCACATAACGGAACTCTACTGTACAGTTGAGGGGTTGTTTAATTACATATTGATATCATTATATTTCCTATATGGTGGCCAGTATTTCGACCAGATGGATGGCGTGACAATGGGAAGTCTGTTAGCTCCACCCATAGCCAACCTTTTTACGGAGAAATTTGAAAACATCGCCTTGGGCACAGTTCCTGGTAAGCCAAGTTGCTTTTATCATTGTGTCAATGACACATTTATCATCGGGCATGAAAAACTCGCCGGCATTCACAACCACATTAGATTTATGATGTAAGTAGAGGTGGATGGTGCATTGGCTTTCCTTGGTGTTCTCATTCCCCACAAATCCTGTGGGCACCTCAGCCACAGCATCTACAGGAAATTAACCTTTTCCGCCACCACCATCTGGCACAAAAACATTGCATTCTGAACAGCCTCATCCATCATGTTAAAGTTGTCTCAGGTGAATGCCTGCCACTGGAATTAAGCCAACTCCGAAGAGCCTTCTCGTAAAATGGCTACAATTACCAGCAGAAATCACAGCCCATTTCTAGTGAGAAGAAGAGAAGTAGAAACTTGCATTCTTTCCTTTCTGTGGCACAGTGTTGAGAAAGATTAGCTGCCTCCTCAATAGACACAACATTTCATTTGCATTCAGACCCCCAGCAAAAATACAACAGCTCATGAGGCCCATGAAGGATGATAGGGCTCAGAACACCTGGAATGTACCAGATACCATGTTAATGTGACTGCTTCTACATCGGGCAAACAGTATGCATTGTGGAGCAACACAGGACGGATCACGAGAGGTGCTTATGCCTATGCTATCCTGAAAAACCAGCCATGGCAGAAAATCAACACGAGGTTGTGTTCACTGAAACATCTGTCATTATGAGGATGAACGGATGTTGGATCAGCATTATAAAAGAAGCTATAAAAATAAAAATATCTGAAAACAACATTAATAAGGATGGTGGTTTGCATCTTAGCACAGTATGGGACCTGGGCATTGCAAGGTAGAAGTGGGCGCAATGGATGCGGGATGAAAACATTATGTTGTTTGACTAGGAAGCGATCAACAGTGACATCACAGCCAGCAGTGCAGCTATATAATGGTGACACCATGTCGACACAGCAATCATTTAACACTTACCATTGGCTGAGAAGAGCTTGGTCGAAAACTCTTGGTTTTTTAACCACCTGACATGGCTGGAAGCCCAAGAAAATTTTATCATGATCTCACTAATTACAGAAGGCTCAAAAGCATTTGAGGAATACATCTTTCATGTACTCCATACACCAATGGAACAGGAAGAAACCCTAATGAGTGGTATCCTTGACTTTGCATTTCAGAGTGGTCTGATTGTTGCCAGAACTAAATGAGTCTGATGTGACCATCTCCTTGAAGCTCTAACTTTTGATAAGGATCCCATCATATCCAGCCCCCTTCTGTTGCTTGACCATACTACATCTTTGCAATTATGAGCTCAACAGGCTGATTAATGGCAGGAGAGAATTTGTATCCCTGCTGAACAACTATGGCATGATGGGCACTGTTGACTCAACAGTGAACAGTGACATCATGGTGAGCATAAATCCTCCTACGTGGTGAGCCAGATGCTCAGCAATACAGCACCACATCAGTAGGGGCCAGTTCCCCTGGTGCCTTAGCCATGATAAGGCTGCTGGGCCAGCAATTCCTCACTGCTGGCCCAGGAATTCCTCATTCAGGATTTTATGGTAAACAATTGACACCGACTGCAACTGGACACTGAAATGAATTCAGTGGTGATAAATGAAAATTTTTGCCAGACCAGAACTTGAACCTGGATTTCCCGCTTCTTGTACAAAATGGAGCTTACCTTTTGATCTAGTACTAAGCAGCCATTATAGATACTCCATGATTAGTGTTTGTGTCCCAGTATCATACTCCTTGTCCCATGATTTTTCTTTCCTAACACTTACCTTTGGAGCAACTGCTCGATAATGGTCAGTGCTGCTGTGGATGTAGAAGTGTCAATTTGGGTGTCTGTGCTTTTTAGTGAAAGTGTGTGTACTTAAACCAAAAAAATGGAAGAAGAAGAAGAAGAATGCAATAGTTCACTCAAAAGCTAATGCAACTTTCTTGGTTGTAGAATATGCCTATATGCCGCACTAAGCCAAATCATCTGTGGTACCAGCTCATCGTTCCAGCTGAAGGTGATTGTGGCATTTCTTCAGTGAGCACCAGAGCTGCGACAAGTGACTGGAATATTGTGTTTGAAGAATGCTGAGTTGTATGATAAGCTAAGCAATTTGTGCTTGTAATGAGCTCAATGAAATGCCTGCCTGTTGGTATTCAGCTGCAACAAATGTGTATGGCTACATCTTGGCAATAAGGTCCACTGTTCATGCTACAGTATTGTGGTCCCCAACGCATATGCCGAGTATCTTCTGTGCATCAAGTGGTAATCACGACAGCCAGGCAGGTGTTTCGTAGAATGTATTCATTAACAGTATTGCTACCGAGGTTCATAGGTGACACTGACTCTTCTGTGCAAATAAACTTTTCTAATCATTTGGCCTCAGACTTGAGCAATTGATCAATCCAAGCATTTTTAATGGCAGTGTATTTATCAGCACTTTGTAGTCAGGCCAAAATATCCTGAACTTTTGTGCCCATGTCCTTGTTGAGAGTAATGGGCTAACACAAACTTGTTCTCACAAACCATACAACAGGATTTTCTTCAGAATGGTTGCAGGTTTAACTGTTTTATGGTTGACAAGTATGTTCACAGGTACATTGACAGTTGATGTTGGATTCTGCAGTGTAGATAATTAAGATTTGATATGCAGAAGATGTGCAACATGTTTGGCGCTGTTGTTTCATATTTGTTTGTGATGTGGCATGGGTTGAAGTGTTGGTGGTGATAAAACATGTTGCTGTTTTAGTATGAATACTTTATTAACAACATTTAATACATACAAGTGATAGCATAAAACAATTCAAGATTGAAACAAAAGAACATTAAAAGGCAATGACTAAATACATGATCAGAGAATATAGGGACATCACCAATAACATTGCAGCACTTATGACATCATGTCTTTATCACACTTCAAATTCATTCTTTTTGAGTGATTCTGTTACCAACAGAAATTCATCCAAAGATAGTGAAGGTTTAAGATGCTCTTCATTCATATTTGACATTTAAAAAACGAGAGGCTGAATTCAAAAATGCTATGCTTCTCTTGAATATGATCAATAAGAAAAAATATTTCAAATGAAAACATTGAGAAAATGCAGAATGCAATATTGGGTCTATGGCAAATAAATACATATGAACCATGATGTATCAGAATAAAGACTGCAATACATTTGACATTGAGAATTAACTACAAGATACTTTTGTGCAGAATGGGTGTCTTACCTGTTGAAACAGTAATCAAAACAGTGGATGAAAGCTCACAGCAGATTTTTAAATCACATTGATGATATAGACATTAAATGTGACATAAGCTTGGACTGAGAAAGGAAATTGGAAAGGAGCCTGGCATTTCAAGCAATGTAGGGAAATAAACAAAAAACCTAAATATGGATGGCCAGATAGGGATTTAAACCACTGTCCTCCAAAATATGAGTTCAATGTCTTAACCACTGCTCCACCTCAGTTGGTGCCAAAAAAGTGGAGTTAAAACTGCTGGTAAGGTCATTAGTCAGAAAACTCTGGGACACAGAAAGGAATCAGAAAACACTGGGACACAGAATGGATTCTTCTTGAAAAAGGGAAACTAGTAACTGGCGAATACTAAGATCGTTTTGTGGGACAAATGGATGAAACAGTACTCAAGAATAAGCCTGGATTGTGAAAGAAGATAATCAACTTTTACCAGGACTACACTCCTACCCATAAAGGTACTTTGCTAATGGGAAAAGTGAGGGGTATTAAGTATAGTCTTATTTATCATCTGTGGTAACACTAACTTCCAACTTGTCAGTCATTTTATGTTACTGGACAAAGATTTTTGTGACCGCATATTGAACTTCATTCTAAGCAACAGACAGCTTTAGTAATGAGTAGTAAAGGTCAGTTTTTCTCCTAGTGTTTCTCATATAACTGCTTCAACCTGACTGATGGAATAAATCTTTTCTTTGCTTAGGTGGCTAACGCTCTCTTAATCCTTCTGTTAACATACGTATAACTGAACAGGTTGATAACGCAGTCCATATTGGCGTGACTTAACGCACAATTTTTATTTTATCAGAAATGTTAAAAAAAATTAAATAAGTACCTAATCGATAGTAAAAGGCACCTGACATGAAAAATAAGTATGAAAACATTACATAAAACTGTGGATCTACACAGAAAGAGATATGTTGCAGCCAGGGGGGTTGTGATGTATTACATTTTGTACTTTTGAACGTCACTGTTCTTCTCAAATTGCAATGGATTATGTATGACAAATTTCATTTGTGAAAATACATATTGTGAAGAAGCAGTTAAAATGCCCATCACACTGAAGAGCCGTCTAAAAGATCATTTGTGTTTAATTCCACTTTTTATTCTCAGTGCTTAATTTATTTGCAATTAATACTTTTTTCTACACACTGAAACACCTTGGAAAATTATGCTATAAGACATTAACGAATTTAAAAATGTATTAATATCTTGATTTTTTGGTTTACAAAACCAGCAGTTTTATGAACAACAAAAGGTTTTGAACTTAGTTCTTGTAGTGCACTGACCTAAAAGGGAACTACACGAAAATTTCATAAATTTTTTATCTAAAAACCACTGTAATTTGCTGTTAGAGCTGAAAAAATTTTCTCCTTGTGCTCATAGTGTTATTCTGATACTGAAAAATGTAAACTTTTAGGTCCAGATATGTCACAATTACTAAAAAGCTCCTGACTGTTATGCTCGGGCCAAATGAATTTCTTGCAGAAACCCAACACTTTGTCTTTATCTGTGGAGGGTATATTCAAGGAGGGTTGGATGTCTGATTCACATCCTAGTTCACTACTGACAGTAGTGAGCCAGGATGTAAATTTGACCTTCATAGAGGCTACAACCTACCTTGAAGATGTCCTCTTCAGAGGAGGGCTTTCTCCAAGAAATTCATTTGAGCATTTCTCCAAGAAATTCATTTGACCACTGCATAACAACTAGGAGTATTTTAATACTAATATTCTTTAAATATTTTAATAATAACAGTATTAATTATATTCCATCATCAACTTTCAAGGACTCTCACATCTCTTCTTCTACTCTACATACCTCCTCATTAAATCTGGTATTTAGGTGCTCCTCTTCTGTCTTATCCTAATATGTGTAGTTAAAATAGTATTATGATAATATTTAACTCAAGCAGTTGGAACACTGTAAATTATTTAATATACACAATTCACTATAAATTACTGTTGGGATACAGTTGATTTCAAAGCAGACAATAAAAACGTGTGACTGTACTAACAAACTAAAAAGCTAAAAACAAAAGTTATGGAACAGTTTGGTACTAAAAGAACCCTGTTTACAGCTATGTAGTTACAAGTGAAATTATTCTAGTTACTTTTTTATTTTATTGCAATATCCTCGAGTTACCATCAAAAACAGAATATGTATGGACACCTACCTCTTACACAGTGATGTCAATGAAAAGAAAGAGAGAGAGAGAGAGAGAGAGAGAGAGAGAGAGAGAGAGAGAGAGAGAGAGTGTGTGTGTGTGTGTGTGTGTGTGTGTGTGTGTGTGTGTGTGTGTGTTCAAAACAGCACAAACTGAATGTGTGCAAAGGGACACTCAACTTACAGACAAAAATTAACAAAGTTCAAAATTTAAAAATGTTGCTTCCACAAGACATCCATGTGATACATACCCTTTAAATCCTCTTTCAGAATACACATTTCTTAATACTCTTGATATTTTCAGTTTCTTGTAGTCCTCTGGAACTTGAAGTTCTTTGTCTGCCAGCATAATTCTGGTTTTCGCTACATCAAGTGGAGTAGTTACTGCAGCAGCAATGCAACCTACAAAGGGCCTTTATATGTATTATGTGTAAAAAATAACATTTAGAACAATGATTCTAGCTGAATTTTTCACTCATAACTGGCTTTCATAGCTGAAGTTGCATTTTTTCAGATGTGGATGTATTTGGACAACTGAGAAATTGCTGAAGTAGTTAAATATGGACAAATCATTCAAAACTGACAATACATAGGAAGTATAATGTAAAAAATGAAATGTGACAACTAAGAATCCAATTTAAGAACAGTGTTGTGGAACCTTATGGTACATCAAGTTATAATATAGAAAAAATAATCATCTAGAAAAATTATGAATGAGATAATGAATTGGGGAAGGTATGAGAAATGCGTCTTAAGCAATAATGAAAAGATTTACAACTGGAAAACAGAGACAAGGGGGGGTACTGGAAAATTCATGATGGCATTTAAGCAGGAAGAGATGAAAAGGGCCAAAACTAAATTAAAGGTCTTTCTATAAGTTATACCAGTGCTGAAAATGGGAACCAAAAACACCTTGAGGTATGTTCTCATCTGCAGTGCCCAGAATTGTATGTGGTTGGTTTCAACAAACCGTTGTCACGTTCATTATGGCTGTTAACTTAGCTGTGCAAAGACTGTCTGTCACATTGTTCTAGTGACAAAATTAAATTTTCTATGCCATCAGCTGCCATATCATGACAATAATATATGGTTATTTTACCGCTTACATTTGATTTACTCAATTTTTAACTTCATTCCACAACAAGGCACATGTGCAGCTAGTTACTGTCACGAATAAAACTGTGATTAACTGCACTCAAATTCACTTTTTCTATTACACCCAATTATTTTGCCTTAAATCCTCTATGTGTGTGAGAATCAAAGATGGGCATGCACTTGTTTTCCTGCTTGTCAAAGGATTCCTTCTGAAAGTTAGCAAAGTTTTCATTCTCTTTTGTGTGTGCCTCTCGACGACTCCACCCTTTTGCTATTCGGTGGGTAGTCTCCTTTACTCTTTAACTATTTCCTTTCAGCAAGAATTTTTCTTACTATTCAGTTATAATTTATTTTTTCTCCAAACACATTATTTCTTTTCCATGCAATTTAGAAGCTCACCATATTCAATGTACAAATTTTTGTCTAGTCTACTAATATCCAAAGTGAAGCTTAATTGTTTGATTGTAATATTTGTTTTATGGATCTATTTGTTAACAATAAAGTAAAGATCAAGTCATGCCAATAAGGTATTATCACAAGAACAGTCTTTTTCGTCTTTTAAGCTGGATTTCACTATGCTAGTTGCATGAAAATCCATGTTCATGTTCTGAAAACTGCTACTTAGCTTTCTATCAGGGTTATCCATTAGAAAAGCCACATTTCTTTGCCCATTATCTATGACTGCTCCTGAAATCAGTTTTACAAATTTTCCATTTTGTTTTGAACTTCACACTCCGTGGAATGTTCACTTCAACATTTACAACCTTGCTAGTGGTACTTTCTGATAGCACACTGAAGCTGTTTGTGCCCACGAGATTAGGTTTATTTAATAAGTATTCCTGAGAATGTGGCAATTTTTAATAACTTTGTTGGGTATTTCAAGTTAAACTGAAACAATTTTTAATTATTTATGCACTTTCACCCATTGTTTACACTGGAAAGCACGTTTGAACAGTTTACACACTTTTAGCCATTGTTGTCACTGGTAAGAGACTCTGGATTGTTTATGCACTGTTTATTGTTACTTTTCACTGATGTATGTGCACATGAGTTTTCTGTATCAAATTTCTCCAGGTAAATTGCTTCAGATATTGCTTGAAACTTTTGTTTGTAGCTTATAACTTTTGTTTCTAAGGTCAGTGATATTTTACTCAGAACATTAACAGCTAGCTGTACACTTTTTAATCATTTGTTTAACTTCTCCATTTCCCCTTTACAGTTATTGCAAACACCATTTGTTACTACATACCTAAAACTTTTAGTCACATTAATATTATTTGATTCTATACTTAAAGCCAGAACCCATTCACTGCATAAATACATGATATAACTTAAGTCCAGTCATTTGAAGCCAGAGTTCCTGACATCCCAGGATAGATGACAATTATAGAATATTTACCATCTGTCCACTGAAAAGTGCTACATGAAAATCTTAAACAGATTGTGGATAGTAGCAGGCAATTCCAAAGCCAACTACTTGGATGAGGCTGCTTTGATCTGAAAAGCATCTAGTCTGAGTTCAGCAATGACTAATATAAAACATACAAGGGTGAGTCAAAAGAAAACCTTAAATTTGTAATAACAAATCAAAATTTTGTGTCGTTATCCTGTAAGATGGTAAGTGTGCAACAAACAGTGTACAGAAAGGCCTGTAGGTGGCAGCATAGTGCATATGCACATATACCGTCGCACTATCAGTACAAAGATGGCCGCCCCACTTGTGACTTGCACCAAGGAAGAACAGCGTTCTGTTATTCAGTTTTTGCGTAGTGAAGGTGTGAAACCTATTGAAATTCATCAACAAATGAAGGTTCAGTATGGTGATGCATGTTTGTGACAACAGCAAGTCTACGAATGGAGTAGGAAGTTCGCAAATGGTGTGACTTCACTGGAAGATGCTCCTCGTCCAGGTCAGGATCAACGAGTTCTGACTTTACAGAACATTGCAGCAGTTGAAGCCATAGTGAAGGAAAACTGCCGAGTGACAGTGAATGACATTGCAGCATGTTTACAGATTAGTCACAGATCAGCACACCACATTGTGCATCATGTGCTCCAATTTCACAAAGTGTCTGCAAGGTGGGTGCCATGGCAGTTGACTCCTGAAATGAGAGAATGACGTGTTGATGCTTGTGAAGAACTTCTTTGGCCCTTTGAACGAGAAGGTGATGACTTCCTTGCAAGAATCGTTACTGGGGACGAAACCTGGGTTCACTTCCACCAACCGGAAAGGAAGAGAGCAAGCAAGGAATGGCGCCATTCCTCATCACCAAAACCAAAGAAGTTTCGAACAGAACCATCAGCAGGGAAGGTTATACTGACTCTCTTTTGGGACGAAAAAGGCGTCATTTTGGAGCATTACATGCCTAGAGGGACCACTGTCACCAGTGCATCATACAAAGATCTAAAAAATCATCTGGGGCCCGCATTCAAATCAAAGTGACATGGATTGCTGTCAGCAGGTGTCTTTTTCAACATGGCAATGCAAGGCCCCACACTACCCGTACAACAGCTGCAACAATCACAGACATGCATTTTGAGAGTCTTCCTCATCCACCATACTCACCAGACCTTGCCCCAAGTGATTTCCATATGTTTGGACCACCCAAAGAGCGCAATGGGAGGAAAGAAGTTCCGTTCTAATGAAGTGGTACGCCATGCGGTGCATGAGTGGTTGTGTGGACTACCGAAAGAATTTTTTTTAAAGGAATTTATGCACTTTGTAAGCACTGGAGGACTCGCATTGAGCGTGGGGGAGATTATGTTGAAAAGTGATACAGCTTTGTACCACTTCTGCACAATAAATAAAATGTTTAAGGTTTTCATTTGACTCACTCTCGTGTAATTGAGTGGACAGTGTGCCCTTTATCTTTATTGAAGGTAAGAGATGGAGATGATGATCATGATGGTTACAATAAAATAACAAAATATTTAGATCTCTGGTACTGAGAAAAAGATTATGGCTTTTTAGGACCTGAACCACTAAGGGTTAGAATCAAAATAAGTAATATAATTAAACAAGTTAACTTTCAAATACTTGAAGATCACACAAGGTTCAAACAAAGAAAAAGAGAATATATTGAATGCTAGTAATTATTTCTGCAGTAGTCTACAGCAAACACAAAGAAAGTTCACAAAGAAACCCTGATTAAATGTTATAAAGTAATAACATTACTTGGTTTGCTGCATGGTAGTGAGAACTACTATTAATGGAATGATTTTTGTGATGTTAGCGAGACACAGCTACACGGATAAGAAAAGAAATGAAGAGTTTTTACAGAACTCAAAATTCAGCATATAATTTAAGTGATAAAACAATACCAGAGATGGTGAAAGAACATGGAGATCAAATGACAAATACAAGACGAACTAACCCCCCCCCCACACACACACACACACAAACACACAGACAGACAGACAGACAGACAGAGAGAGAGAGAGAGAGAGATAAAATGGGCAACTTAAAAATAAGTGGCAAGAGTAATTGTCTAGAAACACGTTGGGCTCATGCCCCAATGTAAATAATGACAACTTGAATTAATTTAGACTTCAAGATTAGAAAACATAGTTAGTCTTTAGATCCATGCAACCTTACAGTATTCAGTAATTAATTAACAGTTTACCTGCAAATGCTCCACAGAGTGCCTTTTCTGCAGGGTTAAGTTCATCACCCTTTATTTCTCTGAGGCTCAGCTTAAAAAATTCCCAGATAGGGAACTGCACAACGGAGAATGGGATCTCCCGGACAACTGTACTAGCAAAGCCTCTGTAGAATCCCATAAAGCCTTCCTTGGCATAGATGTGGCGCCACATGGACAACAAGGATGAATTTTGCATAGAAGCTTGTTGTCGTTGCTTGAAAATTTCAGTTGGCACTTTAACAAGGCAAGAGACCTGCAAATGGAGTGTATACAAAATGTTATTTACTGTGAAATTGCTGGTTTATTTTTTTCTTTTTCTTTTTTTTTTTTTACAAGGAAAAAAAAAACTCTTTTTGAAGATAACTGTCACAGATTGAGATACAAATACGATACCTGGCACAGATTCAATGAGCCACAGATAGGGTCTTTTAAATATGAAATATCCTTTGTTTAGATGGAAAACTTAGGAATTTACATATTTTATACCCATTAGTGACAGTACGGTATTGAATCATTTGATATGAATATTGGCAAGAATTTATGAAGCAAGGGGTATAAGATGGTTCACCTTAAATTGATGTACGACAAATAACCAAACTTGCTATCAACTTAGAAACAGAAGTTTACATTAAGTAATAAGAAGTTGTAATGTGCATTGACTACTAACAAGTGGACAAGAGTTATGGATAAACCATATGTTGTTGAAATGACAATGTTATGACTGTTGCTTCTAAACAAATCTCCACAAAAGTTGAATAAGACATGTTTCAGTCTATCTATAAACTGGAATATGACACCACTAACACTACTATAAGACTAGTGATGAAAGGTATGCTGTTAAAAAGGAACTGGACCAAATCAGTTCTTAGTTGTATGCATTTTATCACTCTTATAGTGTTGATTGCAGTCAATCATGCTTAACTGAGACGGGAGAAAACACTGGCCACTTCATTTTTTATTTGTGTGCTACTCCAACATCTGGTTAGCTTATTTAAATCTCTTTTAGCAATACTGAATGGATAGTAATGTTCTAGGTTCTCTACACATAAATATGTGTTGAATATCACTACCTAAAAAAAAAAAAAAATTAGTACTCATTTGTAGAGAGGATTTACTACCACCACTGAAGCACTTTTTTCTGGTTTCTTAGCATGCATGCACCTGTCATAAAGGTGCTTGTGAAGTACAGCTGTGGTTATGGAGTGATCAGAAGTAGTCATAAAATGAGCTTTAAGTTGGTTTCCTGTAGTGTTCCTGTTTTGTAAGTATTTACATGCATCTACCAGCCAAGAGCAACTGATTTTATTCTCTTTTCGAAAGGGATTGTTTTGCTCTGAAAAGAGGAATTAAGAGTCATTTTAAAATGAGCCCCATAAACTTCTTTCATAAATTGTTCAGGCAACTGGGAATACTTACTACTTCTCAATACTTATTTTAGCTCATGTGCTTTATTGTAACAATGCTCGCCATGACAGGAACTCAGCTGTCCACAATCATGACACTAGACTAAAGAATAATATACACTGACACTAAAAAGACATATTTTTTGCTCAAAGAGATGCCAAGTACGATAGTGTTAAAACATTCAACTTATTTCAGAGAGTGCTTAAAAGCTCAGATATCAATCAATTTCTTTTTGAAACTAAACTATGATTTTTTTATTAGGTCAGTCTTTCTAATCTGTTGGATTTTACAAAGAATGCTAATCATATAAGTAACAACTGAACTAGTTTTATTACTGTTAAATTTAATTCAACTATATTATTTTCATTTAGTCATTCTGAAGTTTGAACATGTGTTTTTATTGTATAGGTACTTTCTGAACTTCCATCATGTACTAATCTGGATAAGATACACTGCTCAACAAAAGTTTGGAATATTATCATAAAATGTAGTCTATGATACATGAGGTCTCATTGACCATGCATTATCCAGTTAGAGCCCATATACTGGATGATGTTTATTACCGACCATTTCCTAGTCATCTTAAATGCCCAGCCGCAGTGGCATACTGTGAACAGTCCAGTATCAACAACAGCTTTGTTCAGTTTGTGTTCAGCACTGCAGTAACATGCCATGTAGAGGAATACAACACTTTGATAGAATAAGGATAGTGGCTTTACTTTCAGCAGGTCATACACAACAAGATGAGAAATGTGAATAATAGACCTCACAGTGGTCGTCCTTGTATGACAACACCAATGCAGGATTGTTTCCTCCAACTGTTGGCACACAGGCACCCAACATCAACTGCCAGAAATACTGGAAATGACTTCTCTCAAACAACAGGGATTTGTATCTCAGACTAAACAGTGCATAGAAGGTTGCATCGATGTAGTCTTTGTTGTGTTCGGCGACCGGAACGGTCGTGTGGTTGAAGTGACGGAAAATGCGGCGGGACCCGCTGAGCAGCCTGCGAACAACACAATGGAGAGGATGGACATGACCAAAGAAGGACCTTATGACAACAACAAGAACAAGACAACAGTCAAGAAAACCTAACTAGACAACCATCTCCATTCGTAAACAAAACACGAAAATAAATATGCTGTCTAAGGCGAGGCAATATGTCCTGAGACGTACACAATGTTACACTGGCTGGCTGAGTGAGAGGCAAATGCTTAAGTAGTTGGGGACGCCGCTATTCACCGCTGCAACCACGTGTTCCACTGTGGCGCCCTCACGCTAAATGTGGGCCAGGAGGCTCGCGCCACCACAGCTTATGGCGCAACGGTGCAGAGACCTCTAGGGGTCTTCGATGTCCATGACGTCTGGCGGGGATTCAAATACCGTGGTGCACGGTACCAGATCCCTCCCCCCTGAAACTTGCATGTAGGGGCAGAAACGCCCCGGACAGTGTCGAGGTGGGCAGCAGTAGGAAGAGGAGCCGGGCGCTCCAATCCTTTTGATGTCTGCACTGACGTCACATGCCGCTCATGGGCTGCGACGACCATGGTGTGTGTCCAACCCACCTGGAGCCCATACGCACGGGCCCACACAGCCTTGCCAGGGGCATATCGCTGCAAGGGCCGGGAGTGGGGGCGGGCAGGAGGAGGATGACATCAGCAAATGGAGCTGGGTCCATGGCTGTCGCCCATGAAGGAGCTCTGCCGGACTGCATCTGTCAATTGGTGCAGTGCAATAGGTGCTCAAAAACAGGGTGAGGGCTGACATGGTTGGATATGTGTCGACTGCCTTAGTCAACTGTTGTTTAAGAGTGCGGACAAGCCTCTCCACTGCGCCATTGGACAAAGGGTGGAAAGGGGCGCTACGGGTATGTTTGATACCGTTGGCCTGACAGAAGTCGTGGAAGGAGGATGCCATGATTTGGGGACCATTATTAGAGACCAATGTGTGTGGCAGACCCTCGATTGCGAGAACCTGGGCCAGGGCTGTGAGTGTAGCCTCTGTGGTGGTGGATGCCATTCCGACAACATATGGGTATTTGGAGTAGGCATCAACGATGAGTAACCACATGGACCCCAAAAAGGGGCCCGCAAAATTGATATGGATGTGATCCCAGGGCCGGCGAGGCATAGGCCAGGGTGCAAATGACTGAGGGGGACTCACGTGGTGATGCTCACTGACAATGCACCCACGGACCAGGCGCTCAATATCGCCATCGATGCTGGGCCAATACACATGCCGGCGAGCCAAAACTTTCATACGGGATATACCCAGTGCCCGTGGTGTAACAAACCGAGCACCAAGCCACAATTCCGGAGGGATGACCACCCGACGGGCATCTGACTCCGTGGCCAACAGAAGGACATCATTGACTACGGAGAGCCTGTGGGACAGGTGGTGCCAGGGGCTGAAATCGGACTGCATTCGACGAGTAACGTAGGACAGCCACCCGTGGACCACGTAGTTGAGAACCTGCCGCAAGACAGGGTCGCGGTGGGTAGCCGCAGCCATGTGAGCAGCCATAAGAGGCAGACCGTCCAGTGCATCCTGGTGGGCGGAATCAATGTGAAAGCAGAGGACCTCCTGTTGGTCAAATACAGGGTCAGGGCCTGCTGGGAGACGTGACAAAGCATCTGCGTTAGCATGGTGGGCGGTGGGCTTATACCGGATGGTGTAAGTGTAATTACGTAAAAACCATGCCCAGTGCTGGAGACGTTGAGCCGTCCACTCTGGAAGGTGAAAGTGGGGTCCAAAAAGTGTAATCAAGGGTTTATGGTCCGTCAGGAGGGTGAACTTGGCCCCAAAGAGATAGGTGTGAAAGTTTTGGACAGCGAACACGATCGCCAAAGCCTCTTTTCAATCTGGGAGTAGTTCCGTTGTGCTGGGGTCAACATCTTAGAGGCATAAGCGATGGGCTGTTCGGAGCCATCGGCATCTCGGTGTGCAAGGATGGCCCCAATGCTATAAGCCGACACATCAGCCGCCACAACCAAGGGGCGGCCCAGAGAAAAGGGAGTAAGGCAAGGGGCGGACTTCAGCATCGCCTTTAAGTGGAGAAAAGCCTGGTCACAAGCAGGAGTCCAGTCAAAAGGTACCCCTTTGCAATGCAAGTGATTGAGGGGTTGAGCAATGGAGGCAGCCTGGGGCAAGAACTTTAAGTAATAAGTAACCTTGCCCAAAAACACCTGGAGTTCAGATAAGTCTTTGGGATGAGGAAGGGCCTCAATGGCCACGACATTACGACCCGACCTGAAGGGCAAATGCCATCTTTGCTAAGCCATTGGCCTAAGCATTCCACCTCCTGCTGAAAAAAAAACAACACTTGTCCAACCGACTGCGTAAACCAGCGGACTGTAGAGCGTGAAATAAGGCGCTGAGGTTTTGCAAATGTTCCTGGCGGGAACACCCGATGACCAAGATGTCAACCAGATAATTCACACAGGCAGGGATAGGCTGTGTAAGCTGCTCCAGGAATCACTGGAAAATGGCCAGCGCCGAAAAGACACAAAAGGGATGGTGCTTGTACTTGTACAATCCGAAAGGCGTGTTGATAACCATGATGTTCTGAGATTTGGCATCCAAGGGCAAGTGGTGGTATGCCTCAGCCAGGTTGTTCTTGGAAAAATACTCTCCCCTGGCAAGCTTGGCAAGAAGGTCTTCCTGTCGGGGAATGGGGTAAGGGTCAACAACGGACTGAGCATTGACTGTAGTGCCGAAGTCCCCACACAGCCAAAGGGACCCATTGGGTTTCTGTATGACCACCAGTGGTGTCGCCCATGCACTGTAAGTTACAGGCTCCAGCACCCCAGCGGCCTGGTGCTAATCAAGTTCCTGCTTGACCACTGACCGTAAGGCCACCGGAGGGGGCCAGGCCCAGAAAAAGCGAGGCTGTGCATCCGGCCGTAGGGTGATGTGCGCCCGAAAGCCGGAAGCACATCTGAGGTCCGGTGCAAACAATTACGCAAAAGCAGAGCACAGACTGTCCAAGTCCTGAAAGGGAACAGCTGTGGAAACAACCTTAACTTCATCGGAAATTGAAAAGCCAAACAGCTGAAACGCATCCAGGCCAAAAATATTCGAAACCGATGGATGGTCGACGACAAAGAGGGTAAGGAGCCGGGGAACACGCTTGTACATCGCCTGGACGATGAACTGCCCACAAAGGGGAATGGAACTGTCTCCGTAGGTGAGCAAAATGAGAGGGAGGCGACAATGCATGAGAGCCCAGCAGGGTATATGTCATCATATTGATCAGGGAGACGGTGGCCCCAGTGTCAACCTGAAAACTGACATCCTCAGTGAAAATGCGGAGTGTGAGGAAAAGCTTCCACACTGATGGGTCATCCTGTGGGACGACCAATTACACAGCATGGATTGTATCTTGAGGCCCACGAGGGGCAGGACTGGAGTGAGTCGAGCGACTACGACAAACCGATTGGATGTGGCCCTCCTTGTTACACAGCATGCACGTTTTCCAGCAGTGGGGACAATCAGCCCACAAATGTGCAGTAAAGCACTGTGGGCAAGATGGAAGTGGGCCGTGTGACCGGCGACGAGGGCCGACCGAAGGCGCCTATGCCATAGAGACGTCGGACAACGAGGAGTCCCGACGGTGCTGGCCTTTGTCGGCCGGGCCTTGTCGACGCCGTGAGGGCGGAACCCACCATGACGCCGCGATCGCCACCAACTGTAGTCGCGCCGTAAGATGCTCATTAGCCGCTTGAACAATTTCAAAGGAGTGGGCAATGCAGAGAATCTCTTCCAAAGAGGGGTTGTCGAGTTTCAATGCTGCGGTACGGACTTCAGGATGAGGAGCCAGCTGAACCACCACATCCCGGATCAGGGAGTCTCCATACAAAGCCTTACACTGTTGATTGGTGCACATAAAATTGCATCGACAGCAGAGATCCTGCAAGTCTGTGACCCAGGAACAATACGATTGACCAGGCTGTTTATGGTACTGGTGGAACTCCAGCCGAGAGGCGACCACATGGTGACGTTGGGAATAATAGTTTGTCAGCGAAAGGCAGATCTCCTGAAAAGAGAGAGCCACAGGATCGGATAACGGTGCCAACTTGTGGAGGAGGAGGAACGTGTCCGGGGAGGCCCAAGACAAAAACAATGACCGCTGCAAGGAATCGTCCGTAACTTGAAAAGCCTGAAATGTTGTTTCAGCCGATGTAAGTAGGTTTCCCAGTCCTCGTTAGCATCATTAAACGGTGGAAATGATGGCGGATGTGGGAAAGCATCGGACACCCGAGGACTCTGAAGCTGGTGTCCTGGGCATCGACTTTGTCCGTTAGCAACTGCAGCAACTTTTGTATGATGTCTAACTGGAGCTGCTGCTGCTACATGAGCTACTGCTGTTGCTCCAGCAGACAGACCAACTTTACCTCCATACCAACAATGACCACAGTTTACCTTGTCGCCAAAATGTTGTAGCGGCGACCGGAATGGTCGCGGGGTTGAAGTGATGGAAAACGCGGCGGAGTGTCCCGCGAACAACTACACAAAGGAGAGGACGGACACGACCAACAAAGGATCTTATGACAACAACAAGAACGAGACAACAGAGTCAAGAAAACCTAACTAGACAATCACATCCACTCCTAAACAAAAAATGAAAGTAAATACGCTGTCTAAGGCGAGGCGTTGTCCTGAGACGTACGCAACATTAGACTGGCTGGCTGAGCGAGAGGCAGGCGCTTAAGTACTCTATCGGGGATGCCGCTGAAGACAGAATATGAATAATACCACATGATCAGTTTAATAAACCTTTTTTGCAGGATACTAACCACAATTATTTACAGAAGACTGTAAAAACCACTAAAAGCCAAATGGAGGAGAGAACAATTTGGATTCTGGAGAACTGCAGGAATATGAGAGGCAATACTGACCCCCTGACTTCTCGTAGAACATAGAATGCCAACAGGCAAACCTATGTTTATAGCATTTGTAGAATTGGAGAGAGAGCTTTTGACAAAGCTAACTGGGGGAGTGCATATGTAGATGTAGATAACAGGGAGCAAATGCTATCTACCACTCAGCTATAAGAGTCTTAAGATTATGAAAGGAGGCAGTAATCAAAATAGACTGAGGCAGTACTGTAGTCTCTCCCCTTGCCATTCAATGTGTACACTGCACAAACAATAAAGGAAACCAAGGAGAAATTCGGAAAGGGATCTGTCTGAAGTGGCAGAAGACTTGGAAGATAAGTTGAACAAAATAGATAAGGGAAGGCCAAGAATTTTGCATGGCTGTGGAGCTCTTGCATATGTGCAGATCTCTGTCACCAGAAAGCACATGCACACTACCTGAGCAGGAAAAAGGGTGAAAGGGAAAAGTGTGATGGAAACTGGAATGTGTTGCATGGTAACACAGTTGTGTAAAGGACACTGAATGGCTTGCATGTAGCTTACCTTCATATTTCTCAAGAACATAGATCACAAACAAAACATATTTTCAGTATTATTTACATATATTTGCAGTGTAAGGAGAAGATAGATTGTTACTTATCATTAAGAGACATATTAAGTTGCAACTAAAAGATACTTACATATTAGCTTTTGGCCAAAGCCTACATCATTCATTCACACAAGAAAGCACACCTCATACATACATGATCGCTGTCTCCGGCAGCTCAGACCAGATTGCCAATTCCGGTACAAGCTGCCAGAGATGGCGGTTGCGTGTGTGAGGTGTGCTTGCTTGTGTGAATGACTGTGTGTGTGTGTGTGTGTGTGTGTGTGTGTGTGTGTGTGTGTGTTTCTTTTTCTTTTTCTGACAAACACTGAGGATGAAAGCTAATGTACGAGGGTCAGTCAAAAAGTAATGCCTCCTATTTTTTTTTCTACGTTTAATTGTCAGGAAATTTAAATGCAATTACATAGGTTGAAAACCACAACATTGAGGATCATTTTGTCATTTTTCAATGTAATCTCCGCCCATCTCTACAGTTTTGGTCCATCTTTGAACAAGGGCATGTATCCCAGCACGGTAAAAATCACAGCTCTGCTTCCTAAGCCATTGACGCACGGATGTTTTGACGGCCTCCTCATCTTCAAAATGAATCCCACGATGAGCTTCTTTTAGTGGCCCGAACAGATGGAAGTCTGATGGTGCCAGGTCAGGGCTGTATGGGGGATGAGGCAAAACTTCCCATCCAATTTTGACAATCTCGTCAGAGGTGTGACGACTGGTGTGTGGTCTTGCATTGTCATGCAAAAGAAGAACATCTGCCATTGATTTTGTTGGGCGAACTCGCTGAAGACGTGCTTTAAGTTTGTTGAGGGTTGTGACGTATTGAACAGAATTTATTGTGCATCCCTGCTCCAAAAAATCAACCAGAATCACACCCTCTGTATCCCAGAAAACTGTTGCCATAACTTTCCCTGCCGATCGCACAGTTTTGAATTTTTTCTTCCTCGGCGAGCTTGTGTGACGCCACTCCATTGACTGCCTCTTTGATTCGGGTTCAAAAAAATGCACCCATGTTTCGTCCCCGGTCACAATTTTTTTCAGAAACTCATCTCCCTCCAAACGGAAGTGCTGCAAGTGTTGGGAGGCGATTGTTTTCCTTGCCTCTTTATTCTGATCGGTTAACATTCTTGGAACCCACCGTGCACAAACTTTTGAGTACCCCAATTGTTTAATAATCGTGATCACACTGCCTTTACTAAGAGAAATAATGCGACACACTTCATCTGCAGACGGTCACCACGAATGATGTCATCAACTTGCTGAATGTTGTGTGGAGTCACTGCACTCACCGGCCTGCCGCTCCGCTTTTCGTCAGTCAACGGTGTTTGCCCTTCAGCTTCCTTACAACGACGAACCCATCGTCTAACAGTGCTGACATCCACTGTCACAACACCATACACCTTCTTCAGTCTTTCATGAATGCGTATGGGCGTTTCACCTTCTGCATTCAAGAATTCAATCACACAACGCTGTCTCAAACGAACATCGATGTCGGCCATCTTACAAACTTCTGCTGTGCTGCCACCTGTTGACACAGAAAGTTACTACTGCAGTGGATTGCAGAAGAAGGTTTGAGGAATGGCGCCAAATTCAAATTTTTCACTTAACTTAATTTCTTTAAGTAGAAAAAAAATGGGAGGCATTACTTTTTGACCGACCCTCGTATAACTGTCTTTTAGTTGTGCCTGTCTGCAACTTAACATGCCATCTTTACAGTAAGTAGCAACTTACCTTTTCCTTACTCTCTTTATACTGACCTGGAGATTCCATTGTTTAAATACATAGTTGATGTGCTGAAATTATATGTAGTACAGAAAGCTGCCCTATGGACAGATACAGACAGTTCCCAGATTTTCGTCACTCAGGCTGCCACGTAATTGTGAGTTTTTAGTTTCATAATCGAAAAAAGCCACTCATGTACATATGTTCATTGACATGTTTAATCATATTTGCAACCTCATTATCGAGACATAGAAACTCTTCCTGAGGAAAACAATGTAGAGCTTCTGGACAGTTTTAACGCAAAATAATTTCTCTTTTAAACGAGAATTATGAGGGCTGTTCAATAAGTAAGTTTCCTTATTTTATAAAAAAACACTACATAAAATTTATCATGTTGAAATATTTTTTTGAGATTGTAAATGCTTCTGTTTCTTTTCTGCATAGTCACCATGTTTTTCAAAGCATTTTTGGTAATGTGACACATGTTTTATCCAAAATAGTGTTGTATCAGATCTTGTGCTTGTTTTGAGGAATCTGTGAGCTGCCATTAAGAGAAAATGTCCAGGACTTTTGCCTTGTAAAAGTTCTCTTCCTTCATGACAATCTCAGCATCATACAGCTTGAATGACTTACACGGAGCTCAGAAGATTCAATTGGGAAGTTTTCCCGCATACTCCATGTTCACCAGGCCTTGCCCAAAGTGATTTTCAAATGTTTCCTCAACTGAAAGGTCATCTAGGAAGTAACCACTTCAACACTGATGATAAAGGTATATCAACAGTGAACAGGTGGTTATGTGCACAGGTCTCGACCTGGCACAACACTCGTTTGGAAAAAACTGTGTCACTTTATGAAAAATGCTTGGAAAAATATGGCAACTATGTAGAAAAGAAACAGAAGCACTGTACAATGTCAATAATATTATTTCAGCGCTATGTATTGTGTGTAATGTTTCTTTATAAAATAGGGACTTACTTATTGGATGCCGCTTGTACACTGCAAATCAGTCAATTCCATCTGCACTTGACAGGAGTGGTCTCAACCGAAATGGCAAATGGTCTCAAACACAGCTCAAAAATAGATCTAAGATTGGCAGTGCCCATAATACAGTTCAAAAACTATTCTTCTAATTCTTTCCACACCATGTCAGTGAGCTTAGGGACGTGGACAGTGTTTTTTGTCAAAAGTTGTCCTCTCCACAATGTGATTTTCATTTTAAATGCATCTCTGCCAAATCAGAAATAAGTTGTTTCTCCTCTTGCAACATCTTTCTGAGGGCAGTGTCTGCTTAAAATTCAGGGACTGCAATCCATTCCAGACTTTCTAATTTTTATTTCTGTTTTCCTTTTTCCTTCATAAATTATACAATAGTGGATCTTGATTCAAAACTTCATTCCAGGTATGTTCCTTGACTTAACCAACATACTTTGCAGTAATATTTAATATCTCCATTATCTTAAGGCATTTCCTTCAAAAACTGTTGTAACTGACTGGAGAATAATGTTTGCGACTTCAGAGTATTTACTATTCATACCAGGTGCTCGATCTACAAATTAGCACAGACTGCCTCTTGATGTACAAAACAACAAATCCCATACCAGCCATCCGTCAACTGTTATAATCTTTTGCTCTTTCATTGTTTTATAATGCTGTTCCATAGCAAATTTTCAGTACCTGTTGATTAAGCAGCTGCATAATAGATATTGAGAATTCTCATCCTTCTCTTCTGTGACACCCAGAAATTTTTAAAGGTTTATAATGATAGATCACTAGACTGCCTCTCTTTGTGCAAACAGCCACTTGAGCTGTGAATTTTCTTTATATCACAAACAAAATGCTGACGGCACCATTCTGCCAAACTGAAGAAAGCTGTGCTGATCAAAACGTGCACACCAAATGCCAAAAGAAACAGTGCTGCATTGCACTGCAAAATGAAATATTGCGCAGTTGCGATCAGTTCCAAGAAGAAATAAGCAAAGCTGAGATGTTACGAATAGTGCTGAGCCTTGGACCACATGCATGCAGCACATTCTGCAGTTTTGGCGCCATGGCCGACCCTGGAATAGATGGTGTCTTGAAAAGTGGTTATAAGATGAACACCAAAAAAAGTGAACAAAGGTAATGGAGTACAGTCAAATTAAATCAGGTAAGATGAAGGGATTATATTAGGAAATAAACATAATAAGCAACAGACAAGTTTTGCTGTTTAAGAAGCAAAATTACTGACAACAGCTAAAATAGACTTGCAATAGCAAACATGCACACAAAAGCAGAACCAAAAGAGAGAGAGAGAGAGACACAAAACATTACATCAGATAAGAGTCCCTGTCATAAGCTTCTGTAATTTTTCACTAATGAAATAACCATTGTGCACCAGATGGAATTCAGAGAATTAAAAATACACTGCCTGAAAGGGAATTACAAAAACACTGCCTGAATAAAAAAGTGAAGCACCCTGAAGACATGATAAGATGTCAATGTAAAGGCATACACATAGACACCATTGGAGGGTATGTAAATTATTAATTTGTAATTCTACGGAGTTTGTAGAATGGCGACCAGAGTGCATCAGTGTTTTCATGTTTAGTGTTGTTATCAGGCCTGGTAGGGTACATAAGGGAAGTGAACAGTGTCAGATGCTGAGCGATCACTGTTAAGGACACAGAGATGCTGTGTACTTATGTGAGACAATGATATCAGCACCTGACAAAGTTTGATAGGGGCTCATTGCTCATCTCCATTTGGCTGGCTGGTCAAGTCATGCAATATTCAGATTTGTGGAGCATTCAGATGTGACAGTGGCATGGTGTTGGACTGCATGGGAATGTGTGGACAGGCATACTGCTCATCAAGACGTCAGTTGAACAAATGATTATCACAGGGAAGAATGCCGTATTCTGCACTACAAACACTGAAGCCCCTTCACATTTGCATCTGTCATCTGAGAACAAAAAATGGACTATGTGCAACATACTGTGTGATTCCGTACCACAACAGCCACCCTGGAGAATTACTGTCACATGTGTACACTGCTGTTAAAACAAGCACGGACTGTTGATGAATGGTATCACACGGTGCTCAGTGAAGAATCAGGGTCCTTCACTACCCCAGATGACCCAGCAGCAGTGAGCATGGCACAGACCGTGAGAGAGATCCCATTCCTCAAATGTTTTGGAGAGGCACAGTGGTGTTACTCCTGGTGCCATCGTATATGGAGCCACTGAGTATGACTTCAGGTAACAGCTGGTAGCAATTGGGGGAACCCTGAGGAGACAATAGTATGACATCGTGTCCTCATGCATTCTCTCTCGTGCATCAGTATTGTGGTGTAATTTTCAACAGGACAATGTTTGTCCACACATGGCACATCTCCATGAGCTGTCTACATGACACTGACGTACTTCTGTCGCTAGTAATAACTCCAGATTTGTCCATGATAGAACTGCTGCATCCAGGCCAGAAGCAGTGCAATGTCATACTGATAAGCAAGCTCATACTGTCAAGTTCTTTGTAAATCTGACTCGATATTATAATCACTGAAACAACATCACATACCATCTTAACCCACGAAGTTTCATCTACTTCTCCCCTTCCAGGTGCTTCACTTTTTTTGTCAGGCAATGTAAGAGAGCCACATTTTCTTACTAGTAGATGGAGCAAGCAACCCTGAATACTTTCTAAAGGATTAGTTGAAGCTACAATATTATTCATAATAGGCTCAGAGGCACACTGTTTTTTGAGTCTTCTGGAAACCACAAAATCTAGATGTAACAATGGCTGGAGCTTCTAATTTTTCTGTGAAGTTTCTTTACATGAATCACTATTGGGGACAGAAAGAAAGGAAAGTTTACAATGGTAACATCTCACTGATGACAATGCCACTAAAGATGGAGCATGTGATGGGACTGGAAAAGGTGGAGATGAATATTGGCCATGAAATTTTCAACTAATCTGTCTCAACAGCCTTTGTAAGTGTTTTAGAGAAACGATAGGAAATCCAAAATTGTTGGTTGAATGAGGATACAAGTGTGTATCCAATGCATCAACAACTGTACTGCCTTGCTTGGTACTTTATTTGAAAATACAGCAATTCTTCTATACATTCTGCCAATTTTATTAGGCTTTAGCCTTATACATCAAATCTTGGAAGAAGTAATGCATTTTATCAATTTACACAACAGGAACATTAACATTCTCTTTTTCAGAGAATGAACCAATACACGAATGTAAATATTATTTAAGGTGATCCTATCAATATATATTTGTTCTGTGATGGGAAACCTTGGTGTCTCACAAACACCTATTATAATAGTCTCCACTGCATTAGTAAGTAGAAATTGAATTTCTTCCTCAACAGTACTAAAAAACTCTGACATTCAGAGTACAGGTGAATGTAATACAGTGTTCCAGAACTCTAATAATTCTATTATCCATTGACTGACATGTTTATCTTGCAGTTCTAATTTAATCATCTGATGACTGTTCATATTTAGACAAAATGGACATTCTAAATATCTCATCAGATCGAGTTTTTTTTATGAGAAGTCTGTCATTATACAAGATCATGAATATAGCTAAACACTGAGAAAATTCACATGCATTCCTTATATTAGCAACAACCCAAATAAAGTTAGCAAGATTACAAAAAAAAGCAGCAAGTTGAGTGTGCTCACTAAAACTAGACCTCATGCAGAGAGAATTTACAGGTTCTCTGTTCATGAAGGTTTTTGTATAATCACATTAACATTTTTGGCTCAGGTTAGCTGGAAAATGAAATTTTGATGTTCATGTTAAAGTTTTACAACAGGATCATTGCAGAAGCCAAAAGAAATTTCATTAATAAAGGTATTGGATACTGTTGACACACAGTTTGGATGCCATCTGTACCACTCCCCTTACTAATTGCTGTTGAACAGGAAGTAGCTATTTCAGAACATTGCCATAAAATTTGTGGCAGCATTGCAAAGGAACTTCATGCAACCATCTGTCATCATTTTGTAACACACAACAGCATACCTTCAGGCATTTGAACAAAAGAAGTTTATAAAAAATATTAACTGATTAATTGTCATTTGGAAATGATTTAATACAGTAAAACATACCACTTCTGCAACTGATGCAGCACCCATATGTACCAATGGATAATAAGCTTCACTGGCATACGGCCTACAAATTGATTTGACTGTATTGTAGGTACCAAAAAACAATGAAGCTGTAACAAACAAATGAAAACCCTTCCACAATGAAATAATTCGATTTTGAAATTGTACTCAAACAAAATTGTGACTTCAGCAAAACATTTTTCCCTCCACCTTTTACACACTCACATATTTTATAAAGTCTATCACTAGTAACATGTTTTCTCAACTAACAAGCAGCACATTTTCTTTTTTTTTTCCACAAGTAGTGACATTGACCTATAACATGAATAACAAAAATAATTAGCACAGCTTACTTGACAGTGAAAGTAACAAGTAAATAGCAAAACTAAGATAAATAACGTTAACAAAGTGAAAAACAAGCTAAACAGCAGTAGTTTTATTTAGGTTCACTTTTTGCTCCTTGTTAAGAACGTTACTTTAGAGAAATGTTCAGTAGTTGCATGTGATTAAGTGTACTGCAGAAGACAGACAGCAACACTAACAACAAAAAGTCCTGTTAAGTTAAAACTTTTGTTAATTTAAAAAAAACAACATATGATGACTATCTTTCCAACTTATATGTATTGTTATGTAATACATTGCCCGACAAGAAGTGAAATACCCATGAGACATGATCAGATGTCAATGCAACTTTGTATATGTACATTGCAAATAACTCTGAAAGCTAGAAGGGCTATCAGGGTGTATTTGTGTTGCTTGTGTTTATTGTTGACACCAGGCTGATAGGAGCAGAGTAGAAGGGGCATGAACAGCATCAGATGTCGAGAAATCACTGTGAAGGACATGGAGATCCCACATACTTGTTTGAGATAGAGTTATCAGCACCTGACAGAGATCGATAGGGGGCCTCATTGTTAGTCACCATTTGGCCGGATGGTTGAACTATCCTACATCCTACATCCTAAATTGTGGAGTATTTGGATGTGATGGTGTCCTGATGTGTGACTGCATGGGAGCATAAGGGCTTGCAAACTTGTCATTGAGGTGCCGGCCAACCCTGTTGACCACCACAAGGGAAGACTATGTGCAGAAAGGAGAAATTCTGATGTCTGCCACATTTAGGCAATGAGAGAATTCATTGGCTGGGATTCCAACCTGGGCCTCTTACTTACTAGGCAGCTGCATTAACCATATACACCGACCTCAGCACAGTGGTTACACACAACTTCCCTGGACTACTGAAGCTCTCGCCCCCCCCCCCCCCCCCCCCGCCATCTAAATTCCCATTTGCCGCACACTACCCAAGTAATGTCTCCTAGCACTTTATCCTCTGTTTGCCCGTAGCATCATGCAAAGTCCTGCATGAGGTCGGTGAAGAGTGCTCTACACTGAATGATCATATTAGCCTTCACAGCATATATATAGGTGAGTGGCACCTGTTCTTTCGAACATGACTGAAAGAACAGACACCATTTCTGTGTTTGATATCAAGGCTGGACACAGAATATGTTCATAAAGGAGAAATTCCGATCTCTGATGCATTTAGGTGTCAATAAAAGAATACACTGGCAACAAATGAAAATTTGTACAAAAGCCAGGATTCGAATCCAGGTCTCTTGCTTACTAGGGAGCTGCATAAACCATCTATGTGGTTAGAAATGTCTGAAAGGAACAGGCACCACTCATGTAGAAAACTGGGAAGACTGCTGTATTGTGCACAATAACCTCTCCACATCCGCATCTACCTTCTGAGAACAAGTAATGCATTCCTCGCAACATTCTGTGTCGTGCCATACCACTGATTGCAGATTAGCAACAGCCAGTTTAGCGAATTACTGTCCCATGTGTATACTGCCACTAACACCACAATGCAAACAGTTGTGTTTGGAATTGTGCTATGACCAGAAAGCATTGACTGCTAAAGAACAACATTCCACTGTGTTCAGCAATGGACTACCCTGGATGACCACTGCTGGCGAGTATGGTGGTAGAGGATAGTGGTCCAATTCTTTCATTGCTTTGGAGAGGCATAGCAATGGTGCTCCTAGTGTCATGCTGTGGGCAGCCATCAGTTATCACTTAGTCACAGCTGCTAGTGGCTGATGGAACCCTGACAGCAAAACAGTATGTTGCAGACACCCTGCATCCTCATGAGTGACCTTTCATGGTGTCATGGTGTCATTTCTCAAAAGGAAAATGCTCATTCACATATGGCATGTGCCTCTACGAATTGTGTGATGTTGTGGTAGTCACATGGCCAACAAGTTCTGTCCTTGATAGAACTTGTGTGAGGCCAGCTTGGATGTCAACTCCATCCTAGTGCCAGCGTCCAGGATATCAAGGACCAATTAGCATCCATGCTATAGGACATGTAACATTATCCTGATAAGTGGATTCATATTACCAAGTTATTTGTAAATTTGACTTGATTTTTTAAAACAATGAAATACCCAGGTTGGAATATCAACAGTATTATGAAAAGGATGGATTGTTACTCACTGTAAAAATGACACGTGGTGCTGCAGACAGGCACAGCAAAAAGACTGTTACACACTTAGCTTTTGGCCAAAACCTTCTTCAGGGAAGAAAAGAGAAAACACACACACACTTTCACACAAGCACGCACACCTCACATGTACATGACCACTCTCTCCACCCACTGGGGTGGGCGTGTCAAATGCTAAAAGAAAAGGTCAATATTGAGCTTTAAATAAACTGTGGCCAGAAGGGATAAGAGTGCCTCCTATGCACAGAGTTTATTTTATTTAATTTATTTATCAATAATCTTTTTTACACATCTACTTGGGAAGCAAGCATGATGACTGCGTGCCAGGGATATGGTGCTACCTACACATTTTGAGGTTCACTGTATATCTTACATTTGCTGTCATAGAGAATAACACTTTTGTAAATTGCTCTTGAACTGTTGTTCTAACTATAAAATCAAATTTTCTGATCATTGGATAATCTGAGAATGGTGCAGAGTACTGAAACTAGTAGCCAGATGGCAAAATTAATAAACTGTGACTATCGACTAAAATATATACTTTTTCAATATTCTATTGGTCATTTTTCCGCTGACAATATGTTGGGAATATGTGAGAAATTTGATGTAATTAGAAATTATATTCATATATCTGTACCCATGAGTAAGACAACTGTGGCTACTGAAGGAGAAACTGAGTCAATGTCTGAAACTGTTGCCAGTCACTGGCGGAAATGTCCAAGCATGTATAGGTTTAGTAATTGGGGCATTTTTTAACCTTTCAGTAGAACATTGGAGAAATTAGTATTGTAGGTGAAAGCTAAGAAAAGTTTTACTGTTGCTCAATTCAAGATGCATTGTCCAAGAATTTATTCAGATAGTTACTTTGGAAATATAACCAACCTTGGTATATAAGTTCCCTGCAATATTTACAAGTAATACAGTAATATTGTTGTTGCCTCAGCTTCAGGCAGACATTTGTAACCAGTCAAGTGCTATGCAGGCTAGCTACCAATGTAATTATATAACTGGGCTCTGCAGTGGTGTTGGAGAAGCACCAAGTGTCCTGGTGTCAGTGGTTCACTGTGTTTCTAAAAGGTGTAGCACAACAAGGTGCTTCCACAGCCACATATGTGATGGGAGCCCACGACCTGTCATAACAAACCCGACTATAAAAAGTATAAATGGTCCTGTTTCAGCTGGTAGCAGCATTCCTTTGGTGTTGTACATTTATCCAGCACAGTCTCTGCCCCAGTCATCAGCTGAATGTACAGCTAAGATAATCCAGCCTCATCGAGCAGCATCACCATCTAGGCAAAGACACCATATAGCCCTGAAGGTCATTGGCTTCAAACTAGATCTGCCTAGGTGATGCCAATCAGTGGACACCACTGCTTGACACTCCAGCCAGTCTTTGAGGATCCTGGGTTTGACAAGAGACCTCCACATTTCCTGCCAGCATCACGGAGTGCTGATGGTACTTGACCAACATGTGGCTTCACCTTACATCACCAAGCTGACAAGGCCGCTTGCATCATCAAGGTTGCTGCCAGCTCTCAGCATACTGCTGGGGTTGTCATCCACTGCCTACATGCCATGACTGGCATGTGGGCTGCTACAGTCAAAGTACTATACATCAATTAATAAAGAAGAGGACACTGTGGTACTGGAGAATCCACACCACAACTTCCCACATATGTGACTCTGCAGTCAGAACTGGCCAGCCCATTGATTTCGGAAGAACCAGTACCTTCAAGCGACGATCTACAACATCACCTCAGTGTGGTGGTTGAAAATGAGCTGTTCTGCATGAGGTAGGATTGAGCACCAATTTCTAATTGCCTAGACTGGAGGACTGGATGGAAAGTTCAGGTGTCTAAAGGGGACTCAGTCAGTAACTTAACTAGTTTTGGAGGACACAACAAGAACAGATGTTAGTTTGCAGCCAGTTAGGTGCATGCAGTATAGCTTATTAGGGGCACAGTGTTCTATGTAGCCAGACATCTCTTGTGACTTGTTGTAAGTGTAGAATGCCTAGAAATTACACCAGGGAATATATGGAATGCCCACAGATAACACTCAGATGTACGAATTTGGTGTGCTCAATGGCAGTAAATATGATTGTTATGTTGGTGTTGGTTCTGTTCCTACTGAATTTCTCCCTGTTACTGTGCACAAAGGCTATGCAACGAATTAACCAGAGGTGGCTGCTCCAGAGGCATTTCAAACCTTATTGAATTAGATGGTGCAGAAGCAGCTAGACAATATGAAACTGCACAAGCAATTCACTGGACTGAAAGAGCACAGGAGGGATCAATCCTCATCCAGTATGTTGTACCCATCCAAGACACTAGTATCACTATCCTAGTCTCTCCTTTGTCAGCTAAGGTGACAGAGGACATGTTAGCATTTGTAGACAACCTGTTAACAACCACAAAGCTACGATGTTGGTCACAAGAACAACTTTTATGTATGTCCAAATTATGTTTGATGTGGGATGCTAAGACATATACCATTTATCACTAGGAGTTATGGAATGTACGGACTTTTGATAGTGGGCTCCATGCATAAATACAAAGGAAAAAATAGCAGAAGACAGAGTGGCAGGAGCCAATGATGTGACAGAGAGCAAAGTTGCCTAAACACTGTGCTGCAAATGGGTGATGTTGACAAGTCCTTACACTCCCAAGGAAAAAACTAAGAAAAAAATTGTACTTGTTACATACTTTTGTACCAGTTTGTAAAGATGACCTTGTCAGTTAATGTAAACTTACAGCTTCCTGCTCATACCGTATCATCCACACTGCATATATATGACCCTTTCAGGATACAATGGAAGCTTAACCACCATTATTGGCATTGGTCCCAAAAAAAGGCAGGGAGTAAGAAGGGGAAGTGACATGGTAGATTGAGCAAACTGCTCTCATGCAATCTGTGTGTACTTTGCCATATGCACTAATATCTAGAGATATGATGATGTAGAGAGGAGAGGTGTTTGATTGCAGTTTCCTTGCATTAGCAACATTGCCTATGGAAAAGGCTGCACAACTGCGGCCACAGGAGGTGGATGCCTGCAGGTGTGACAGCTACAAGGTGGAGTCCTGTTCACCTGGAAGAAATACATCAGGAAGGATTTAAAGGTCCTGAATGAAGTGTGGTAAATACCAGGTATTGTGGGCCACTCATGACAACCTACAGGGAAAGTTACAGTACGCCATGGATCTAGTGCTGCACATCCTGAGAAGGTGTAAATGGGGATAGATACATGTAGGAGAAAGATTGTTGAAGACTGTCTTCAGGACAGCTGACACTGACAATATGAGGCAAGTGAAAGATACATTAGGACATGTGCAAGTGGAAGTGGAGGGCCACAGAGTTCTGGCTGAATGGTGTACAAACCAGTTGAATAATCTGGAACAGGGAGTGTTGATTAATACTTGATTACTATAACAGTTAATTGGTCAGCTGACTAGCTACTTTAAGGCTGCATACAATAAAGTATTGTACAAGCATAATTAGACTTATTACACATACAGTTGGCTGGCAAGACTTCTGTGCGCCCTCGCTGATAATACTGGCAATGCTTAAATAGAAGTAGTAACATTACAGGAAGCCTTGCACCTTGCAGTCTGAGGCAACTAACTTAAAATATATTTCTTTTAGGACATTTTCTGGGAGAACTACACCAGGCTCAGGCTGAACTACCAACAATACTGAAACTAATTGAGTCTCCAGTGGAAAATAGACTGTTGTTGTATTATCATCTTGCAACAGCAGAGGTTAATGCCGACCATGCCTGAATGATGTAGTAGTACAATTACCTGTAGGAGGCAGTCACAGCAGATTTAGAAACGCTTTGTGATACACTTGTATCAATGAAGTGGGTGACTTTAGAAAAGGAGATTCTGTTAGTTATGGTGGACAGGATGACTCACATGTTGATGGCAGTAGGCGAGCTGTACTGATGATAACAACAGGTTAAGGTATACCCCTCCTTGGTGGTCCAGTCTGTCATTGGGACTAGCAAACTGGAACAGCTCATCACGTGAACAGATGTGGATAGATATCCTGATATTCACTAGCCCATATTTCACAAATTAGGACCTTATTGTGTGTGTGCTTAGTGTATGACTCAGTCGTAGCTATCACCAGCTGTCATGAGCAGGGACACTCAAGGGGGAGAGAACATCTGGAATTACAGAACGGTGGAATACTGCAAAATGGTACTAAATGTGAGGTCTTGGGATTGACTTTTTGGCTACCAGTGACAATAACAAGGACTACGGCTCTGAACCTACATATCCTCTGCTGCATCTGCCCAATAATACTTTCCAAATTTTGCAAGTGAAAAACACCTATCAGAATGCTACCCTCAATCCTGCCACACTTAATTTCTTTTATGAGCTGTTGGCAGCACAGATTGGGTGCATAAACACATACTATTAGTTTTTCCAGCATTCCACAATAATGCGGTGGGTACCAGTACTGAGTCATGGTAATGGCAATTTTGACCTTGAAAACTTTCTTAATCTTGTCATTGTTAGTGCAGCCTACATTCATTATTGGCAAAGAGCAATACACCCACCTGATCTCCCAGTCCTTTACTTACCAAACCACTGTGTCGACCACAGAGTTTAATCAAACTGTCGGGACATTCTAGGTGTACCAGTCCTTGTATGCCATGTGACAAGGTGTATTGGGAAGAAGAACAGAAAATGCATCAAGTGTGAATAATGGTGTCAGAAAGATTGCACCACAAGTGCAGGTGAAAAACTATAGACACAGTAGTATTGTGTCATTTTAGTAGTTCACAGTTTCAGAAGCAGCCCAGAATTCGAAGGTCAAAATTCTCACAAGTGTAGAGGAGCTTCAGGCAGGCTTTCACAATCAGCTGCTTGTTTTGTGGGCCAGCCACTGACATAATTCTGTAGCTGGACATCACAACAGCGATGACACGACACCCTGCAACGTGGTTTGCTGCCTTTCCAGCATTCCACAATAATGTGGTGGGTACCAGTACTGAATCATGGTAATGGCAATTTTGACCTTGAAAACTTTCTTAATCTTGTCATTGTTAGTGCAGCCTACATTCATTATTGGCAAAGAGCAATACACCCACCTGATCTCCCAGTCCTTTACTTACCAAACCACTGTGTCGACCACAGAGTTTAATCAAACTGTGTTGCCACATTGAGTAACACAACACAGCAATTTCCACGGTTAAGTACATGACAAGAGCTTACCACTTGTCACAATGCACCTGGCCAGAGGAAGTATAAATGCTCCCCATTCAGCCAGTAACTCCATTTCTTCAGCATTGTGCATTCAACTGACACAGTCTGCATGCCTGTCATTGGTCAAATGTAGAGTTGATGAAGAATTACTCTGACGGTGTGCATAAATGCATTCTCATTCTCAGCACTAGGCACGTCCAACCCTCTGTCCTGAAGGGGTGGATGCCTCCGTTGCCTACCGCTTACACAGCTGTGATCCTTATCCATTACAAATGAAGTGTTCTCTGCCCACCTCTTGTAAACTCTGAGGCAGTTGCACTGCAACATTTTTCAAATGATTTTAAAGGAGATAATCCATAAAATAAATGATTCTCACATATCTCATACCTCATTGGTCAGCTTCATTACAAACACCTGTCATTTCACTATCAGTCATAATTATTTTGATATTTCTATATTTAGTAACGTAATGAGCTAAAATCGAGTAATTTGCAATGAAAAATTCGGGTCACTATGAATTTGCACTTGATGATGTTAGTCCACATGTTGCTGTGTACAATATAGTGCTAACACATTGAATATTTCTTTAAATTTGAGATGAGGTCTATAGCTATCGTGAATCTCAGGGAAATGGATTGTTTGTGGTTTACTCATTTCTGATTGTCTGTGCACACAAGAATGGAAGAGAAAAATCCATACTGTCCTTCAGATTTCATAAATGGTTTGCAATACTGAGATGAATTTTTAGCTAATGACGCCATGCAAAGCAGAGAGTATTTTGCCACACATCTAACATGTGTGACTTTCTTACCTGCTGCGACATATGAGGGACTACAATTTTTCAATGAAATTATGTAATTCTTCCAAGGGCTGTCAATAGCTGCTGAAATGAGCATTAGTATGGATTTTGTAACACCACAAATGAAAGAATCACTCTTTCATTTTTATACCTAAGGTATACAAGACAGGTGAAAATAAATCATTCTATCTGATCCAGTTTCAGCATAATCCTGTACCGATGGAGTTTTTAATAATAAATGGTTGTCTTGTTGGATTATTTGTTGTACTAGCATCATCTGTTAATAGGTCCTTTGCAGACTCACTTGCCGTTTACTTACAAGTTCTACACAGTAGGCATTTGTGCAAAGGCTTACACTGTAGAACTACAGTTCCCATACCATTACTGTTGTCCCCTCCCCTATCATGTCTTCTCACAGCTAGTGGCCAAGTAATATTGCATGCACTCTACAGTTAAGCTACTCCAGCCACACTGAGCAACATCACAAAATATTTGAGGCTACTGATATATGAGCTGCCATCTACCCCTAATGCCTCTGGGTTTAGAACTGGATCTGCCAAGGTAAGGACACGTGGCTTAACCTTTCATAGCCAAACTGACAAGGCAACTTGGGTTAGCTAATTCACTACCTGCCACCATTGTCACAGCATATTGCTGGGGATGTCACCCACTACCTGCTAGCCATGACAAGTACCTGGGCTGGTACAGATGAAGTACTGTATGGAAGACAGATATTGGGAAAAACAAGGGAATACAATGCAGAAAAACATCAAATATTTGTTGATTTTAAAGCAGCAGACAATGTTTCATTACTCATTAATTACCTCATAATTTTTTATAGAGTGAAACAGGTGATGTGTATTATGGTGTAATGTATAAAGAAAATATCCACCAAGGAAACTAATACATTATGAGTCAGAATTTCTGGCCAATGCTTACCTTCAGGAGACAAAGAATGTGGTACTGCCAACAGACAGATACAATAGTGACACACTTGCTAGCATCCACAACTAATAGTTCTTTCCCTGGGGAGGAGAGAGTGATGGGCTGCAGAGGGTTCAAAAGTAAAAGCAGCAGGATGAGAGTGACCCATGTGTAGGTTGTCACTTTTACTTTTATATGTGTCTATTGGCAGTTCTATGTGTTTTGCCTCCTGAAGGTAAGTTATGGGCATGAATCTTATGTCATAATGTATGGTGAATTGTATAATTCATGGGTTATCCCTTGTGAAATCAACCAACACAAAAATAAATTTGAATCTTGCTGATTTAGAGTTTTGTACTTTTTTGTCATTTTATTCTACCTATCAAAATAACATAAAGTCCAAAATTAAAGATTTTTTGGGCATTTTCTTTTGGGTTATTAATTTTCAAAGTTCCCAAAATTTTGCAATTTTTTTCCACCTTAAAATGGCTATATCTCAGAAAGTATTTGACTTACAGACCTGAAATATGTACCAATTTATTCAAATTATTACAAGGTTTAAAAATATATGCCACTTTACTGTATTCATAAAAAAGTTAATATTCCTAAAGCATTTTTTTTTTAAATTCTTGTACACTGTTTGTTAATACAGATGCCAAATTTCATGATGGCGACCCACTGGGAACATATTAAAATAAATTTTATTTTACTGTGATTTACTTTTCCAACTACATCAAAATTTTTCAGGCAGTTCATAAAATGTAAAATGAAATTATTGTGTCCTAACTAAGCAGGCTTCAGTTTACGATTTGAACAATGTAGTAGACAATACAATACAACAACCCAAATAAGGTAAGGTGTATTATGTTTTTTTTTTTCATTTAACATAATTTTTAATTCAGTTTTTTACCTTTGTAACACAATGAAAAATAAATACAACCTGAGGAAACGAAATCAACAAAGCACTGGAGGGGGAAAAGGGGTAGCGGTTGCTACAATGCAGTACAAGTGATGCACAAGACAGGTACATCTATAGCAGCCATTCTGAAATGGTAGTAGCGCTATTTTACACAGAATGGAATATATTTTGGTACAGTTAGTGGACTCCAGCACTTATAATCACTGTACTACATTACTAGGTTTGTAAAATGATATTTAAAAAAAGTGTTGAACTTTTTACTATTTATATCTAATGTTTTAATATAATTTACACTTAACAATTTTATATTTTTATGTCTATTACAGGTTTTATCTTTTGATGCATGTGATTTATCTTTCATCTACTTCTTAAGAATAAAAGAAACTTCGGATAAAAAGTAGTCAAAATTTTGTTATTGTAACCCCTTAAAGAGAAACTCACACTGGGCGAATAAGGATCTTGGAAATGTAACTTCTTGGATGATTGATCTGAACTTGGGTATTTAAGAAGGAATGAAAATCTGCACTTCATGTAGATTGAAACTATCTAAAGAAAGAAAACCTGAGCTGCTGTTAATAGAAAGCAAAGGATCTTATGGAAAGATACAACTGACTTGTAGCACATCTGTTGACTCTGAGTTTGTGGATGCTGGAGGCAACCTGCATTTGTTGAACACATATTTGACTTCAATAGGAAAATTCCCAGTAGTAAAACAGAAATGTATCAGCTTAAAGAAATATTGCAAAGATAAAGCCAAAAAAATCACATGTTAAATAGGTAAAACTTTCTTTCACGGAGAAACTGGCGATAATCATAAAATATGGGGTTGTGATGATCCACAAGTGGCAATGATTGACCAGTTTAAAGACAAATTTGACACTTCCAACAAAAGTGAAAAATTTTTAATGTTGACTTCACTACGAAGAAGAAGAAGAAGAAAGAAAGAAAGAAAGAAAGAAAGTAAAGGATGTACACTTTGCTCCTGATCCTAAGCCTGGACAATCCTTGTCTGCCAAAAGTGTTCTGCTGGTGAAAGAGTTTTACTGTAATGATGATATTAGTAGGCAAATGCCTGGCAAAAAGGATTACATTTCTTTCTGAAAAGACAGTGATGGCAAGCTCAAAAAAGATTAGTTTTAGGAAACCTAAGAGTAGTGTACAAACTTTTCAAACCAAATTACACACAGGACCAAGTTGAATACTCAAAGTTTGCTGAATTAAGGCCAAAAAATTGGAGCAAGTGCAACACATACTGTTTGCATTTGTACAGTTCATCAAAATGTGAAACTAATGACAGCTGGCGCAAACTTGTGCAAGGTTCCATACCAGAATACGAATGCTCACTTCCCACATACAGACACTGGCAGGTTGAAAATTACGTGCAACCCACAAAATACTTAGTGCTTCACAAATGAATGTGAGTACTGCCCTGATGCAAACACTTTTAATTTCTGCTCTTCGAGAGGAAATGATTCAAAACATATCTTACAAACAGCAGATTACTGTTAATTGCTGCTTGTTTAAGACTGTAACTAAATCAACAGAGGAATTTGTGCAAGATTCCTGTACGCAACAAATACGGCTAAAACGACATTTGTTGCAAAACAGCAACCTGCTTTTTTTCTGAAAATAAAACTTCACTAATGCAGAATGAAGCTACTGTTGTAAGTGATTTTGCCAAAAATTATTCTTTTGTGCTTCAAGATGAAACCCAAGGATTCCACTGGAATAATTCCATGGCCACAGTGCTTCCATGCATTTTATTTTATTATGAGATAAAAAATCAAAATAATGAACAAAATATCCTCACCTACATCAAACTGTATGACTCGCAAGACAGTATGTGTACATGTGTTCCAAAAAAGCTTATAGAGTTTATAAGGCTTGATTTTCTTCCTAATTTGAAAAAAAAAAAAAAAAATCACTAATTTCAGTAATGGTTTAGCAGCACAATATAAGAATCGAAAAAAACTTGACTAAGTTATGTCATTGTGCTGAAGATTTTGTAGGAATTGAGGCAGAATGGCATTTTTATGATACTTCACAAGGAAACGGGGTGTGCAATGGTTTGGCAGCACAGGCTTGCAGGCAAATGTAGTCTGCAAAATTCTGTCAGTAATGAAATATTAACTCCATTCTAATTGCTTGAGAGGAGTAAGGCAAACATCCCATGAGTCACTTTTTTCTGCGTGTCAAACGATGAGCAAGCAGCAGAAGAAAAGATACTGGCAAAAAGATTTTATGAAGCCACAGCAGTCACCGGGGCTTAGAAATATCACACATTTATACCTTTGAACAAAGACAAGGTTAAGACTTTGATGCTCATAAAATTCAAGTTGGTCCTGATGGAGATGACATGCCTTTTGAACAGTTTACACGATCTGTTGCCAGTGCTTATAACAACAGATGGTGGATGGGTTGTGTGCTGCCACACTATGAAAAAGCTAAGAAGACTAGATGAATTGACTGTTCCAAATAACTTCATACTTTGTAAATTACACCCTACAACTACCACTGGAAGAAGTAGAGACTATCAGATCAAGATATACGAAAAACCTCACAGATTATGTTACAAAAGATTGTGTTGTTAAACCAATAATCTGTCACTATTGTTTTAGAGCACTAAGTAATGTCATATAAAAGAAGAATGCAATATATAATCTCAGAGTGTAATAAGATTGTAACTTGCTGTATCCTACTAATAGTGCATGTGAGAGAGAGTGTGTCAACTGTAGAGTTGCCGTGAAGGTATACTTAAATCAACCGCCAATTGTATCAGGGTGGGCCGGCCACTAGAGGCCAACTGTAGGAAGCATGCACACTGGTGACTACCGTCTATATATGCATGGAACTTTGCTGACTCATCCTCACTATGTTCTTTTAGTTTGTACTGCTCACGTCAGTTGTTGTGTGTATTACTTCTGTTGCACCTTCTGTATGATTCCTTGGTCTTATTACATGTGGAGTCACAAGAGGCTTATTTCAGCTATTGTTCAGAGCTTTATGAATACGGCCATATTTACTTTACTTGGATTGGTTTTGTGTATTACTTGGTTACTACACAACTGGAAACCACACTTATAGACTGCACATGCGGAAACCATCCGATCCTCGTTGCCAGTCACATAGAAACCAACTAATAAATGAAACTGATCCAAGCAACACAAATATGGTTTTGTTCATAAACCTGTGAACAATAATGGAAAAAAAACCTCAGGACTCCACACATAACAGGCCAAAAGAATCACACAGAAGGTTCATCATAAGCAACACATAGAACAACTGATATGAGCGGCACAAACTAAATGAATGTAGTGAGGGTAAGCTGGCACTGCTCCATTCATATATTGGTGCGAGCCACAAGTAGATGGTGTAGTGGAAACTGCTGTGTGCATGCTTCCTCCAGGTAGCCTCTAGTGGCTGGCCCATGGGCTGAAACAGTTGGCAGTTGATTTAAGTACACATGCATGACGACACTACACTTGGCGCACTTGCACTCACCCACACACACAGTAGCAGGATACAGCATAACTGGGTCATTATTACGTTTTTCTTAGCCAATAAAATTTTTCTCGGTTTGTGACCACATTGCCAACATGTAAAACTACCAACTTTCAGTCACTGTAAGAAGTGACCTCCTTCAGTTTTTGTTTACTGCTGAATGAGAAAACTTTGTTTCTTATATATACCTGCATACGTGGCGGTTATGTAATTCCGATAGGCTGTTAAGGATGAAAGGGAGGAATGTTAGAAGTTCTTTATTGGTATTTTTATTATTTCTTTTCATTAGTGGAGGCTCAACATTTCGATTCGTGTTTGCATTAACTCTTGTGATTGGTGGAAATCGGCGAATGGAAAACCAGGCGGCAGTTACGAAGTGGCATTGCTTTCCTGCTTTCTAGCGCGGGCTGAGGTATGCCAGTTCTCTATATACCTGTGGCCACTGTGGTCTCCTGCATGCCTGTGTGTATTGCTTCACGTGGGCTGTCGTCTCGTAATGCTGTTATTGCTGTCAGATGTTGTAAGGTGGTACCCATCTTCTCTGTTCATATTGGTGGGTCGCTTGGCTATTTCTATTGCCTCTCTAACCTTCCTCCTGAAAGTAAGAGGCTGTTTTGCCAGTATGTGAGCTGAACCAAAATCAATATGTTTGCCGCACTCATCCTGGTGTTCTGCTGCTGCTGACTTGGTGTGTTGTCTTAGTGGGATATATCTTTCATGTTCAAATTAGATAACAGTGATGTCTGCAGGTGTATAAGAAACAAAGTTTTCTCATTCAGCAGTAAACAAAAACACCCTGAAGGAGGTCACTTGCAACAGTGATGGAAACATCAGTAGTTTTAAATACCGACAATGTAGTCATACTCAGAAAAATGTTATTCACTGTAACAATGGCCGCAGAAGCCTACGTTTATAAATGTTTTTCTTGTTGAAGATGAATAGAAAACTTTTGACGAAAGGGCATGTAAACAACTCATTGTTAAATAGTAACAGCTACACCAATGTTTATTTACTAATATTAATTAATACAGATATATCTGTAAAAGGTAGGTACAGTTAAGTAAATTATTTGCAGTCTTTCTTGAGCATGCAGTGTTACATTGTGTGTTCATATATTTTCTTAATTAGCCTGAGAAGGCCAACACTGATTTTACATTCTAATAATATAATATATTATCACTAAATGATAAATAACAATCATTTTACAACCTTATATGATTTTGCCATTTAAGGTTTCCATTACAACTTTGTAATAAGTGCCGGAAGTTGGGCTAACCAGCAAAATAAAATTTATTTTAATATATTCCCATTGGAACACCATCACAAAATTTGGCACACACATTTACAAATAGTGTATAAGTAACATAAATATTTTTCAAAAGAAAAAATAAATTCTGATTTCAAAATTCTATGAATTAAAAAAAATTGTTTTGAAAATTCAGATTTTTTATGAATGTAGTAAAGTAGCATATAATTTTAAACCTTATAAGAAATTGAATAAAATGGTACAAATTTTAGGTCTGTAAGTCATGTAGTTTTTGAGATACAGCCATTTTAAGGATCCAAAAGGCGAAAAAAATTGCAGAACTTTGGAAACTTCAAAAATTAATAAATTAAAAATGAACGGTTCAAAACATTTTAATTTGAGACGCTTCATCTGAACAACTCCTACTATGATATATGAAAAATTATCAAAATCTGCAATGTAAAGAACCAGACTATTGGCTGATTTCACAGGGACTACTGAGTGAGATGGTGCAGTGGTTAGCACACTGGACTCACATTCTGGCAGACAACGGTTCAAACCCATGTCTGGCCATTCTGGTTTAGATTTCCTGTGATTTCCTTAAATTGCTTCAGGCAAATGCCAGGACGATTCTTTTGAAAGGGCATGGCCGACTTTCTTCAGCATTCTTCCCTAATCCGAAGGGACTGATGACCTCATTGTTTGGTCCTGTCCCTCAAATTACACACCCCCTTCCGTACAGGGATGACCCTCATACGAAAAGAATAGCTTAGTAACAGAGCTTGAGCTTTACTATTTCTGGTATTATCCTGTTTCCACTCCAGTGATTATGATTTATGAACATCTGTTATTTTCAATTTGGTACTTTGTCTTCACTATGTCAACTTTACTTAAAAGTAGGATGTTATTAATGCCATCTGTATGAAGAGCATGTAAAGTCTGTTATTTTTGCCTTTGTTCTGAAGCTGTTTATACACTGTGTTATGTTGTGCTTCATGTAAATATTAGTCTTCTTAGAGAGACCAAACTGGAGCAGCAGTACCATTATCTGGTGCTTAGTGTGTTCATGGAAAAGTATATGATGTCCATTTAGAGCTTATCTGGTGAATTCTTTTTTTCCATTCATGCTTTCATTATGATTTACAAGATGAAATTTTGGTTGCACCTCAAGTATACCACACTTTGTGCATTCCTCAATGCCCTGCAGTTTTATGGATAAATCCAAACTATCCTTTCTTGCAGTTTAAAACTCTAAGTGTGCATTAAATACTTAAAACTGACTTGTAGTAATAAATGGAAGGATAGTGTATGATTCACACTATACTCTGCTGTCACTGCAAGCATCTTGGTGCGAAGGGAAGAGTAGATCACAAAAAGTTACTCGATATTACAAATAGCTTACAATTATAAGAATGCTGGTACCACAGTTCACGTCCATTGCTCTCACCTGTTGGTGCGGAACCAATCATTGTTGGTCCCAAACCTTTATACACATGACGAAACCCACCACTTCTCCAAAATCCATTAGCACTCTGAAGTCTTGTCTTCAGAGTATCGAGGGGAAATAATGTTATATCTACAGTTAATCCAGCCAAGCCACCTGCCTGAAAATATATCATTTCCATTAGCCAAATATATTCTATTTGTGTGTAACAAAAATAGGTCAGCAGCTACAGCTATGGTGATCACATGAAAATCTTGCTTTATCATGTTTTCATATCTTGAACTCTTTCCTCTTTTATCTTCATTCATACAACAAACTGCTACCAAAAGTCTTGTTTTTATAATATTATAAGCCATGTGTACAACATAAGAGCTACCCTATGATTAGGAGCTCTCTTCTGTAAAATAAATTTTCAAATATCTTCAAAAAAAATTATAATAATCATATCAGCTTAGTCATTTACTCTATTATTTTAATGAAATGAAATGACAGTGTGGTGTTGGTGGCTGAGCGGCCCTGTCTGGGGAAGTTCGACCACCGAGTTGCAAGTCTTACTTCAGGTGAAGCCACACTGGGTGACTTGCATGTTGGTGATGATGACACCATAGCACCCAGTCCATGAGTGGAGAAAATCTCCAATCTATCCGGGAAATGAACCTGAGCCCGCTACATGGTAGGCAAACACCTTACCACTCAGCTAAGCAGGTATTATCCTAATAATGAGCTGCTTATTCCTATTAAAATTTTTGTTGCGGTATAGAAGGATAAAAACTGCAATACCCTTATAAGACAGGCTTTTACCCCTCCCTTGTATTGTCACAACTTGCTACTCAACTGTTTCTCTCATTCTTTCTAGAACCATAAAATAAACATGTAATGGGTCAGGAGCTGACGATGACAATGAAGGTAATCATCGAAAGCTCGAGATTTTATCCAGAACTGACGCGGTAAGAATACCGAGAATATTTTACATATAAGTGCCGTCGCGAAAAAACTTCGTTCCCATGTAATGGGTGGAATACTGAAAATTCACTATTAATCCAGCTGATAATTAGTTTTTGATTACCTGACAAAAAGAAAAAAAATGCAATTTAACTGCAGGCCAGACTGTTTATGAGATTCCTATATGACATATCAAATCATATATTCTACCAAAAACATTGCATGTGTATAAATACAAAACAACTTTTTGGCTAATGTGACAATATTGACAGAAATTCAGTGTCAGTATCAACAGAAATTCAGAGCAGTAGTTTCTGAACCACGAGAGGGAGGGGGGGATGGAGGGAGGGAGGGAGGGAGGGAGGGAGGGAGGGAGGGAGGGAGGGGGGGAGGGAGGGGGGAGGGAGGGAGGGAGGGAGGTAGGGGGGGGGAGAGAGAGAGAGAGAGAGAGAGAGAGAGAGAGAGAGAGAGAGGCAGAGGGGGTGGGGGGGGGGAGGGAATTACAGCATATTTGGAAGTATATCATGCACTTTGGTCTTCGACTATAACTGCTATGCTACTCTTGAGTGTGAATCCTATAAAAGTGCTTCCTTGGACCATCTAATATGCATATGTATAGATTTTGAATAACATTTATCAGCAATGGTAGCCAATGACCTCTGGCATAATGAGCGACCCACATTCTGCCAATGGCCTTGTCAAAGAGGGCGGATAGAATTTCTGGATATCCTTTTGCCCTTGAAGTGGAAACCTGTCTGTAACATCTGAAGAATCAGTGATGATCAATGGCACGAGGATGCAAAAGTCAATGGAAACATCTGCATTAAAAACGCATGGTGTGTCTTCACAAGAAACGTAGTATGTAATTGAAAAAGTGCCATTACCACCTCTCCATAGGCAAAAAATGCCAGTTTAATCCATAATTCAGATCTCTGGGATGGGGGTGCCATGGGGGGACATGATGAAACGGTAACATAATATGAGTCAGAAATCTAGGTTTGGTAAGAAGACAGGAAAATCTGAATATGAAAATGCAAAGGCACAGATATAGCAGGAGCCAATGAAGTGACGAGAAAATAAGATAAGCGTTTCTAGTCAGATCAGTACAGGTAATATCATGAGCAGCAGAAATTGACACGCTACAACAGAGTAAAATTCATTATGAATAAGAGGGGAGGGCAAAGAGTGAATTGCTCTGAATAGTTGAGTGATTGCATTATTCTTGCCAGCAGCGGCAGCAACTCTAGAGCAACCTATGCTAACATTGCAAGCAGGAGATGAAGAGTGTATATGACAGCACTTAACATACATCTCAGTATGTAAATACAGATGAAAATTTAATAATCATGGGGAACTGGAACACTGTACTATGAGAAGGAACAGAAGACGACGTTACAGGGAGGAGAAGGAGTCCTTCTGTTCTACAACAACATTTTAGCAAGTAATAGCTAACATGATTCAAGAATCACAAGAGGAGGAGGGATACTTGGAAAAGCCCTGGAGACACAAGATACCAAGTGGATTAAATCATGGTGAGACAGATATTCTGAAATCAGATACTGGATTGTAAAGCACACCCAGGAGCAGATGTCAAGAAGAATCACTATGCAAATAAGTGAGCAAGTGAAGTACAGAGGAACACTGTTGTGTGTTTAAAGTTCTCTGAGACTGTAGGCACTGTGATAATGAATACCACACCAGGCAGTTCAGGTGAAAAGGAATGGACATTCCTAAAGAGATTAATCATGGAAGTTACAATAACAAATGCAATAACAAATGCAACAACAAATGAGGTAATTATGAAGAAACCTTGGGCAACAGAAGAAATAGTTCAACTGATTGATGGAAAAAATCTCAACATCCAGGAAGTGAAAGGAACCTGTCACTAAAGTTTGGACTCAATAGGAGTTGGAAGGAAAGCATAGCGAGCCTCTACAAGGGGAAGGAACTATCTACTGATGTGACTGAAGATGAAATGGTTGTCGATTGGGATAACTTAGGATATCCACTATTATAGCCAAAATTTGAGTGAGTTCTGGAAGACTCGCAGTCAAAAAAGCCACAAAGGGTTGATAACATTCCTGCCTAAATACTAAAAACATTGGTAGACAAGGAAATTAAACAGTTATTTCAGATAGTATGTCTAATCTACAAGACTGGAGATGTACCATTTGACGCCTGGAAAAATATCAGCATAATGTGAACTACTTCAACAACTTATTACAGAAAGAAAAATGGCTAGGAGTGTACAAAATGAACGATATAAATGAAAAATTCAACACTTTCATTGATACATTAACCCATTTCTTTGAACTTGCATTCCCACTGAAAACATTATCCATATGGGGAAACTCTACAACAAACAGCTGGATCACAAAGGGAATAAGGGTTTTATGCCAGAAGAAAAAGACTACTTCATGAAATATGTAACTCAAAAAATTCCTCACCTGTAGTAAGCACATACTATAAACAATACTCCAAAATATTAAGAAAAGTAATAAAAGCAGCAAAAATAATGCATAATGATGAAATCATTTATAATTCAGCTAATAAATCAAAGGCTATGTGGAGTGTTATAAAAAAAGAATGTGGAGAATACAGACAACCTTGGAAAAATATAACACTATCACATAAAAATAAAAAAGTAACTAACCCCTTAGAAGTAGCCAACACATTTAACAACTTTTTCACAGGTGTTGCTGAAAATATGTTACAATCAAACTTTAAGAGCACCCAGGCAAATGAATATAAAATAAGTGCATGTAGAGGATCAATGTACATCAGTTCTGTTTCACAAGATGAAGTAGCTAAAGCAATAAAAGGACTAAAAAATTCCAAATCGGCAGGTATTGATGGTATACCTGCAACAATGTTAAAGAAGAGCGCATCAAACCTAATTGAAGTACTCACACATTTATGCGACTGCTCACTTCAGGCAGGCACTTTCCCTGATGTGTTGAAAACATCAAAAGTTATTCCTGTATATAAAAAAGGGGATAAAGACAATGTAAATAACTACAGACCCATCACAATTTCCTCCTGCATCTCTAAAGTACTGGAAAAAGTTATGTATGAGAAACTTATGAAATTTATAAATAAAAACAGCATCCTATGTAATGAACAATATGGATTCAGAAATAAGAGGTCAACGACAACTGCTGTCTATGAGTGCATCAATTCCATCCTAAACCTGATGGACAAAAAACAGGAAACAATAGGAGTCTTTATTGACTTGTCAAAAGCTTTTGACATGGTGGACCATAAAATTCTGCTATCAAAGCTAGAAAGACATGGTATTCGAGGTCTGTCCAACAAGTGGATCAGTTCCTTCCTGACAAATCGTATGCAGGCAGTGTGCGTCAAGCACACAAGCATTGAACTAAAAACTGTATCTAATCACTTATCTGACTATAAACAAATAAAATGTGGTGTACCCAAGGATCCGTATTGGGACCCCTTCTGTTTCTTCTGTACATAAATGATCTAAGCTTAAATATTGATGCACACAAAACAATCATATTTGCAGATGACACCACGATTCTACTAAAAGGAGACGATGATGAACAGTTACAGCAGACAGTAAACACGGTCACAAAACAACTTAGCAGCTGGGCACAGAGTATCATCTTGTAATAAACAGTAAGAAAACCGTTGCTCTAAAATTCCACAATGTTCCTAACAAGGACATGTTTATCCCATCAGTCTCTATCAATGATGGTTGGTAACAGTACTGAAACCAAATTCTTATGACTTTGGCTGCAGAGTAACATCAGATGGAATAAGCATATTGAATATCTCAATGCAGGACTGAGCAAAACATGTTATCTTCTTTGTTCATTAAAATCATGCTGTAGTGAGAAAACAGTATTGAATTCATATCATGCGTACTTTCATTCTCGTCTTAGATATGGGGTCACCTTCTGGGGAAACTCTAAAACAGCTAATAGCACTTTTAAATTACAAAAAAGGGCCATTAGAATCTTGTTTGGGTGCAAGCTTAGAGACTCTTGTAAAGAAATCTGGTATTCCCCCATTACCGTGTGTATACATTATGGAAACCCTTTTGTTCTTTAAATTAAATGTAATAGGCAAGGACCGGAGACTACAAAAAAACTGTGATATACATTAGCACTTTACCAGACAAAACAGAAACTTACATATGACTCAAATCAGCACAGCACTGTGCCAAAAAGGTACTTTTCACATGGGAGTTAAGCTTTATAACAAACTTCCTGAAAACATAAAAGCTATCACTGAGGTCAATACATTTGGAAAATCTCTAAAGTCATATTTACAGCATCACTGCTTTTACTCCATTGAAGAATATTTAAATTTATGAAATGTGTTATATAAATACTTACGTGTAAAGTGTATTATTGTAAGCTTAAATACGTATGCCTTGAAATTACTTTCAGCCTGTAATTCATAACTTGACTTGTCCAATGTCTTATGTATAAGCTGCTATGTAGACAACAGGACCAATAAAATACAATCTACAATCATCCACACAGTCTGAAGATACAAGGACATGTACTGCTGAGAACTATCACATAATTAGCTTAACAACTCACACAGCCAACTATGGAAAAGACTAAGATAAAGAAGAATGGGAAATCAAATCAAAGCTCTACAAGATGATCAGTTTGGTTTTAAGAAAATCAAAGGCACTAAAGATGTTATTCTTGAAAATGGAGGCAAGACTTAAGAAAAATCAAGGCACTTTCACAGATTAGATGCACTTTTTGTTCCATAGATCCATAGTAGGGGTATCCTCAAGGATGCAGAATATGTCACAAAACAAGAATACACAATGCCTCTTCAGCCAACAAAGAAAAAGAGAAATGCTGATATACCTTTCACACATCCTACGTGCAAAGGTCATCATGGTTGTTGGATAAGCTGAAAAAAATCTTAAAATTATTTTTGTTGAAGAGATAACAACAAAACCTATAACAAACCATGTTCACGTGTGATACTCTGAGGAACATATGATATTTCTTATGCTATTTTAGCCACATACCACTAAAGAGAAAAATGGTTTACAAAATTTATTTACACTGATCACATAACTGACCTGAAGTTTTACAGAAATTAGATGTTACACAGTATTATTTGATATTAATAATAACATATGCACATTATTCAGTTCTGCTAAGAAATTCATCAATATGTTAGGATTACGCTACAAAAAAAAATCCTTTAGGCTCCTCTTAAACTGAATATTATTAGTACCTAATTAAATTTTTCATAGCTGCTGGCAAGTTGTTAAAAATAAGTGTTCCTGAATAATGGACACCTATCTGGAATGAAATACCATTGATTTGTCAACCTCGAAGAAGTGTTTAACAATGTAAAATGTTGCAACATGTTTGAGATTTTCAGCAAAAAAGTGTAGGCTATAGGGAAAGGGGTAATATACATGCAAAAAACCATGGCGGAACAATAAGAATGAAAGACAAAAAAAGATGCATTCAGTTTAAGAAAAAGATAAGGCATGGATGCATTCTTTCTCCTCTACTAATCAACTTCTACATCAAAGAAGCTATTTCTGAAATAATAGAATGGGTCAGGAGGGAGACTAACATGCAAGGAGAAAAGACGCCAGGCAATTCCACAGTTATGGGTGTTACATGTACACACCTTAAAATCAGGAAAAATATTTATTGAATTTAATATCGAAAACTTTTAAGGCTTACATTATATTTCATCTTAGAAATGTTGATACTGGAATTGTTTTATTGTTCTCCTGGTTATTAATCAAAAAAGTAGTGTTACGGGTGTTACCAAAAGTAGACCTGGCCCCTGTTATGAACTGGGGAATTCTCTAATTTCTGCAAACTTGATGAAGCTTTTATTCTTGTAAAACACCTGTTAAGAGGTATTGCCCCAAATTTTATTTTGAAATATAAATTTTTATTTTTTTGGACATCATAACTTTGTATATATATATTTTTTGCTGTTACGGGTGTTACATTAAATGTTACGGGTGTTACATAGATGCATCAGATTTGATTCTTGAAGGAATAAATTGACCTCTTACAATTGCATAAAAAGAAAAAAGTATGTACTTAAGGAAACATATTTGAAGGATAAAGCTATTTATTACACAAACAATTTTGTTACAATTTTATAGTACAACTAGGCCAAGATATCGTGACTTACTTAATATTTACCTCATTTTGTAGGCCTAATAAATTTATGACAAAAATGTTTTCTTATTATTGATTGGTTTAAAAACTTCATTTAATAATCTTTTTCCGCAACATCCAACTCAAAATTGAACTCTTAGTACAAACGGTTACCTTGTTGTTTGATTTCTGGTGTTGTTCCGTTAGATAGTACTTGACTGAATTTCAAAAAACAAACATAAGTTTCATCTAGTTTAAAAAGTGTTTTACCTTTTCCTACTGACTTCAGAAACATTATTTTCACATCCTCCTCTTCATCAACCTCACTCTGGCAGAGTCCCAAGTAACGGTATTGAGTTTTGGATAGGGTTGGCTTCTTTTTGTCACTTGGAATGTCAACCAAGACAAATAACCCAAATTTTAAATCAGACTTTTCAATTTTATTAGTTAGGTTTAAATCACAAGTACTTCCAATACTGTCTTGTGATTCAGATAGTGAAAGAGTCTCCTGATCAGAATCATCAGAACTGCACACTTCATAGAAGTTTATGGATCTTTTGCATGTAATGTTTTAACTTTGGCCTCCTCAGTGCTAAATACTGACACCCTTGTCATTAATGACTCTGCTGTTTTTGAAACCAGCAAATCAGTTGTGTTACAAGGCCGCAAGTGATGGAAGCCCTGGATTTGAGGAATTGCTTGTAATTTTTTCCACCTTTCATCCAAAATAGGAATGTTTGGAGGGCAGCGTGGAGGGTAAAAATCGTAGAGGGAGACCAAGAGATGAATACACTAAGCAGATTCAGAAGGATGTGGGTTGCAGTAAGTACTGGGAGATGAAGAAGCTTGCACAGGATAGGGTAGCATGGAGAGCTGCATCAAACCAGTCTCAGGACTGAAGACCACAACAACAACAGGAATGTTATGCTCCACTGTTATCTTATCAACCCATAGTACCTTAATTTTAGAAAAGCTCATCAGAGTGTAGTCATAAAAGTCAATTGCGTTGTTAATAATAGCTTTCCTAGATCTAACAGCTGTCCACACGCTCCTCTTCAGTGCACCTCCAATGCCATCCATGGCTCCTTTACCATGTGAACTGGCAACAAAATTCCACTCAACTGTCAATCCGAAGTCTCTCTCAAAATAACATAGATTGGACAAAGTATATTTATTTTTGAACTGCCCAGCACAGTTGTCAGAAAATATAAAAACTCTTTTAACTTTAGGAAACGCTTTTTTAATGTCCGTTATAACAGTTTTAAGAAAAGTCCACACAAAATATTTTGTGTGTGAAAGGTCATTACTAATGACTGCATAGGACCTGACTTCATGATTTGCAAACTAAATGCAGAAAGTGCAAATAGTTACTTGTGAATGTGCCCAGTGTGCACTCTGTACCTCATCTTGCGAAATTAGAGCATAATTCTCTGCAAAGTCAATTTGAAGAACACATTCTTCAGCGTCAATGCTGTTTTTCTTTCCTTTGATGAAATCACTCTGCTTTATCTTCACGTAGCAATGATTTTTAAACTGCGGCAATTTGTCGACCAGGCATCATCGCAGATCCCTAAATGTTCACTAAGACAAGGACGATGTTTCGCATCATTTTCCCATTGCTGCCACACAATCTTTTTAGTTACGTCAAAGCCTTCTGGGATAAATTTGCTCAATTTAATTTGACATTCCTGGCATGACCCAAAAACACAGTCTTCATTTTGTGAATTACAACTTAATTCGTTCAATAATTCCTTGTGATTGCCTGGAACAGCTTTGCTCAAAGACTCAAGTATGCTTATGAAATTGTAGGCTCTTATGAATGACTAGAATTTGCCTCAATAAGCAGTTTACTGGGCCTATATAAAATTTAAAACTGAGGTTAGCAATATTGTTGTCCTTGGGAAAGTTAGAATGGAAAACATAAACTATATGTAATCTAAAGAATTTTGGGATTAATTAACTTTTTAGGAGAACATCAATTGATTCAGGTTAATGTCCCAATTAACTTTTATAATGTAGGTGCAGTGCTTAAACAAGTGTACGCAGAGGAATAAAAATTTTTGTTTTCAAGCTTAAAACTGTTTTCATATGCAATAAACATAGTTAAAAAACTTTTTCCATTCATAATAATACCCTTTGGTTATAATTTAAATGTAGGACCTAGGCCTACTAAAGATGAAGGTGGCATTAAACCTTCCAATTCAAGTTACGGGTGTTACGCATGTGTTAAGTAACACCCAAAACAAAAATTAGTAACACCCGTAACAGCTCTAAGAGTGTTAAATAAGACTTCAAAATGCCATGTAATGGTATGATATTGTGAAACATGTGCATAACCTCACTTTTACAGAAAGGTATTCTACAGAACAAGTTTACTAGATTACAAATTAAACTTTTGTATCTTTTTCGTTACGGGTGTTACAAGCTGCACATATATTATAAAACTAACAAAATAAAGAAATGCAATTAGCTTAGCTCAACAAAACGAATTATTGTGAGCTATAACAATGTCGACTTCAATATTCTTTGCAACAATAGAACAATCAGCCACAGATAACACAACTAATACTCATCTGGAAATAGCATAAAACATGACTCGCTGTGGTGCCATAGAGTAGTGCACTTTAAACACTTAGTGAAGGTAGAAATTTAATTTTTTCATAGTCATGATTATTTTGCAATGAACAAATGTACTTTTAACTTGGCATTTTAAAGATTATATTTGAAATATTGTCATTTTAATGTTTTTGTCACAAAGTCTCTTTAACATGGAATGACCCCACCAATGATAAGGTCTTCTGATGATATTGCTATCCTCAGTGAGAGAGAAAGAGTTACAGATCTGTTGAAAGCAATGACCAGTCTAATGACTATTAAATACAGTATGAGACTAAAGGAACGTACAGTAGCAGAATAGAGACCAACTGTCAACTTAATATCAAAACTGGGGATGATGTAGTATAAGAAGTCAACGAAGTATGAAATCTTGGAAGCAAAATAATGCAATAAATCAAGTAGGATACAAGATGCAGACTAGCACAAAGACGGCTTTCCATTCTAAAACAAATCTACGAGTATATCAGAGACCTTGGTATGATGACGAATTTTCTGAGAACATGTTCCAGGAACACAGCATTCTACGGTTCAAGTTAAATACAGACTGAGAGAAAACTAGAAAATGACAGAATCAAAACTTGAAATGGCATGTTACAAAATGATGATGAAAATTATGCTGATTTCTAAGATTTGAGTTAGTTCTCTACAGAATAGGCAAGGAAAAAAATACATAGAAAACATTTACTAGAAGAACAGGATTAATGAACATGTGTTAAGGCGTCATGAATAACTTCCATGCTAGATTAGATTAGATAATATCAATTAGTGACACAGACCGTAAAAACTGTAGGGGAAGGCATAGATTGAAATGCATCCAATAAATAATGAATGGCGTTTGGTGTGTTTCTCTGGAATGGGATCTGCATTGCCCTCCCTTAAATGGCTCTGAGCACTATACGACTTAACTTCTGAGGTCATCAGTCGCCTAGAACTTAGAACTAATTAAACCTAACTAACCTAAGGACAGCACACACATCCATGCCCGAGGCAGGATTCGAACCTGCGACCGTAGCGGTCGCTTGGTTCCGGACCGTGGCGCCTAGAACCGCACGGCCACTCCGGCCGGCCCTCCCTTAAATGCTAGTCCTGTTAGTTAACAGTGCCGTACCGCTATGTTATGTCTGCAGTTTTAATCAATAAAGAATTTTAATTGTGGGTAAAAGGGATTTATGTTTGTCATGAATCTCACACTGAGCATGAACGCACATATTGGTTAAATTGACCCTACAGTGCTTGAACAACGTGACATTTCATAGCCGTCATAATTTGGAGGAACATCTACAAGGGCGGGCAATGAAGCTGTAGTTGCACCGTTCACATTGAATTTCGTTGTCTTTATTTTGGTTGCCATCTACCACTAGCGAAAGGAAATACGATAAATTAAGATCCTTCTCCTGAATAGTGTGTACATAAAATGTTTTACAGGAAATGGGAGATGGTTTGGCAGTTGAACATTCGCTGCTTCATGTTTATTAATTTGTACTGCAGGTAACTTTGATTTCGAACACAAATGAGAGTTTTTATTTTACATTTACAGTAGTAAACACAATGTTCTTCATCGACGCAAGCCGGTTAATTTCTGCCAACATGTTCATCACAAAATATTTTTTACTCTAAGGAAACTTTCAGACTTACAATTAATGAAATTATAAGAGGTTGCTCCATTTCGAGATTTGGTACTGTACCACAGTATGGGGCTGTAATTTAATCGTTTGATTTCACGTTCCTCTTCTTTCTCATTTTATATCACGAGGTTGCTACTTTACGAGTTTACGTTTTATTTCTACTTACGAATGGCTTTGGATTGCCAAAGAGCTAATTCGCGGAAAATAAAACAATAACATGCGGCGCGCAATGTTTGATGCGGATATGCTCATGTGGGCTGGAAGCGTGTTTGTTGTTTACCTGTTGTAGTAGAGAGAGTTGACTACGAAAATTCATTCGTAGACCCCGAAACAAACTCATGATAAGAAATCATGGCCGTACCTTCTTTAAACAGCGTCACACAGCCAACTCTGAAGAATCTAACGTCAGGTTTCGGAGAATTACCCGAAAAGCAAAATGAGGTATGCGGTGAACGGATTTCATAAACAGCCGTTGCATAAAAAATACATTTTTATTCAAGTGTGATGTACTCCATGAAATTATCGCTGGTTTTGTGATTCACAATTATTTAATAATGTAAACTATAGGTCTCAATATATATTGCTGTATGTTTGGTTTTGGTCGCTGAGTGGTAGACTATTCAGTATATGCAGAGGGTGAACAACATACGCCATGTCAATCTCTCAGTATGCATTCTTTACTTCCTATGTTCGTTCACTGAGCCATTATTCATTATAACTCTCGTAAATTTGTTGTTATGTTAAACACTGCTACAGCCCTAATTAGAAATACTGGGCGTTTCATTGCACAAAACTTTTCTGTTTTGAGATGCTGAATGGGCAGCAAACATCCCTGTGTTCCACTTGTCAATAAGATGTGTTTTAGTTGGAATTTTACGGCAACTTCTTCCTTCTCCACTGTGGTGGAATAATTGTAGGATTCAGAGGATAGCATTATTGTCTCACGGAGCTTCATGTTCTGGATAATAGGTATTGTACTAAACTACATTAAGACTGCCATGAAAGAAAATAGCTTAACGTTGACACAGGCACTTATTGCATTTGCAAAGCAGACAAACATCAACAAAATCTAAATAAGCAAAACGTAAAGGGCATACGATCAGCTTCCACTATGTAATACAGAAAGAAAAGTAGAGACAAAAAAGGTCTCCAAATCATGACAAGGTACATTTCATCAAATTGGAAGGACTGAAATGCAGCTAGATGTACTGTTCAGAAACATTCTGAGCCTGTGTATCAGTAAAAGCTGTGGGCTTCAATTTAGATGGATAATGGAATGAAACTAAAAAGAATTACAGTACTGTGAAATAAAAACAAATCAATAACTGAGATAAAGGCAGTTGTCTCGAAAGTGCACATGTGGGTGAAATCAAAATCTGCCGCGAGATAACTTTCAGTATAGTATTGCACCAACCCCTGCATTGTAAGATGCATTGATCTTTTGTGCATACTGTTAACAAGATAGTTGAAACATGGCTACTCAAGCTTGTCTCACTTTTCAATGACACCTCCACCGGAAGTTGCCCATTGTGTGAGTTGAGTTCCAGCGATGTCACAATGCACATTTCATCTGATTCACAAGCATGCACAGCAGGTATTGAAGACTATTCCATTGGGTTGATTCTTCCTTCCTGAAGGAAGGTTTTGACAAGGTGGGTGAGGTGTGCTCATGCATTGTTCTCTAGAAAAATAAATCCATCACCAAAATAAGTTCGTGGATTCTGTCCTGATACTGCGTTTTCGTTAAATGACCCTTGGTAGCTGTGACAGGTGCCAAACACCCATAAATGTTACTGGTACTGCCTCAAAATATGACTGTCCCACCTTCTAGACGAACACCTGAAAGTGCATGCCAAAGTTGTGTGTTGGCCACATGGCCACCTCCCACACTCTTATGTCAGTCATCAGGCATCGGCCAATCCTGTCTTTGTTGATCAGGAGAACCATACACCATTGATTCAGTTTCCATTATAGGTGTTACCTTTCCCAGCTCTTCCTGTCTGCATAACTACTGAAACCTACATCCACTTTAACTTGTTTGCTATACTCCATCCTATGTCTCCCTATAGAGTATCTCCCCCCACCACCCCCTTCTCTTTCTTCACATTATGAAATGTGAACAATTCCTTGATGCTTCAGGATGTGCCCTACCAACTGATTCTTTCTTTTAATTCAAGCTTTGCCATTAATTTATTTTACACTCCATTTGATTCAGTAGCTTTTCCTTAGGTACTCGATCTATCCGTCTAGTTTCCAGCATTCTTTTACAGCGCCAAATTTCAATAGCTTATTTATTTTCTTGTCGGAGCTGTTTATTGCCCATATTTCAGGTACAGAGGAATGTTTGATACGAGCGTCAGCTGTAATCAGTGACACAGGAAGCAGGCAGCAAATGCTGTAAACAATGTGATGTCTGTCACCACAACCAGGAGATTTTAATATCACATTTGCAAACTCCCAAACAGACTGGCACATTTCAACCGAACCTAGACCTTGGGCAAAGCTACAGATCAGTCTGTCACCACAACCAGATTTATTTGGTTTCACACTCGTAGACTTCGCCAACTCACAACCAAACTGTAATCTTCCAACCTAACCTATACCTCGGGCTAAGCTACAGATCAATCTGTCACCACAACTAATTTTTTTTTATGCTTTCATATGCATTGGATTCACCAGCTAACAACAAAACTGAATTTATGCACCAAGAAGTGACATCGCAGCAGCCATACATTACTTCAGCGGCCAAAGCCAATGACTTGTATCAAACATTGCTCTTGATCCCATATTTCACTCAAGACTCTATCGATTCTTGTGCAGCTGCTCTTCCAATTCCTTTGTCCTCTGACCCAATCACAATGTTAGCAGATAATCCAAAAGCTTTTAGGTCTTCTCCCTGAACTTTATTTCCATTTTCAAAGTTCTGATTGGTTTCCTGTGTTGCTTATTCACCGTATGGACTGAATAATATTGGTGGAGGATAGCCCTACAATGTTGCCTCACTCCCTTTTGATTGCTGTCTCTCTTTCATGTCCGTAGACTCGTACAACTGCAGTCAGATTTCTGTGGATAACATATTATCCCTGTTTCCTTCAAAATTTTGTAAATTGTATTGCAGTCAGCATTGTTAAAAGCTTTCTCTAGGTCTACAAATGCTATGATATGGTTTGCATTTCTGTAACCTATATTCTAATTAAGGCATATGACCAGATTTGCCTCGCATGTTCCTACATTTCTCTGGCGACAAAAATGATTTTCTTTGAGAACGGCATCTACCAGTCTTTTCATTTTTCTGTAAATAATTGGTGATAGCACTTTGCAACCGTGGCTTATTAAAGTGATGTTTCACAGTTTTCACACCTGTCAGCACTTGTCATTCTTTAGAATCGGAATTATTAGATACTTCTTGAAGTTGGAGGTATTTCACCTGTCTCGTATATCTCTGCCGTTATATGTTCACTCAAGGATCTCACTAAATCAGAGGGAATGTTGTCTATTCCTGGTTCTGTGTTTTGACGTGGGTCTTTGAGTGCTCTGTCAACCATAATGTTCAGTAATATTGCGTTGCTGCTCTCTGTATGAGAATCATTTACTGACCTCTTCAAATTTGGACACAACCACATGTTGCTAAGAACTTTGTCTGGAGAATAGGGAACTTGATGAATGTCTGAAATGTTTTGCAAACTATGTCCAAATCAAATCAGTTGAGTGTTGTAGTGATGAAGTTGCCTGCTGTATCATTATTTACCCGTTCCTGCACAATATTCTGATAATTCAGTTTCCTCTGATATGACGTAAATTTAAGGAAATATAAATTCATGAATCTAATTGTTTATGTAAAGTTCCTTTAGATGTGTAAATCACAAAACAGTACTAGATCTATTGTATAGGCTATAATATGTTAGTCTGTGGATGTTATAGGCATTATGAAGAGTTACTGAAACTGATGTGTGACAACAAATCTCATATGAAGATGGTAATGGGAAGTTTTAGTATAGATATAGAACAAAAAGGAAAGATTTATTCTTCAAACAGAGGCTTTGGATGTGATACCAGAATGATGGTGGTCATTCATTAATAGAATTTTCCAAGAGAAACAGCTGTAACTTTTTTATGCAGTGTTCTAGAAGTATAGTCTAGTTCCTGTGGCTCACCACATAGTGTTTACATTGAGTACGAAATAATAAATTAGGGTCTGAGTGCCCGTAATGTTATGACTTCAACATCCTCAAAGTTTATGTAAAACAACAGTGAACAGACACTAATTAGGCATGAAATTCGCAGATCATACCTGATTTTTCTGGGTGGTACGACAAAACTTATTATGTATAATTCAGTTAACATTTTTCAGGAAATTCTTCATGTCCAAAGAACTCCTACCACATGGCATTTGACTGGCTGCCCAAAAACTAAAATCAAGAAATGACTTCCTCAAAGCAACTGAGAATGACAAACCCCAGACTCAGCTTAAAGTGAAGATGTGTTCAATTTTGAAAGACCATCACTGAATGTAACTATCAGAAAACTAGGCCATGGCCATCTGAAAAACTGCAAAGTCTATAAATCTCTTAACAAACTGCAGACTGAAACAAGATTGACAGCAAGTCTCCTAAAAAGGGGATACTTAGCACAGTTTAATCCATGGAGTCATGGTGAGGTCTCTACACCAACTGTTCAAAAATTTCCAAAACTGATTATTCCTGGCGTATTAGTGACAGCAGTAACTATGTTCCTGCCCTGAACTGACAACTGTACACAACAGATGTGCATTTGACTAGTCAGTTGTTAGCAGGCAGTATTAAGTAATGGACATGCAGCAGTAGTGTGTCAGTGTTGTTGTTTCAAATTGTAATGAAGCAACATCTCGAAATTGAGTATTCAAGACATTCTCCAGAATGTTTTGAAGAAGAGAAAACTGTGTGCGAAGCTTGTCCCGCACACCTTGACTCCCGAAGAAAAATGCCAATGTATGGACACCTACCACAACTTGACTTAAATGGAAAATGCAGTCAACTCTTTTCTGGAAAAAATCATTGTGTGTGATGAGACAGTGTGTTATCAACACAAACTTACTACAAAATGCAGAAATTCACACAAAAGGTCAATACTTTGATAACATCAGGCATTGACACATTGTGATACGCAATTTGAATAATATCCCATTGAAGAACTTGTATGACAGTTTCACACATTTGTATGAATGTTCTGTGTCTTCTACTTAAATGGGGGGTTGGGGGAGACTAAGTGGACCACCTGAAGCATTAAACCCACCGTCTTAATTTTTCTCTCCTTTTTATTATCCCAATCTTGAAACTTTTTGGACTGTGGAATATTCCTGTCCTGATCCCCTCACCCCATGCAACCTCGAGGAGACTGTTGGCAGTTCCCATTGCAGTTGACATTGCCCCCTGTTATGCTAAACTAGTCTTAACTAAGCTGCTTTGCCTTTTACATGTTTACTTACATTTTTTTGTGTTATTTATTATAAGTGTGTTTGTTTGTTCCCATACCTTGTACTTCTTCCTTTTTCATTTTTTTTATCGTTACGATCTGTTATTTGACCCCTCAGACATGAATAAAAATTGCATTTCTTGAGTGATATGTTACATTCTTTCATTTCAGATTCTTTTATCATGAACAGTTCAATTTTGCTGAACTAGATTTTTAATGAGTCTCATCTTTGTCACTGATTCTTATATCTTATTTTCAACAAAATGCACATTCCCTCTTGTTTCAGTTTTTACAGTCACTTGGAGCACCTCACGTGGAATCCTTCAATTTTATGTTAGATAGAGGCCTAAATAAAGCTCTAGAGGACATGGATGAAACGCAATTTGCACTTCCAAATGATGACAGAGTGTCCTTGAAATTAGTGGTAAGTATGAGCAATATTGTATGCCAATCAGAATGTAACACAATGGAAATATTTTAAAGCTCAAAGCCACAGAAAGGTCTGACCTTATTGATAGTGTCAGAATAGAGACAAGGATCAGCAATCATGATGTCATCATAGCTGTAACTTTCTCCCTCTCGCTCCCCCTCTCCCTCCCCCCTCGCTCCCCCTCCCCCTCTCCCTCCCCAAGGCTCTTGGTTCTTATGTGAGTTCATGCATGGCACGCGCAGGGCCTTGAGCTGTTACAGTCCATTCTTCCTCCCAGGCTGCATTTCCTTCATCATGTCCTTCCTGCTCATTCCCACTCCTTTCCCACTGCCCCCTCCTTCTCCTCTCTCCGTTTTCTTATTTATGTCGACTTGGCTATCCACCTGGTTTCCTGTATTCCTTGCAGTTTTGTTCCTCTTGCCTGTTCTCTTTGATCCTTTGTGGCAATTTTGGTCCTCCCTTGGGGTTTGACCTCCACTTCTAAATTTTCTGTCTTTAGTGTGAGCCACATGGGGAAGAACTCCCTCCCTAGGGTCTACATCATGGATTCCTTTCCCCTTCCTTCCTGTCTTCCTTCCTTGCCGTAGTCACTATCTGTCCTGTTAGGTCACCAGCACTTGTAGCCAGGCCATGTGGTGGAGCTGTTATGTACCCATCTAGCTGAACCCCCTGATAATACAGGGATCACACTATTGATAACTGAGCTGTTGCCTCCCCATGTATGCCAATGAGTGATCACTTGTCATCCTGGAGCATCAGAACACCCAGTAATGGCTGCCCTACTAGACGGCCCTTGCTTTGTCTAGATGGCACCAGTGGGGAGAGCATCTGATCGGAGTGGGTGGTATTAGGGCAGATCTTTGGCTTTTGAAGCATATCAAGCTGCAAAAATCTGGCCGTTCTCAAACAGCTGTCTCTTTTAGTAATACTGGATCATTGAATGCTGCTTCATTTGACCCTGCAGCCTTCCCTTCCCTGGCTACACCCTGGGAGGAGGGCCAGGCTTGCTGTCTTGGGATGAAACATTTTCCCCGCTACCTGGTCTCTACTAGTACGGACGGGGACATATTCACCATTACGAAGACATTGTTTTTGTGGGGAATGTCGAGGACAAGTCTGGTGATGTGGAGTCTCTCAGTAAGATGCTGTCAGGCTTCCTGTTGATCAAAGCTTGTTTTGCTGCCCAGTCTGCAGCTCTTCGTGCTTGTGATTGTCTTTGCAATGTCCCAGTGTGTATTACCCCTCACTAGTCACTGAATATGGTCCAGAGAGTGATATTTCATAGGGACCTCACCCTTCAAACTGATGAGAAACTCCAGGCTAATCTGGAACGATGCGGCATTCACTTGGTTCAACGTGTGCAGAAGGATTGTAAAGACAACTGCACTGATATTGGTGCCTTTTATTTTTGCCTTCGAGGGAAATATCATCCCAAAGAAGGTCAAGGTTATGTGTTACAATTGTGATCTGAAGCCGTACGTCCATGAAGTGCTTTTTGTGCATGCATTTTGGGCATAGGTCTTCCCACCGTGCGGCAGAATTTCTGTATGGTGACTGGACATCCAGACCATGAGAGAATCCCCTTTGTTCTGCTGCATATGTATATAAATTATCATGACTGTCATTCTCCATGCTCACCAGATTACCCAACTTACAAGACAGAAAAGAAGATCCAAGAGTATACATCATTGGATCGGCTGTCTTATGCTGAGGCTCGTCAAAAATTTGACCAACTCCACCCAGTCTCGGTGTTTTGTACTTTTTCCTCTGTTACATCATTTCCCCCTCCCGCTTCTTCCTTACCACAGTCCCGCCCCCCTCTCCTCTCCTCCACCCCTGCAGTTCTCCTTTCCGTTTCCTTCCTCCCCTACCCTTCATCCCTGGTGGCCTCATCTCTTCCCATCAAGGAACCGCCCTTCCTCTCCCCCCCCCCCCCCCCCCCTTCCTCCTCGGCCAGAGAAGAAATGCTTTTCTCTGACTCGTGCTTGGGACAGGGCTCCCTCTCTGAACACCCCTCCCCAGCGCATTCTCAGGATAGGAAGCCTGCAACCTAGGGTGAGATGAGGGACCCACTCTCCGAGGGCCCCTAAGCCTCTCGCTCTCTGTCTGATCCAGACGTCAGAAGAAGTAGTCCAAGGACGAGGCTTCCCTGGCCCCTGTAGGGCTTCACCCACTCCTCACTCCGAATCAGACCCCATCGTCGTTGGTGACGACCACTGACGTGATGATATAACCTCCCCTTGGCTTCTTTATGTCTAATGTGGACTCTCACCACACGACAGTCCAATGGAATTGCAATGGATATTTCCATCACCTACCAGAAATACAACTACTTTTTTCCTCTTATTCTGCATTCTGTCTTGCTCTTCAAGAAGTGCACTGTGATGGCTGCTCTCCAATGTTTCGTGGTTATTGGTTGTTCTGTCGGAACCAAGCTGGTCCGGAGGTCTACACTTTGGAGGGGTGTGCACTTTGGTTCGCAGCGATATCATTAGTGACTGTGTCCTCTTTGTACCAACATGGAAGCAGCACCTGTACGAGTGCGAACGACCCCAGCAATCACCATTTCGAAGTCCTCCCTCCAGGTAAGTCACTTCCTTATATTGAACTGCCTATCTTAATGCAGCAACCCCCACCCTGTATCTCCTCCTTGGGGATGTCAATGCACACCACTCCCTGTGGGGGAGTGCTGCTTCGACAGGTAGGAGCCTTCTAAGTGACCAACTTATTATAGACACTGATTGGCTCCGCTCTATGACGGTTCTCCTACACACTTCAGTGTCACACATGGCACCTTTTCTGCCATCAGTCCCACGATCTCCTCCCCTGCTCTCATGGCTTCACTACACTGGTCACCCTATGATGATTGTTGCGATATTGGCTACTTTACGGCGATTCTATCATTCCCCTGCTGCCACCAGTCAGACAAGCTCCCATGTTGGGCATTCTGCAGAGCTAGTTGTCCTTTATATACATCTTTTGTGCATCTCAGATTGCATTGATGCGGTCATGCAAGACATCTCTGATACTGGTCTTCACAGTGCTGGCACTGGTGTCCCCCTATCTTCTGCAGGCCCCCTCATCATCGACTGGTACTGCAGTGGATCAAGAATCCAGCAGTTGCTATCCAGTACTGTGAATGGGCACTGCAAAGATTTAAACAACACCTTTCACAGACTAATCTGATTGCTATTAAGGGTCTCTGTGCTAAGGCTCGCTCCCTTATTAAGCAGAATAAAAAGGAATTCTGGGAGTGCTTTGTTTCCTGCATTGGAACACATGCCAGGTTTGGGCCCAAGCTCCGTAGGCTTATAGGCTGCCAGTGACAGTCAGCTGTCCAGGGTCATATTCTACAGGGTTCTCTGTGTATTGATCCACTGGTCCTTGCAGAACACCTCACAATAAACTTTGCGACAGCATTGGCGTCCTCTTCCTACTCTGCTACTTTTCTCTGGCAGAAACAAGAAGTTGAGGAAACCCCCCATCTGCTTCAGCCTCAGGCAATCTGAAGCCTATAATAAGCCCTTCACTGAATGAGAATTCTTGCAGGCTCTTACCTCTTCACATGACTCGGCTCCCCGCATAGATTCCATCCAAAACCAGATGATCCGACTCTTGGACATTACCCAGGGGCAACATTGAGGCAACCTCAGTGCACATCAACCCTTGTGGGGTAGTGCCACTTGGACATGTAGTTGTCTTCTAAGTAACCAACTTATTACAGACTTTGATTTGTGTTTCCTCAATGACGGTTCTCCTACACACTTCAGTGTCACTCATGGCACCTTTTCTGCCATCAGTCTCACGATCTCCTCCCCTGCTCACTTGGATTCACTACACTGGTCAACCCATGATGATCTTTGTGACAGTGATCACTTTCTGGTGATTTTATCATTCCCTTGTCTCTGCCAGTCTTCAACTGCATATGGCTCATGGATGTCTTTCCCTAGGAATGACAAGCCGGCATACTTATCCCTGGTTAGTTACCCTCCAAGGCTGGGGCTTTCCCTGCCCCCTTCTGATATTTATCCTTGAGTTTTTTTTCCCACCATCTCTTCTGGGTTAGATTTGGCACTTCGCTCAGTACTCCTGGGATCCAGGAGAAAGCTATTCCATGGGGTTCTGTGTTAAGTGTCACACTGTTCCTCAAGGCCATCAATGGATTTTTAACCTCTGGTTACTACAGCATTGAGTGGTGACAAGTTTTGCATCTAGTGCAGCTACTATTCAGTAGCATATGCTGAACGCCAGCTCCAAGGTGCCATCCGATGGGCCTTGGCATGGGCCCTTTCCCATAGCTTTCAGTTTTCTCCCTCCAAAACATGGTTATGCATTTCTGCCGTCAACCCACAGTACACCATGATCCAGAACTTTATTTAGGGAACGAGCACCTAGATGTTGTAGCACAGTCACATTTCTTGGGTCTTATTTTTGATAAAAAGCTAACTTGGTTGCCCCATACTCGCCGCCTGAAGGCTGCCTGCATGTGAAAGCTTAATGCTTTCCGCCTCCTGGCCCACACTTTTTTGGGTGCAGACTGTGTGTCATCCCCGTCTTTACCAAGCTCTCGTTTTGTCCGTCCAGACTAGATTATGGTGGTCAGGCTTATGGCTCAGTGGCTTCTTCCACTCTTAGACAACTTGACCCTGTTCATCATTATGGGGTGTGTATGATATCAGTGCCTTTCACACTAGTCCCGTTGATAGTCTCCTCATGGAAGTGTGGATTCCCCCCCCCCTCCCCGCCCCCCTTTTGCAAAAAATGAAATGATTGTGTAGCATTGATGGCCGGGAGGCCCCATCTGGGGAAGTTCGGCCACTGGGTCCAAATCTTATTTCAGGTGATGCCACATGATGATGAGATGACAATGACGGTGGTGGTGGTGGTGGTAACGATTATGGTGATGGCAGTACAATACCCAGTCCACGAGTGGAGGCCCCCTGCGAGTTCAGGGGTTAGAATAGGCCGGTGGTATTCCTGCCTGTCGTAAGAGGCGACTAAAAGGAGTCTCAGATGTTTCGGCCTTATGTGATGGTCCCCTCTCGGGTTTGACCTCCATCTTTCTAAATTGTTCCGAAGAGCGAGCCAATTGGGGAAGGGCGCCTTACATGGTGCACTGTATCTGTCGTGCATTGAGACCTTTAGCCGGCTTTCTCATCGTTGCAATGATGTCCAGCTCATTTTCCATCTCTTGGGCGAGGATATGTCCATGGGTGCGATTTCCACGCTGCACTGTGCAGTGTTGTTTTTTGCTGCGACGACGACCTCATACATTTTTGCACCTAAGATGCAGCACGGTAGCCAATCCGTTGTGGTGGGGCCGCCATGTACCCTGTTGGTTGTAGCGCCCTGGCAACACAGGGATCGCTCTATGCCTTCGCCGTTTACTCCCCATGTATGCCAAGGAGTAGATGCCCATCTCCCTGGGGCATCAGGACTCCCGACAATGGCCATCCTGCCAGGTGGCCCTTGCTGTGGCTGGGTGGCGCCCATGGGGAGGGCCCTTGGTCGGAGTAGGTGGCATCAGCGTGGATGACACGCAATGAAGCATGGCACATCATCTCTTGCTGGTGGCCAGCCACCAGCAGTCTCTAAGCGTTCAAGGGCTCATTTTAAAGGTAACGTTTATGACCCCAATTGTTCCCATCCCGGGCCACACCATGGGAGGAACGAAAGGCAATGAATGACAGTGACACGTATTTGCCCCAGTATCTCGTCTGTACCAGAGCTGATGGGGAATCCTTTGTCTCCGTGAAGCCTCAGTTCTTTCTAGAGCATTTAGAGGACAAGTTTGGGGAGGTGGAGGGCTTGTCCAAAATGCGCTCTGGGTCAGTTTTGATAAAAACGGCATAGTCTGCCCAGTCACGCAGGTTACTTGCTTGTGAAAAGTTGAGGGATGTTAACGTTACCATCACACCACATAAGAGTTTAAATATGGTCCAGGGTGTTATTTTCCATAGGGACCTACTTTTGCAGTCTGATGACGAGCTGCGCGCCAACTTAGAGCGTAGAGGTGTTCATTTTGTCCGGCGCGTTCATCGGGGTCCGAGGGACAATCAGGTTGCTACCGGTGCCTTCATCTTGGCCTTCGAGGGTGATACATTACCGGAGAAGGTCAAGGTGATGGTCTACCGTTGTGATGTCAAGCCCTATATCCCTCCCCCGATGCGGTGCTTTAAGTGCTGGAAGTTCGGCCATATGTCTTCCTGCTGCACTTCCAGCCTCACATGTCGAGATTGCGGACGCCCCTCTCATCCCGATACTCCATGTGCTCCGCCTCCCATCTGTGTCAACTGTGGAGAGCCTCATTCACCTTGCTCGCCAGACTGCAGGATCTTACAGAAAGAACGCAAAATCATGGAATATAAGACCCTGGACCGACTGACTTACATTGAGGCTAAGCGGAAATTTGAACGGCTACATCCCGTGCACATGATGGCATTTTATGCCTCAACTGTCACTCCTGCTCCAGCTCCTTTAGCTGCACCACAAACAGTCAGCTCTCAGAGTCAGAGGACCTCACCTGCCCCCTTGACGATGGGGGCCCCTTCTATCGCTGTTGCTCCCACACAATCTACCTCGGGAGCAGCACCCACTAAACCACCGGGGACACCAGTCCCCACTTTTAAGCCGGAGAAGCGTAAGTCTTCTTCGGCTTCTCTTGCTTGGAAGGGATCCCTTGGGTCACTCCCTTCCCAGGTTCCTACCAGCGGCACAGCAGACACCAGCCAGTGGCTGAAGAAGCCACAGGTCGCTGGTCGTCGAGCTTCGCGATCATCTTCGGTCCCGGAGACTGACTCCAATAAGCCCTCTCAACAACGACAACCAAAGGAACAGCGAGAGAAAATGACATTGAAGACCCGTAAGACCAAGACACCTGCAGTGGCACCTACTCCACCGCTACCTACAAGCTCTGTGTCTGAGGATGCGGTGGAGATTCTTGCGTCCGCTGAGGACCTCAATCTCGCCGGTCCCTCAGATGCAATGGATAGCACTTGCACAGGTGCTCCGTCGGAGGCAGCAGGTGACCCAGAGGCGTAATCTGCCTTCCCAGTCCCGTCACGCCTTTCTCAGCCATGGACAATTCCATCCTCCAGTGGAACTGCAGCAGTTTCTTCCACCATCTAGCTGAGCTCCGACAACTTATCAGCCTTCACCCTTTCTTCTGCATTGCTCTTCAGGAAACTTGGTTTCCAGCAATGCGGACCCCTGCCCTCTGTGGCTATCAGGGTTATTATAAGAACCGGGCAGCTTATGAAAGGGTGTCTGGTGGCGCCTGCATATATGTCCTTAACTCTCTTCACAGCGAGTCTATCCCTCTACAAACAGCTTTAGAGGCTGTCGCTGTTCGGGTGTGGACGCCACAGGCTGTTACCGTCTGCAGTCTTTACCTTCCACCAGATGGTGATGTCGCGCAGCATGTCCTGGCTGCGCTGATAGCCCAATTGCCGCCACCTTTCTTATTACTGGGCGACTTCAGCGCCCATAACCCTCTGTGGGGTGGGTCAGTGGCAACAGGTCGAGGCGCCACCATTGAGCATTTATTGGCACAGCTCGATCTTTCGCTGTTAAATGATGGTTCCTTCACACACTTCAGTGTGGCACATGGCACGTACTCCGCCATTGACCTTTCGATCTGCAGCCCTAGCCTCTTACCATCTGTCCAATGGAGAGTGCATGACGACCTGTGTGGTAGTGACCACTTTCCGATCTTTCTGTCACTGCCACAGCATCAGTCTTCTGGGCGCCCTTGCAGGTGGGCAGTGAATAAGGCTGACTGGGACTTGTTTTTCTCCATTGCCGCTATTGAGCCTCTCTCTAATGATAACATTGATGTGGTGGTTCAATCGGTCACCACAGGCATTGTTACTGCTGCCGAATCTTCCATTCTCAGTTCTTCCGGGTCCCCTCGGCGGCGGACTGTGCCTTGGTGGTCGCCTGAGATCGCTGAAGCGATTAAAGATCGCCGGCAGGCGCTCCAGCGCCACAAGCGACATCCCTGCATTGAACACCTCATTACCTTCAAACGTCTGCGTGTGCGTGCCCGCCGCCTTATCCGCCAAAGCAAGCAGGAGTGCTGGGAGCGGTATGTGTCCACCATTGGCCTCCATGTCTCTCCATTGCATATCTGGGCCAAGATCCGACACCTCTATGGCTATCGGACCCCTGTCAGCGTCCCTGCGCTCTCACTGAATGGAGCAGTTTGTACAGACTCCGACAAAATTGCCAACGCTTGGCAGAGCATTTTACTCTGAGTTCCGCTTCTTCCAATTACCCCCTGGCCTTCTGCTCCATTAAAGAGAGGATGGAACGTCGGAGCCTTTCTTTTCACACCCACCATTCTGAATCCTACAATGCTCCATTCAGTGAATGGGAATTTCACAGTGCCCTTGCCGCTTGCCCTGATACCGCTCCTGGGCCAGATCGCATCCACTGTCAGATGCTGAAACACCTTTCAGTGGACTGCAAGTGGCGCCTTCTCGACCTTTACAACTGTCTCTGGGTCGAGGGTGAGTTTCCGTCATAATGGCGGGAAAGCATTGTCATCCCCGTTTTGAAACCGGGCAAGAGCCCTTTGGAGGTGGACAGCTACCGCCCCATTAGCCTCACCAACGTTCTTTGCAAGCTTCTCGAACGGATGGTGAGCCGGCGCTTGAATTGGGTACTGGAGTCTTGGGGCCTTCTGGCTCCGTCTCAGGGTGGGTTCCATAAAGGCCGCTCCGCCACCAACAATCTGGTGAGCCTGGAGTCGGCCATCCGTACTGCCTTTGCCCGCCATCAGCACCTGGTCGCTGTCTTTTTCGACATGCGGAAGGCGTACGATACGACATGGCGTCATCACATACTTTCTACGCTTCATGGATGGGGTCTTCGGGGCCCTCTGCCGATCTTTATCCATAATTTTCTGTCGTATCATACCTTCTGCGTACAAGTCGCAGCCTCCCATAGTTCCTCCCGAGTCCAGGAGAACGGGGTACCACAGGGATCTGTCCTCAGTGTCTGCCTGTTTTTAATCGCAATAAACGGGCTCGCTGTGGCGGTGGGAAATTCTGTCTCCGCTTCCCTGTATGCTGACGACTTCTGCCTTTACTACCGCTCTACTGGCATTGCAGCTGTTGAACGTCAGCTACAGGGCGCTATCCGCAAGGCGCGGTCTTAGGCTGTAGTGCATGGTTTTCAGTTTTCAGCTGCCAAGACCCGCGTTATGCATTTCTGCCGGCACCGAACAGTCCATCCTGAGCCGCGGCTTTATCTTGCCGACGAACTCCTTGCTGTGGTGGAGACCCCCAGGTTTTTGGGTGTAGTTTTTGATGCCCGGCTGACTTGGCTGCCTCATATTCGGCAGCTTAAACTGGCGTGTTGGCGGCATCTAAATGCTCTGAGATGCTTGAGCCACACCCGCTGGGTCGCCGACAGAGCTACCCAGTTACGGCTCTACCAGGCGTTAATCCAGTCTCTTCTGGATTATGGGAGGCTGGCTTATGGCTCAGCATCCCCATCTGCGCTGCGGGTACTGAACCCAATCCTACACAGCGGAATACACCTTGCCACTAGTGCTTTCCGGACCAGCCCAGTGGACAGCATACTTGCGGAGGCAGGTGTCCCTCCATTGCGGTTCAGGCTCCAAAATTTACTGGCCACTTATCCTGCCCATGTTTTTAGCTTGCCCGGGCATCCAAACTATCGTCTCCTGTTCCCGCGATCGGTCGTCCATCTGCCAGAACGTCGGCCCCGGTCAGGTTGTACGATCGCGGTCCGTGTCAAAGAGCTTCTCTCCGGGCTTAGGATTTTCCTGTTCCATCTCCTTTTCGGGCCACTTTGCGTACACCCCCGTGGTGTGTTCCTCGCCCTTGCCTTCGGCTCGACTTGGCACAGGGCCCGAAGGACTCAGTCCCTCCAGAGGCCTTCCGCCGCTGCTTTTATTCCATCCTGGCCACGTATCAGGGCTCTGACGTTGTTTACACTGACGGTTCGATGGTTGCTGGTCGTGTCGGTTATGCGCTAACTCTAGGGGACCATTCCGAACAACGTTCCTTGCCGGCTGGCTGCAGCGTTTACACTGCTGAGCTGGTCGCCATCTTTCGAGCCCTAGAGTATATCCGCTCCTGCTCAGGTGAGTCCTTCGTGATCTGTAGCGATTCCCTGAGTGGTTTACGAGCTCTTGACCAGTATTTCCCTCGTTCTCGTCTGGTGATGGCTATCCAGGAGTCCCTGCATACTCTTGCCCGTTGCTGCCGCTCTGTGGTCTTTGTGTGGACCCCCGGTCATGTCGGTATCCCGGGCAATGAACATGTTGACCGCCTGGCGAAAGAGGCCATCAGACAACCATCTCTGGATGTTGGCCTCCCAGAGACTGATTTGCGAGCGGTCCTCCGCCGAAAAGTTTTTGCGCTTTGCGACGCTGAATGGCACGATCGGATCATGCCCAATAAACTCCGTGCCATTAAGGAGACGACGACTGTGTGGCGGTCATCCATGCGAGCCAACCGCAGGGACTCAGTCGTCCTTTGTCGGCTCCGCATTGGCCACTCCCAGCTGACACACAGTTACTTACTGCGTCGGGAGGACCCTCCTCTGTGTCGCTGCGGGGCGGCTTTGACAGTGGCCCACATTTTGTTGGCCTGCCGCCTTTTAGCTGTGGTCAGGCGGATATTTGCGCTGCCTGATACGCTCCCTGCCCTTTTAACTGATGACCCTGCTATGGCTGACTTAGTTTTACGTTTTATTCAGGCAGGGGGTTTTTATCATTTAATATGAGTGTTTATGTTTTATTTTATTGTTTTGTGTTGATTCTGGCCTTTGGCCTACGGTTTTAAACTGAGTTTTTAATGTGTTATCGGTGGTTGGCTTTTCCCTTTTTATTCAATGGTCGGCCAACCACTGCCGCACTCCGTGTGATTTTAATTTGTTATGTCTGTTCTTTGTCTGAGTTTTTCTTGTCCTGTGTTGTCTGTTGTCTCTGTTATCCGTTTTTTACTCTGTGTGGTAGTTTTTAAGTTTTGAAACAAGGGACCGATGACTGTTGCAGTCTGGTCCCTTTAATCCCACAAACCAACCAACCACGAGTGGAGGAAATCTTCAACCTGTCTGCATGGTAGGCGAACACTTTACCACTCAGCTAAGCAGGTGGACCCCCTCTACAAGTACAATGGAACCAGCTCCTGGTTTCTTAGGCAACCTCCATTCAAAGATTCCCTGATTATCCCATGTAACCCGTCTGCCTTGCAAATGACAAATGAAAGATGTCTTCCTCCTGACACCCACCCTTGGGTGGGATTGCTGGTTGGAATGCATCTTACATCCCTCTGTTGGGATCTCCATCTTAACTCACTGGAATGTGCTCCGTGTATTTCCTCCTGCACCTCCCCATTGGATGGTGCCTAGACCATAGATTAGAACAGACCTACTCCAGGGTCCTAAAGTCTCTGTCGCTCCTATGATATTCCAGAGCCTTGAACATTCCATCCTTGAAGAGTTCCAGGGTGCTAACATCTTCTACACTGATTGTTCTAAAACGATAGATAAGAAGGGATACGCTTTTCTGTCTCCTACTGGCATGGAACACTATTTACTGCCAGGATCAGTAGTGTGTTCACAGCAGAGCTGCTAGCCATTAATAGGGACCTTGATTTTGTTACTGAGGCCTCTCTCAACAGTGTTTTGATTTGTACCGACTCACTGATCAACCTGCAGGCTATAGACTAATGCTACTCTCATCATCCTTTGGTCTCTGCTGTCCATGACCTCTCAGCCCTTGGCTGTACCATCTGCTCAGTTGTCTTTCTGTGGGTCCAAGTCAAGTGGGCGTTCCAGGGAATGAGCTGGCTGACCGTTTGCTTAGAGAGGCAGATACTTGCTTCCCATTCCCTTTCATGATTCCATGTGTGGATATACGGATACATTTCAAATCTCTCTTTGCTCAAAAGTGGAATGACATTTGGTGAGCTACTGCCCTCAATAATAAACTCCGCACAATCAAGGAGACTGCTACGGTTTGGCACTCTTCCTTCCACTCCTGTCGGAAGGAGTCCACTGACTTATGCCATCTACGCATCGGTCATACCAGCTCACCCATTGTTTTCTCTTGCATAACGAGCCAACCCCACAGTGTGGCTGTGGAACTGGACTGGCGGTATCCCATGTATTGGTGGGATGTCCACTTCTTTTACTCCTTCATACTAAGTATAGCCTTCCAGATTGCTTGTGTTTAATATTAGTGGATGATTCACAGGTGGTGAACTGGTCCTCAGTTTCCGATATGAAAGTGGTTTTTATTTTCAATAATATGATTTTCCTTTACTCCTGGAGAAGGAGCAGGATGGTTGTGGTTGGGCCTCTCTTTGCGTTTTCCGGGTCTGTGACCCATGACCACTACGCTTTTATGCTTTCTACTGTATCTGTTTTTAGCTTCCTTGCTGTATAGTTTGATCCCTCTGACTGCATCCACCCGCTTTTAGCGGTCACCTTTATCTTACGCTAGTAATTTTTGAATAACAGGACTGATAACCTCGCCGTTTAGTCCCATAAACCTCCTCAATCAATCAGTCAATTATCAATCAGAACAGTACCTGCACCCCACATGGCAGCACCAGGTTTGTTCTCTACCCTCTCTCTAGCACCATCACCATCATAAAAAAACCAATAACAACAGCAACAAGACACTAAAACTCAACATTCACTCATCTGTCACCTACCCTTAACAGACATACAAACTCACAGCTCATGAAGAAATGGTGTCATTCTGTATGTGTGTCAATGGGACTACTGCGAAAGGCACTGATAGCCATACACGCCCCATAATGATGAACTATGTCAAGTAGTTTCAAGGTGGAAGTGCTGAGCCATAAGCCTGACAATTACCTTTTTAATGAAGAGACTTGATTTTGTGGTGAATGATTCAAACACTTCAGTAGAAACTTCCAGATAAAGACATTGTCTTTGTATCAGGAATGATTACTTGCATACCTAACCAAGTAGGACTATCTTTGGTGCAGAACATCCCAGTTAGCTACAGTTTATACCAGCTCCTTTGATCTGACGACTAAATTTGATTAATGTCAAGCTTGTGAAACAAATGCTGGATTTGATGGGAAGCTTTCAGGGCTCTAGAGAGGTGGCAGTATTGAAATATCACAATGTTTCAACATGTGTCATACTCATCTTCTGGTGAACTTTTGAGATACAGCTTGTCTTTACACGTGGTGGTGGCTGTTCCCTCCACTTGTGTATGGGCCCCAGAGGGAACACAGTGGAAATCCAGCTCCACCCCCACCCCCTCCACTCCACATGTCAGCATGATGAACTCTTGTGCCCATAGCTAGATGGACATGGGTGGCAGCCCTCGTGTTTAAATATAGGGGCATCTGCAATATCTTGACATTTCTTCAGAAGATATTGAGTTTCAGCACTCATTGAAACATTGCGGTATCTGAAAAACTTGGCAAATTTGGTAGACTGTTTGGCATTCAGACAGTGAACAAAGAGATGAAGCAGTATAGACAATTGTAAATCTGACATATAAATACCTGGATTTGGCTACAACTTTGACCTAGAGAACCATATGAAAACAGGACATTGTAAATGGCATGGAAGAAACATGTAAAGGCTTGCCAACAGAAAAAAAAATGGAGGAGTTGATATGGAAAATTTAGTGGGTTGTCAAGTCCTAACTTCTGGAAGCAGACACCATAGTTGTGGAACAGATCTCTCTATGATCACTGAGGGCACATTGACACTATGGTTCTAACGACAGACTAAGATAATGCAATGGCATTAATGCATGCTGATGACTAACAGTGCAAAATTAGCTTCTTCTTACAGGACATAGCCTACAGGAAGAGCAAGATGGACCCTCACAACAATGATGACTAGGTAAATGATTGCTTCTGATCTACCGCTGGTAGAGAAGAAATGGTGGAATTCAATCACTCCAACCCTAACATGCCTGTAAGGAATATCCAAAATCCACAACAAAGAGGTGCTTCTGTGGCCAATAGTCAACAACATTAACTCGCTAACATATGGACTGGCCAAACATTTAGTTATATCCCCCAGGGGGTCCACAACTCTTTTGTGGATACATGCGTAGTGAGCACGGGACCCTGAGCTAGTGTGGCCGTCCTTCCTTTCCGGGCTGCATACCTTCCTTTTCCACATCCTTCCCCCCCCCCCCACCTCCGCCTCTTCCCTTCCCTTTCTCCCCCTCTGGGAGTATGTTTAGTGCCTAAGTCCAGAGACGGACACTCAAAACTGTAAAACAGTCTCTCTTCTTCGCTTTCTCTGCTGGCAAGTCTTTGTCCTTCTCTTTTCCTTACCTCTTCCCGTTACCATTTTCTCTGCTGCGGTGTTTGAGACCTCTCTTCTTTCCTTTCCTTTCCTTTGTTCCTCCCTTTCTCTTTTTTCCTCCCTGTGCGTGTCTGAAGGCCGATCCATGCATTCCCACGCGTAGCCGGTGACGGGGTAACGCATAATTCCCCACCGCGGGTAGACAGGTAGGACACGTACGTACCCCCTGGTAACGGCCAGGCCCAGGGAGGGGTGATTACCCGAGCTGATACCTTCCGAAAGTACCGATTGGTCACTCCATCCGTTTGTCGGGAGGTGTGACCTGAGGTGTGAACAATCACCTAATGGGGGAGTGCCCTCAGAGAGGGCCCCCACAAGGAACGAGCGCGCCATCGGAGATGCCAGTAATCATGGGGGATACTTCCGCAATGGTTTCCTCACCTTCCACTATGTCCGCTCACAAGCGAAAGTTAAATGAGACTCAGCCAAGGACAATTCTTCCATCATTGCCACATTTCCTTGTTGTTTCTTGGTCGGACGAAGGTCAAGACCTCTCCACAGTCAACCCTTTCATTATTCAGGAAGGTGTTGACGCAACTGCAGGTCCTGTAAAGTCTTGTTCCCACTTACGAAATGGCACCTTGTTGTTAAAAACAGTCAATGCCCTCCAGGCACAAAAATTGCTGTGTACTTCACTGCTACACACCTTCCCTGTCCAGGTGGAAGCACACCACACTTTAAATTCATCACGTGGGGTCGTTTATACACGCTCCCTCGACGGATTGTCCGATGAGGAAAATCGGACACCCGGACTTCCGAAAAAGAGCCTACTCATGAAGATTTTTGCGAAACCCTGACTTCACAACCATCAATTCCTCCTTCATCTCAATGTCCTGTTTCCAAGAAGGCTAATAAGAAACCCAGTTCCTCTCCATCTCCGCCTCGGCGTGTCTCATCTACAGCACCACCTGGCGGTAACCGCCCTCGGCCATCTTCTGTGTCGCCGAGGCGCACTGCTGGCAGCCGATCAACTGGCCAATCGCTGGTGGCAGGAGCTGCTCCCTAACAACCTATGGATCAGGATCTTCTGCCTTCGGCTGAATGCCGTTCCATGCTGTCGGTCGCCGGATCTGAGCAGTCGTTGAGTTAAGGTCAGCCTTGGTCACATTTTTCCCTTTCCTGTCCACCCTATGTCCATTATCCATTGGAATATTCGCGGCATTCGAGCCAATCGGGATGAATTGTCGATCCTCTTACGATCCTACTCGCCGGTCATCTTCTGTCTTCAAGAAACAAAGCCGCGTCCCCACGACTGCTTTGTTTTCCCCCATTTTCAGTCAGTCCGATTTGATCTCCCCTCTGTTGAAGGCACTCCAGCACATGGAGGACTCATGATTCTTCTCCATGATACTTTCCATTATAATCCAATCCCCTTAAACAGTTCCTTCCAAGCTGTCTGTGTCCGTCTTTCCCTTTCTGTATACACCTTCTCTCTTTGTACTGTATACATTCCATCGTCCACACCAATGGCAAGAGCTGATCTCCTTCATCTTCTTGGTCAGCTTCCGCCCCCCTATTTGCTGGTTGGGAATTCAATGCCCACCACCCGCTTTGGGGATCTCTGCGGCCCTGTCCACATGGCTCACTATTGATAGATGTCTTCCACCAAGCGGATCTTGTGTGCCTCAACACTGGGGACCCTACATTTTTGACTGCCTCCACAACAAATTTCTCTCATTTGGACCTTTTGGTCTGTACTGTTCCGTTAGCTCGGCACTTCAAATGGTTCGCTCTAGCTGATACACACTCGAGTGACCACTTTCCATGTGTCCTTAGATTGCAGCCACAACTGCCATATATGCGCCCGAGATGCTGGAAGGTTGCCCAAGCTGACTGGATACTTTTTTCATCTCTAGCGACATTCGATGACCGTCACCTTCGCCTTTATAATCTAATTTGGACCGACAGTACTTTTCCCAGAAGATGGCGGGAACCTATCGTCATTCCTGTTCCGAAACCTGGAAAGGACAAACATCTCCCCTGTAGCTATCGCCCGATTTCTCTCACTAGTAGTGTATGTAAGGTTTTGGAGTGTATGGTGAATTGGCATTTAGCTTGGTGTCTGGAGTCATGAAGTCTTTTAACACCTGCCCAGTGCGGTTTCCGAAAGCATCGCTCTGCAGTTGACCATCTTGTTGCTCTCTCCACTTCTGTCATGAACAATTTTCTCAGGAAACGCCAAACAGTAGCAATATTTTTTGATCTGGAGAGAGCATACAATACCTGTTGGAGGACAGGCATCCTCCACATGCTGTTCTCTTGGGGCTTTCGAGGTTGGCTGCCCCTTTTTCTTTATGAATTTATGGCAGAGCGCACATTTAAAGTGCAGGTGAACACTACTTTCTCCCAAGAAAACGGTGTACCCCAGGGCTCCGTGCTAAGTGTTGTATTGTTTGCCATTGCCATAAATCCAACTATGGATTGTCTCCTTCCTGATGTCTCGGGCTCCCTCTTTGTAGACGATTTTGCGATCTTCTACAGCTCTCAATGGACCAGCCTTCTTGAACGACGTCTTCAAGGATGTCTCGATTGCCTCCACTCTTGGAGCATCGAAACCGGCTTCTGCTTTTCTCCCAGGAAGACCGTTTGTGTTAATTTTTGGCGTCGTACGGAGTTTTTTCGGCCTTCCTTACATCTAGGCCCTGTCAACCTTCAGTTCACGGATGTCGCTAAATTCTTGGGTCTTATGTTTGACAGAAAACGATGCTGGTCCTCCCACGTTCCCTATCTTTCGGCTCGCTGTCTGCGATCCCTCAACACCCTGCGCGTCCTGAATGGTACCTCCTAGGGAGCGGACCGAGTGGTCCTTCTCCGCCTCTATCACACCTTAGTGTGCTCGAAATTGGACTATGGAAGCATAGTTTACTCCTCTGCTCGGCCGTCTATTCTTTGTTGTCTTGACTCTGTCTGCCACCGTGGATTACATTTAGTGTCTGGAGCTTTTTACATCAGCCCTGTGGAAAGCCTTTATGCTGAGACTGCTGAACCTCCGCTGTCCAGTCGGCGAACTGTCCATCTGAGTCGTCGTGCTAGCCATCTGTCTTCCATGCCTTCTAATTCGGCCCATGACATTTTTTTCGACACCTCCTTGGATTTAGGGTATGCAGGCCGCCCTTCCTCCCTACTACCACCGGGAGTCTGCTTCCGTCAACTTCTACATTCTCTTTCTTTCCACTTTCCTAAGACTTTCTTGATAACTTGGGGTACAGCACTGCCTTGGCTCCAGCCCTGGACCTGCCTGCTCCGTGACCTTTGTCAGTTTCCCAAGGATGGTACCCCTTCTCTCATTAATCGTCGGGCATTTGCTGCTCTATGCACACAAATGAAGGAAGCCACATTTATTTACACTGATGGCTCAAAAACATCGTATGGTGTTGGGAGTGCCTGTATTGTTGGCGACATCCCAAATTGATTTCGGCTTCCTGACCAGTGTTCAGTTTTTACTGTGGAGCTTTATGCTGTTCTCCAGAATGTCCCAATACATCCATTGCCATCAGTGGATACAGTATGTTATCTGCTCAGATTCGCTCAGCTCTCTCCTCAGTCTCCTAGCTCTCTACCCTGTCCACCCTCTGGTCCACTGGATTCAGGACTGCCTCCACTTGCTCCACTTGGGGGGCGTCTCTGTGGTGTTCCTCTGGATCCCAGGACGTGTTGGTATCTGTGGAAATGAGGCGGCCAATATAGCGGCCAAGGCTGCAGTCTCTCTTCTTCAGCCTGCTATTCACATGATTCCCTTCGCCGATCTACGGAGTGTTTTATGTCATCGTATTGCTCTTCTATGGCACGCACATTGGTCGACACTTCCCAGTAATAAATTACGGGACATGAAAGCTCTTCCCTGTGCTTGGACCTCTTCCTCCTGAACTCTTTGTCGGGAGGAGGTAATTTTAACTAGACTCCGCATAGGGCACTGTCTTTTTAGCCATTGACATCTTTTAAGTGGTGATCCTCCCCCACTCTGTCCCCGCTGCTCTCAGCAGTGGACGGTGAGACACCTTTTGCTTGAGTGTCCCTATTGTACCCTGTTATGCGCCCGTCTACAGCTGGTGCCTGATATATCTTCCATTTTAGCAGATGACATGCGCTCAGCCGATCGCGTTCTTGAGTTTATTAGCGCCAGTGAGATGACGTCAGTCATTTGAAGCTCTTTTTGGGGACAAACAACCCCCCTTCTTTAGTGGTTTTGTAAGCTTTCCTTCTGTTTTTAGTTTCCCCACTTTTTTGAGTTTTGCTTCCATTGCTGCTGGTTTCCAGTTTGGTTTTTTTACCTTTACCTAAATCACAGACCGGGCACTAATGACCATAGTAGTTTTGCGCCCTAAAACCATAAAAAAAGAATCTAGTTATATTTCAAAAATTGCCTGTGGAATACTGCAATCACCATGTGAAGAATTCGGCAGATATTGTGACACTGCTTGAGGGACATGACTATAGAAGGATGAGTGGGTTGTGAACTTTGATTTTACATTGCTTTTCACAGAAGTGCTCCTGGTGTGTGCGATCAGTAAAACTCCTGGAACAAGCACCCATTACCATATACGTCAAATGCAGTGAGGTGGTTTAGATATAAACACCTCTTTCTGTCCATCTCCTCCTCCCATACCTTTCTTTCACCTTGTTCTCCACCCTCTCACTACCCATATCCTAGTCCTCCTCTCTCTTTTTCAGCTGTGCTTAAGGTCTCAAATAGCTCTTGGAATGCATTCTGATGCAACCCACACACCATGTCTGTCAAGCAGGGCAACCTAGATGTCAGAGATTGCCAAGCCCTACCCCCTACCCCCAGGTGGCTCTTATCCATGCAGTACTTCTTCTCAGACTATAAGTAGAGTGTTACAATTTTTTTTTTGAAATTGTTTCAGTGGTTTAGGAGGAGATAGAAAAAAATGCAGCATTATGGGTATCCTAGTAAAGGAGGCTGATGATTCTTTAGGCCATGCAATTTATAGGAAGTAGTCCTACACTAACCTATACGTGTGTGCATCAGGCTGCCACCATCTTGCACAGTTCATATGATTCTAGTATTTTTAATGTGTTTGACATAATAATGTTGGCATAATAATATTAGTATTCTTTGGAATGAAACAAAAAAAGTTGTTTTTTATTCCACTGTGATTGTGACTAAAGTTTCTTGTCTTGCGCAATAAGAAAATAAAATAAATTGAAAAATCTAGCTAAATTGAGTCCTTGGTGAATGTAAAGAGCAACAAATTGGTGATACTGATGTGATTGGCTAGACAATGAAATTTGCAAAGTAATTGTACCAAAATTTTCGCATAATTTTTTAACTTGAATTTCTCGCTTACTGTTTTTAAAAAATATGTAAAATGTTATTAGTAAATGGACCTGTTGAGGCCTACAACTCCATTCTCCACATGTGAGCTTGAATTGACACTGACTGAGATTCATGACACTGCACCCGGTCACGACCAAATCTGGTAATGCGTGCTTTGACATTTGCCAGAGGCATCAAAGGGAACTCCTCCTCAAATGTTTTAATCTAATATGGCAGACAGGCAACTTCCCCAATTTGTGGAGGAAGGCCATTCTGATCCCTCTCCTCAATCCAGTAAGGGCTGCATGTGTCCCAGTAGTTATTGGAGTATCGCCTCAACAAGCTGTGTAGGAAATACCCTGGAGCGAATTTTTTTACCATCACCTGGTCTGGTTGTTAGAGACCAGGCAACTCCTTAGCCTCTCTCGGTGTGGATTCCGAAGATTTCAGTCCACTGTCAACAATGTGACCCTCCTAGAGGTGGCTATTCAACAGGCTTTCCTCCGTAAGCATCACTGTATCAGCATATTCTTAGATATAAGTAAGGCATTCGATACTACTTGGAGACACAGTATTCTCGCACAACTACATTCAATGGGGCTTTCGTGCCCACCTCCCCATCTTCATATGGTCTTTCTTGTCTCGAGAGTTTTTTTAGGACCCAAGTTGGTGACACGCTCTCTGATTGATTTGAGCAGGAGAATGGTGCAGATTAGTGTGTGTGTTTGTTCATTTTAATCTTTCTTGTCGTCTTCTTAATTTGCCTGTCTTGAATATGGGTGACACCATCCTACATTTTAGAGGCACAGTACAGTTTCTGAGCCTCATTTTTGACTCCTGATTGTCACGGTTACCACACCTAAGAGACCTAAAAGCCAGAACCCTGAAGGCAATGAACATCAAGTGCCTCAGCCACAGCTCTTGGGGACCGGAAAGGGCGTCTCTCCTTCAGTTTTATTGGGCTTTTGCGTCTGGGCTATGGTTGCACGGTGTATGGGTCAGCAAGGCCCTCTTACTTGCAGATCATTGACGCTGTCCATCGTGATGGGATTCGGCTGGTGATGGGTGCTTATCAGACCAGTCCCATACCTAGCACCTGTGCTGAGGTGGTGCAACCACCACTTACCATCTGGCACCAGCTCCTCATGTGCATCAGGCGTGTAAGTTCCTTGCAACTCCAACTTCACCTGCACACCATACTGCTGCTCGTCCACCTCTGGAACGCCTGTTTTCCAACCGTCCATGAGCCACGACGCCATTTGGGATCTGCGTGCAGTGTGTGCTGGAGTCACTTGGTGTGGAGCCAGAACGACCCCAAATCCAGTGTTTTAACCATCTGCTGCCCTGGTTACTGGAAAGGCTCCGGAGTGATTTTAGATTTGGTACAGTGTAAGAGAGATAGCACTACTGTTTCTGTTTTTAATGCAATATTCTCTGATATTTTACCGGAGTACCACAACCAAGTAGCTGTTTTTACAGATGGGTCTAAGCAGGGGGACTCTGTTGGTTGCTCTGTCGTTTTCCCGGATCATGTCACCAGAGTCAGACTGTCTCCAGAATTTACCATCTTCGACGCAGAATTATATGCGATCTTGCAAGCACTGGAGCAGATGAGATGAGATGTTCTCCCAGTTTCACATTACTCTCTCCAACGTCTGTACCCAGCAGATACAGTAACCCAGAATATCCAGGATGTCCTTGTACAACTACAACGACTGTGGCAGGAGATGTCTTTCTGCTGGGTACCTGGGCACATTGGAATTGCGCGGAATGAAAGGGTGGGTTTAGCAGCCAAGGAGGTGTGTTGTTATCCTCTGGTATTTCAGCGTGCTATCCCTCTGCAAGCTATTACGTGTCGTGTGTCAATGGGAAGACGAGTGGCTGGCAGTGACCGATAACAAGCTTCGTGTCATCAAGCCCACAACTCGACCGTGGAGTACTTCCAGCCAAGTCGCCAAGACGAGTCCTTCTTATTCATCTTCGCTTAGGCCACAGCCCAATGACATGAATTTTTACTCCAGCGAGAGGACCCTCCATTTTGTGGTGCTTGTGACGCGCAGATCACAGTGCACCACATTTTATTGGACTGCACTTTATTTGCCGACCAGTGGACTGCGGCGGATTTACCAGTGGATCTGCCATCTATTTTATGTAATGATCAAATGAATGTGGTTAGGGTTTTAAAGTTTTGTGAATTGTCCAACATGTTTAACAAGATTTTAGGGAGATGTTCTTAATTTGTCAAAGGGTGGCTGGCTCACCCTAGATTTTTGTAAGTGGTCAGCCAATCACATTTCCCTGTGTTCTTTCTTTTAGTTCTTCTGTGTTTTGTTTTCTCTTTGTTTTAATTTCTTGTTTAGCTCTCTTCCCTCCTAATTGGTTTTAGTACATGTGATACAAGTGACTGTATGGTCATTTTGAGTGCATGCGTGTACAACACTTTTAGTTCCTCTCCACATTCGTTTGTTTTCATAAGTGTAAGGGTGCTGACGACCTCACTGTTGGGCACCCATCAGATCCAAAAACACACACACACACACACACACACACACACACACACACACACAACACTTTGGCTTTACAAACTTCCTAGTAACATTCAGAGTATGATATCTTACAAAACAGTGGATAAGATTGCTTAAATGGCAGATCATATGATTGAAATGCACTCTGTTGAGGAGGTTGAAATTGCATCAATTCAGTCCATTCCATCAGCATTGTCATCCATGTCAGTCCAAGATCTTGTCTTAAGAATTGAAGAATTGGAAAATGAGATTAAAATGCTTTGAAAACCAAGTATGGAAAGATCATAAAATAGAAGTAGAAGCAGAGCAAAATAAAATAAAAATGGAAAATACTGCTATAATCATTTTAAATTTGGCACATGCTGTAAGTCTGAAAAATGTGTTCAGCCTTGTCAGGAAAACTAGAGACAGTAGACACAACAGCGGCTGAATGTTTAGAGACAAAAACTCATGGTTCCAAGTTATTAACCATTAATTTTCATGCTTAAATGCAATTTTGAATCGCCATTCATTGTAGTTGATGTATCAAAAGGTGTATTGGGGGCTGATTTCCTTCATCATTATGGTTTGCTCATTAACTTAAAAAATAAAATGTTTGTCGACATCACCAAATTAAACATTTCAGCAGAAGTAACTGCTGTATTACACATTTCTTCCAAAAAATGTTTCTTTTAATTTTTATGTTGGATCAGAACTGTTACTTCTAGTGTAAAATTTATCAGCAATATGTTTAATTTTATTTAACTTAAGATTTTGAGATTTTTATCTAACTTATGATTTTGAGATACACTAAACTTTTTCTTGAAGCCATGTGATTCCAACAATGATGCACTGGTTAGTAAAAAAGAAATTAACTTGAAATTGTACAATAAATGCAAAAATACGCATTGGTATGTAAGATTTATTTATGACTTTTGTTTTTATCTTTATAGGATATACAGATTCTTCCTCCTCTTGTGCCACAAGGTGTCGTTGGTGCAAAAAGCTTGGAAGTATTTCCAACTGAATGTAGACAGAGAGGGGATACCTACAGAGGGAGAATGATAGGCAGAGTAATATGTTCAGTTGCTGGCAAACCAAGTATAGAGTCAGACGTTTATTTTGGTGATATTCCAATTATGATTAAGGTAATTTGTCTTTCTTCTTCTTCTTCTTCTTCTTCTTCTTTAGAAAATAAGTAGATGAATGCTTTCAGATTCCTCTTCCAGAATTTTCTATGGGCTAAAAATGGAATTTAAAAAAAGTTATAGTTTCACTAACATGAAGATGTTGCCAGTTGTCAGATTGTGAAAACCAAGGTTTTAAACTTTGATTACATCTTTTGCAGGTGGAGAAAGACAAAAACACATACATGGATGTGTTACTTCATATCCTTCCCTTACCAAGCGCGTGTGCACGCACGCACGCACACACACACACACACACACACACACACACACACACACCACACACACGCACACACACGCACACGTTCCCTATAGTCACAGTTCACTCTAATATAACTTGTGATACAGGGTGTCCTACTCCCTGATTGTAAGGATCCAGGAGAGAAAAACCACAGTAGATGTGACAATGAACAATGCACCACATTGTAGAGCATTTCAAAGAATTTATATTCTCATGTCAGAAGTTCCAAGTATCGTTGCCAGAGTGCAGCATGGTCACATGAAGTGAAAATGGCAACTCCACATCAGCGCGTGCAAGCAGTAGTGTGGTTTGCAGAAACAAAATTGCTGATTACTCTGCAAAGAAATTATTGTCGTGTGTATGAATGTGATCCACCTGATGTGAAAACAATTAGGAATGGTATAGGAAGTTTCTGGCGAAGGGAAATGTTCTGAAACATTCTGGCGGTGTATGTTACGGAGTTTCAGATTAGACAGTGGAGGACATCAGACAAACGTTTCTCAGAAGCCCACGTAAGTCAATTTGTCAAGCATCTAGGCAATTTGATGTACCTCGATCAACATTGCATCGTGTTGCTCACCAGCGTCTTTGCATGCGTGCTTACAAAGTTCAAATTCAGTAACATCTGACGCCGAACAACAAAACAATGCTTACAACAATTTGCTGCAGATATGCTGCAGCGTATTGATATGAATTTCCTGGAAAGATGTTCATTTTCAGATGAGGCTACCTTTCATCTATCAGGAAGTGTTAATAGGCATAAAGTTCGGATTTGGGGTTCGGAAAATCCGCACGTTGTCATTGAACATATTCATGATAGCCGTTAACGAAACGTCTGGTGTGGGCTAATGCGTGACGGGATTGTTGTTGCGGAACAAACAGTGAATGGGTCAGTGTATCTGGACATGTTGGAGCAGTTTGTGTACCCTCAGATTCAATACTTGCAACCCAACATCATTTTTCAACAAGATGGAGCTCTGCCGCATTGGTCAACGGCTGTTCGCAAGTTCGTGGGTAGGAAATTTCCCAATTGTTGGATCGGATGTGGAGGACCCATTACCTGGCCATCACATTCACCCAACATTATGCTGCTCGATTTCTTCATGTGAGGATTTGTGAAGGACCACGTGTATGCGACCAAAGTGGACGATGTTCCTATGTTGCGACATTGTATCACTACCTATGTTGCGACATTGTATCACTAATTCGATTGCAAGAATAACAGAGGAAATGTTGAAAGAACTTGGCAAGAAGTTGAATATAGACTCGATGTTCTTCGTGCTACAAATGGTTCACATGTAGAGGTGTATTGATGATAATTTAATTCTTTGAGGTGTTGTACAATGTTGTGCATGTTTCATTGTCGTATCTGCTGTGGTTTTTTTCCCCTTTGTCTCTGAAATCAGGGAGCTTTGAGTGGGACATCGTGTAAATGTTGTACCATCACACAAAAGCTTCGCATGAATCCCAGTGTAAATACAAACACGCTATCGTACAAGTTTTCTCCTGAACTTGTTGTAAAGATAATTAGCTGATTACTCAGCATTACCTATTCACTTATTTATCCTAAATTTGTCTTACGAAAAGAAATGAAACCTGCCATAGTGTAAAAGCAAAATTAGTTTATACTTTAAAAACATGTAAGTACAGTGTACAAATTGTGAAGCAAAATCTTGTAAAACTTACTGTAATAAGATATGATCACAATACTTGATTGTGTATGTCATTTTTAGTTTCCCTTCCAGGTGCAAGAATAAATAAAATCTTTGGTGAACATGTGCTTATGCAGTGGGAGAAGCATGACAATCGCAAATCCACTTCACAGTAATTAATTTGTCACTATCATTGTTTGTTTTTGATTATTTTTCCATGACGCCCTTTTCACATTTGCATCCTCACCCCACTCCAAAGGGTTCTAGAGTTTTATACCCCCACAGTAATTTTTCCTAGATTGTGAACCATACATGTACTAAATTTTGTTGGATTTTCTCCGGCCATTCCAGAGCTTTGTTTACATTTCAGCCACTTCTCTCCCTTACCCTCACCCCATCCCTAGGAGTGCTGTGGTTGACCTAGCCCATCTTATTTTCACCACATAATAAATCATATATACAAAGTTTGTTTCAAATTGCTCCAAACTTTCATGTTATCATTTCCTACCAGTCCTTAGCCTAGAAGTTAAATGTTCTTTGAACTGTCCAGCAACCCAGAGAATTTTATATTTTACATTGACATAGCTCATTTTTGTCTGCTTTCACATGTCCCCTCCCTCACATCTGGAGCTATGCTTGATTGATGTTGGCGTGGTGAAGTGTAAGCGGAGAAGGAAATCATGGGTTACCGATGACATGACCTTGAAGATGGCAGAAAGGAGAGAATGGAAAAATGCACGCTGATGAAGGGAAAAGGCAATACAGAAGACTGAACAATGAGCTGAGAAGAGTAACTGATCAGGCCAGGGAAAAATGGACAGGAGAAATCTGCTCATAAATTGAGACGCTGGAGAAAGAGGGCAATTATGAAAAGATGGACTGGGTAGCCAAGGAAACAGTATTTTAGGGAAGGAAGAACAAAACAAATATGGAGATATAAGGGAAAGATGGAACTCTTTTTAAGTGACCCACATGCTGTTCAGAATGGATGGAAAGAATATATTGAAATGCTCTATGAAGCAGATTGAGAAGGAAGAATCAGTAAATGAAGATGAAAAAGGAGATTTTATCCAAGGTTCAGAGGTAAATAAGGCATTGGGAGAACTTAAAAACAACAAAGCATGTGGTGTAGATGGCATTCTGGCAGAAATCTTAAAGAATTATTTAAAAGAAACAGGTGAAAATAAGTTGACCTCTTTTTGCAACTACTTCTATGACAAAGGGAATGGCCAGAAAACTTTCTGGTAGGTATAATAGTCACAGTCCCAAAGACTAAAAATCCCAAAAAGTATGAAGACCACAAGACAATCAGCTTAATATCGCAGGCAGCAAAAGTAGTTCTTCGAATTCTGAGTAGGAGGCTATATGGAATGCTGGAAGAAACACTTGGTGAAGAACAATATGGTTTCATAAGGGGAAAGGGAACATGAGATGCCACTGGACTTCTAAGAACCATGAACGAAAGGCAAAGGACAAATAAGTTTATGTTGTCTTCATAGACCTCGAAAAGGCCTTTGATAGAGTGCAGTGGGATAAGCTGTTAGTTATCTTGAGAAAGAAGGGAGTAAAGTGGAAGGAGAGAAGATTGTTCGCAAATCTGTACCTTAATCGGAAATCTCGGGTACGAATAGGTAATGGGATTTCTGAAGACAGCAAGATTGGGAGAGGTGTTAGACAGAGCTGCTGTCTCTCGCAGATCCTATCTGGAGGAAGGACTGGAAAGAGGTGTGAGGATAGGTGGGCAGAAAATTGAATGTCTAAGATATGCAGATGACATGCAGAAAATCAAGAAATGCCGACTCAAATGCTAAATGACCTGAATGAAGTCTGTGCAGCATATAGCATGAAAATTAATAAAAAGAAAATTAAAAGCATGGTCATAGGCCTAAAGAAAAGAAAAATGAAAATTAAGTTGGGGTCGGAAATCATAGAGCAGGTAAGAGCATTCAAGTATTTGGGAAGTTGGATTAAAGAAGACAACAAGATATCAAAGAGAGAATGGCTCTGTCGAAAGAGGCATTTCAAAAGCAGAGATTACTCACAACTAGTTGTGTAAACTAGGAATTAAGGAAGCGACTGGTTAAGTGCTTAAAATAGAGTGTGGCTTTGTATGGAGTAGAAACGTGGACTTTGAGAAAGCAGGATGAGAAAAGAATTGAAGCTTGTGAAATGTGGATATGGCATAGAATGGAGAAAATCAGCTGGACTGATAGGAATGAAGAAGTACTGAGGAGAGTTGCTGCTGACGGTGAAAAACAGGAAACTAAAGTGGATAGGCCACAATCTAAGAACTGATTGCCTTCTAGTAGAGGCAATTGAACATTTCGTTCCACGAAAGAGAGGGAAGTGTTGAGATGTATGTCACTAAGCTTTCCTGTTGCCTGAACCTCTAGTTAAGTGCCAATAATTTGGTATTATAAAGTATTTCAATAATACATCTGAAAGAGTTGACTTGAAATCTCTAGGAGCATAGTTGCTTATTTAAGAACAGTTGTAGAAACAGTGTGTTGCGAATTATATTTCAACAAATATTTTAGCGCGCAGTTTCATAAAATATTAATTGTAAATTTTATCGAAATTTCATAACATCTACTTAGTAAGATATTTAAAGCAATTGGATCTCATTTGCACTGTCATGAAGGTTAGCAAATAACTCTTAAAAATTACCTTCAGTGATCTCCTACTTGTCTACTGCAAAGCCATTTGCAAGATGAAGAACAGAAATACTTTTCAATTTGGGCATGATTGTTAGTAATTTCTAGTTTTTCCATATGTCAGTTACAAATGTGATATGTACCTGTAGTTTTAAATGTGAGTTTTTCAGGTGATGACTTATGCAGTACCCACAAAAAATGCGCTAAATGTTCTATTTACTAATCTAAGTTTTTTGAAAAGTATATGCAAGACATGTGTAGTATTTTTTTTAAAAATTTCTATAATTTAAGACTTTAAAAAATAATTTTTTGTTTTCCAGTCAGACAGATGCCATTTAGCTCGCCTTTCACCAAAAGAGCTGATAAGTAGAGGTGAACATGCAGAAGAATGGGGAGGTTATTTTGTGGTGAAAGGTCATGAGCGGTTAATAAGAATGCTCTTGATGACTCGTAGAAATTACCCCTTGACCGTAGCAAGGACAGGCTGGAAGCAGAGGGGTGTACAGTTTTCAGATCTTGGTGTTATGATTCGGTGTGTAGCAGATGATGAAACAGCCACAGTAAGTACTTTATGATATGGGTATGTTTAGAGTGATTTTTTGTAGCTCAAATCTTTTGTCGTGCACTGCCTTTGCAATAGAATTACAATTTGACATTCCTGTTTTAGTTATTTTTTGTGAAGATGAAATGCTTTAACTCTCTTTATTGTGGGAATTGGTTATAGGTATAGCAAAAGAACCAAGCTGATAAGTAGGTATCATGCTGTGAGAAATAGTAGGTGCTTTGCTCCTGTGAGTATAGACTTTAATTCTGATACTTGAGGCTGATTTTTTGGAGCCTCTGTGCTGAGATTTGGGAAATCAATTTTCTCTTCTTTAACCAGATACATATAAAATAAGACTTATCAGAAGAGAATGGGTAGTTTCTTGAAAAGAGATTATAAGATGCACATAAATGAAAGTAAAACAAGGCCTGTGGAGTGTAATAAATTTAGGTCAGCTGATGCTGAGGGAATTAGGTTAGGAAATGAGTAATAGCAGAGTTTTGTTATTTACACAGTAAGATGATAGATTGATTGCTGAAGTAGAGAGAATAAAACAATAACAACATTAATCTCGTGTATTGTAGTTATGTCATTAACCAGATGAAATAACTGAAAAACGGTTATGTCCTTCTGTTGTGACAACAATATTGAACTGTTGGACATACCTGGTGCACTCATGTGGGACGATACTGTGTGATGCTCATTTGCAGTACAAATCTCTTCACTGCTTGGTATTAGATTGTTCTAGTCCGGAGAGTTTAAAAAGGCTGCTTGTACACTTGAGTTTACATATACTGTGGATATAATTGCACACGTTCCATTTGATACTAGAGACTATACACATGCAAGAATACCTGTCTATGCATGTTTTGCCTTTATTACACATTGTTTTACAGTGACTTTGAATGTAATTTTCTTGCACAAAATACATTTCACTCATATTTGATAAGGACGAATGCATTTCACTCATATTTGATAAGGACGCTACCATCTCTCTGTGCGATCTTCCTTTAGAATCATTTCCTTTTTCACAGTTGAACTAGACTTGGGCCTATAGCGAATTTCTTTCATTTTGTTTGTCAATTTTGCCTTTATAAGTACAATGAGCCTGTCAAAAAGTTTTCCTCAGTGTATGACATTAGAGTGAATATTGCCGTATCCAGAAGTTTCGTGTGCTTTCCACAGGTATATGTATTTGATAGTGTGGTGCATCCTTTCTATGTGTGTGTTCATATTTGTTCCTGGATGTATGCTGTGGCAGATAGCCCAGCATTGTACATCATTTATTTAGTTGTCCTGGAAGTAAGTTGCAAACTCTGACATCACTTTGTCATTCTTCATCTTGTTGAAGGCAGCAGGAAGCATCTCATTAAATGTAGCAGCATCTCTCTCTTCGGACGAAGTTCTAATAATCTTGTAAACATCTGCTTGTTTTCCTTGGCCTGTGACTTCACATTTTGTTTTTCCTCCATGCTCTGTCTATGTGCGATGTACAGTACAGCCTCAGTTTCAGAACATCTGTTGTAGAGTTTCAAGCATTACAGAAGGATTCTATAAAGTGTGACATAAAGATTTCGGAGGAAATCTCCACTTTTAGATAGTGAAAAAATATGGACAATCCTTGACTGTTGCTCCTGTTGGAATGAGAAAGGTACATGCAAATCCTTGTCTCATGCCATCTAATACTAACAGTTCAAGAGGAGAAATGGAGAGAATGAGTGGACTTGGTCATATTGGGTTTCATTTGGAAACAGGGATTTGGAGTGCAGAAAATGCAGATAAACAAGTTATAGTTGTTGTGGTCTTCTGGCTGAAGACTGGTTTGATGCAGCTCTCCATGCTACTCTACCTTGTACAAGCCTCTCCATCTCCGAGTGGCTACTGCAACTTACATCCCTCTGAATTTGCTTACTGTATTCATCTCTTGGTCTCCCTCTACGATTTTTATCCACACGCTTCCCTCCAATACTGAATAGGTGATCCCTTGATGTCTCAGAATGTGTTCTACCAACTGATCCCTTCTTTCAGTCAGGTTATGCCACAAATTTCTCTTCTCCCAATTCTATTCAGTACCTCCCATCTAATCTTCATCATTCTTCTGTAGCACGACATTTCAAATGCTTCTATTCTCATCTTTTCTAAACTATTTATCGTCCATTATACAAATACTTTCAGAAAAGATTTCCTGGCACAAATCTATACTTGATGTGCACAAATTTCTCTTCTTCAGAAATGCTTTTTTTTGCCATTTTCAATCTTCATTTTATAACCCCTCTACTTCGATCATTGTCAGTTATTTTGTTGCCCAAATCGCAGATCTCATCTTCTACTTTAAGTGTCTCATTTCCTAATCCTATTCCCTCAGCATAATTTGACTACATTCCATTATCCTCGTTTTGCTTTTGTTGATGTTCATCTTATATCCTCCTTTCAAGACACTGTCCATGCCGTTCAGCTACTCTTACAGGTCCTTTGCTGTCTCTGAGAGAATTACAGTGTCATTGGCAAATCTCAAAGATTTTATTTCTTCTCCCTGAACTTCAATTCCTACTCCAAATTTTTCATTTGTTTCCTTTACTGCTTGGTCAGTATACAGGTTAAATAACATGAGGCATAGGCTTCAATCCTGTCTCACTCCCTTCTCAACTACTGCTTCTCTTGTGTGCCCCTCGACTCATAACTGCCATCTGGTTTCTGTGCAAATTGTAAATAGCCTTTTGCTCCCTGTATTTTACCCCTACCACCTTTGGAATTTGATGAGAATATTTCATTCAACATTGTCAAAAGCTTTTTCTAAGTCTACAAATGTTATAAATGTTGGTTTGTCTTCCCTTAATCTATCTTCTGTGAGAAGTCATAGAATCAGTATTGCCACACTTGTTCCTAAATTTCTCCAGAATCCAATCTGATCTTCTCCGAAGTTGGCTTCTACTAGTTTTTCCATTCTTCTGTAAAGAATTCATGTTAGTATTTTGCAGCTGTGACTTATTAAACTGATACTTTAGTAATTTTCACACCTGCCAGTAACTACTTTCTTTGGAATTAGAATTATTATACTCTTCTTGAAGTCTGAGAGTATTTCGTCTGCCTCGTACATCTCGCTCTCCAGATGGAAGAGTTTACTCGTGGTTAGCTCTCCTGAGGCTATCAGTAGCTCTAATGGAACATTTTCTATTCCTGGGGCCTTGTTTCGACAGGTTTTTCAATGCTCTGTCAAACTTGTCACGCAGTATCATATCACCCATCTCATCTTCAGCTACATCCTCTTCAATTTCCACAATATTGCCCTCAAGTGCATCTCCTTTGTATAGATCCTCTGTATACTCCTTCCACTTTTCTGTTTTCCCTTCTGTACTTAGGACTGGTTTTCCATATGAGCTCTTGATATTCAGACAGGTGATTCTCTTTTCTCCAAAGGTATCTTTAATTTTCCTGTATGTTACATCTATCTTCCCCCTAGTGATATGTGCTTCAACATCTTTACATTTCTCCTCTAGCCTCTTGTGCTTAGCCTTTTTGCATTTTCTGGCCATCTCATGTTTTAGACATTTGTATTCCCATTTGCTTGCTTCATTTATTGCACTTCTATATTTTTTCCTTTCATCAATTAAATTCAATATCTCTTTTGTTACACAAGGATTTCTATGAGCCCCTGTCTTTTTGCCTACTAGTTCCTCTGCTGCCTTCACTATTTCATCTCTTAAAGGTACCAATTTCCCTTCTAGTGTATTCCTTTCCCCTCTTCTTGTCAGTCATTCCCTACTGCTCCCCCTGAAACAGTCTACAACTTCTGGTTCTTTCAGTTTATCCATTATCCGGGTCCCATCTTCTAAATTCCACCTTTTTTCAGTTTCTTCAGTTTTAATCTACAGTTCATAACAAATAAATTGTGGTCAGTCCACATCTGCCCTTGGAAATGTCTTGCAATTTAAAATCTGATTCCTAAATCTCTGTAGAACCATTTATATAACCAATCTGAAATCTTCCGGTGTCTACAGGTCTCTTGCACCTATACAACCTTCTCTCATGATTATTAAACCAAGTATTATTTGTGAGTAAATTATGCCCTGTGCAAAATTGTATGAGATGGCTTCCTCTTTCATTCCTTTCCCCCAGTCCATATTTACCAACTACTTTTCCTTTTCCTATTAGATTTTCAGCTCCCTTAACTGTCTGAATAATTTCTTTTATCTGATCATACATTTTCTCAATCACCTCCTCATATGCGGAGCTAGTTGGCATATAAACTTGTGCTACTGTGGTGGGTGTGGGCTTCATGTCAATCTTGTCTGTAATAATGCATTCACTGTGCTATTCATAGTAACTTATCCATGTTACTGTTTTTTTATTCATTATTAAACCTACTCCTGCATTACCCCTATCTGGTTTTGTATGTATAATCCTGTATTCACTTGACCAGAAGTCCTGTACCTCCTGCCACCGAACTCCACTAATTCCCACTACATCTAACTTTAACTTATCCATTTCCGTTTTAAATTTTCTTAGCTACCTGCCCGATTAAGGGCTCTGACATTCCACACTACGATCCGTAGAACACCAGTTTCGTTTCTCCTGATGACTATGTCCTCCTGAGTAGTCTTCACCTGGTGATCCGAATGGGAGACAATTTTACCTCCAGAATATTTTACCCAAGAGCATGCCATCATCACTTAACCATATAGTAGAGCTGCATGTCCTCGGGAAATTTACAGCTGTAGTTTCCCCTTTCTTTCAGGTGTTTGCAGTACCAACACAACAGGGCCGTTTAGATTGATGTTACAAGGCCAGATCAGTCAATCATCCAGACTGTTGCCTCTGTAACTACTGAAAAGGCTGCTGCCCCTCTTCAGGAACCTCATGTTTGTCTGGTGTCCCAACAAATTGCCCTTCGTTGTGGTTGTACCTATGGTATGGCTGTCTGTATCACTGAGGCACGCGAGCCTTCCCATCGGTATGGCCCATGGTTCATGGGAGGGGGGACAGATGAACATAGAGAGGTCATTTACTGGAAAGGAGTCATAACAAATGTCTAAATTTTCCTCTCACAGTTGCAGGCCTGTGTGCATGAGAACATTTTTTTTTTCTCTCCGTAAAAAGAGGTATGTCTTGTGGGCTACAGAAATGGACAACCATGAAGTTCCTTGATAGAGTGCATTGGTGAAGTAGTGAATATGTGGGTAAATAGCAGTTTACTTCTGAATGAATGTGGAAGATGAAGGACAACCTATCAGTAGCTCCCTTTTGCCTGATCCATTTACTGCACTTTTATATTTTTTTCCTTTCATCAATTAAATTCAATATCTCGTGTTACGCAAGGACTTCTACTAGCCCCTGGCTTTTTGCCTATTTGATTCTCTGCTGCCTTCACTATTTCATCTCTCGTTCTTCTTCTACTGTATTCCTTTCCCCTGTTCTTATCAACCATTTCCTAAAGCTCCTGCCGAAACTATCTACAACCTCTGGTTCTTTCAGTTTATCCAGGTCCCATTTTCTTAAATTCCTCCTTTTTTGCAGTTTCTTCAGTTTTAATCTACAGTTCGTAACCAATAAATTGTGGCCAGAGTCCACATCTGCCCCTGGAAATATCTTACAATCTCTGTCTTACCATTATATAATCACTCCGTGACCTTCCAGTGTCTCCAGGTCTCTTCCGTGTATAAAACCCTTTTTCATGATTCTTAAACCAAGAATTAGTTATGATTAAATTATGTTCTGTGCAAAATTCTACAAGACGGCTTCCTCTTTCATTCCTTCTCCCATTGCATATTCACCTGCTATTTTTCCTTCTCCTCCTCTTCCTACTATCGAATTCCTCTAATGATCTCATTGCTGATGCAATGTTAAATCCTAATTTTCCTTCCTTCCTTTCTACATCTACATCTAAATTTACGTCTACTCTCTGCAAACTACTGTGAGGTGCATGGCAGAGGGTATGTCCCACTGTACCAGTTACTAGGGTTTCTTCTCGTTCCATTCATGTGTGGAGCATAGGAAGAATGATTATTTCAATGTTTCTGCGCATGCAGTAATTGTTCTAATCTTATCCACACGATCCCTATGTGATTGACACATAGAGGGTTGAAGTATATTCCTAGAGTAATCACTTAAAGCCAATTCTTGATATTTTGTTAATAGACTTTCTTGAGATAGTTTGTCTATCTTGCGGAGACTTCCAGTTCAGTTCCTTCAATATCTCTGTGACACTCTCCCACTGATTAAATGAACCTGTCATCATTTGTGCTGCCCTTCTCTGTATACATTCAATTTCCCCTGTTAATCTTATCTAGTATGGGTCTCACAAACTTGAGCAATATTCTAGAAGCTGTCGCATGAATGATTTGTAAGCAATCTATTTTGTAGACTGATTGCACTTCCTCAGGTTTCTACCAATAAACTGAAGTCTACCACTTGCTTAAGCCGTGACTGAACCTATGTGATCATTCCATTACATATCCATACAAAGTGTTATACAAAGGTATTTGTATGAGTTGGCCGATTCCACGTATGACTCATTGATATTATAGTCATAGGATACTGTTGTTTTGTCTTTTGAGGTGCACAGTTTTAAATTTCGGAACATTTAAAGCAAGTTGCAAATCTCTGCATCATGTTGAAATCTTATCAAGATCTACTGAATATTTATGCTGCTTCTCTCAGATACAACCTTCCTGTACCATAGTATATATTTGTTCACTGTATATTTCACATACTTTACTCCATCTTCTGATTAAATCTGACTCCATTGTTATTTAAACATCTTTTGGAAGCTTAGAATCATGTGTGCTTGTTCTGTTGAATCTTTTGTTGTCTGGCTTGCCAGTGAATTGTTATTGTTCCCAATGTTAACACATCTCCCTTTCAATTATTTTTACCAAAAGGAGTTGCTTTCCAGTTGTATTTATCTCAGTGATCAGTTTATGAACATTTTTCAACAAAGACAGACATCAAAATATTTTGCTACTTCTTTCATTTGCTATTATCTGTTTTATTTGGTGTGTTGACTAATTCTTAATACTGTTTTCTTCACAGAACAATGTGTTACATTATGTAACAGATGGAACAGCAAAGCTGATGTTCAGTGCAAGAAAAAATCTTTACTATGCACCAGTTGTCCTAATTCTTAAAAGTTTGCTAGATGTGACAGATGAATATATTTACCAGCAACTTATAAAAGGCTATGAAGATGACCTATATTACAAAGGGTATGCAAATTTTTATTGTTTTCTGTCTTACCATTCGTATTAGAAAGAATATTATTGCAAACTCAAGAGTGTTAAAAATAACTCTATTGGTCATAACATTGCACAGAATATGAAATACATCCTAAGTATGACTCCAGTGGTGCAGTTTACCTCTGTTTGTAAGTACCTTAATACCAAAAAGCTCAGCCACATTGGGTTTAAGGAGAAGGGAAGTGTAATGCTGAAGTTGATGTCAGGGAGGGGGTCAATAATGAAGATTCTTATGAAAGACTTGAAAAAGCAAGTACAAACCTGAAATTAATTTGTTTCTATCATTTTCATCTTCGCAAGTTTTCACTGTGAGGAGGAACACCTGCTGGATGTAAGAGATTTGCAATGAGATGGCAGTAAACTCAAAACATGTTAAAAGACAAGCTGTTATTGGTTAACAGCAAAGTAGACACTGAGCGTAGAACAAAAATGCATTCTGCACAGGATAATTGGATAACATTTGATGAAAAATAGAAATCTTACAAGAAATGGACAAATGGCTCTTTCTATTCCTGTGTGTGTACCCTTCTCTCTCTCATTCTAATGATCCCTATGTAACGTATAAGATGGTGACAGGAGAAGTGTTAAAGAGTCTTTCTTGAGTAAAAGTTCATTTAAATTTACCCATCTGGGTTCTGTGAGAACATTACCACCTTTCTTCCTATTACCCTTTCATATGCACTGTACTGATTTGTAGAGATTCTAGTAGTGCCTTTCACATTTCATTTTATGTATATTGTAAAAAGCTTCAATTAGTGGTCACATTTCATGTGGATATACCTTCCATTTCCCATCCCAAAGTCAAGAGGGTGCAGGATCTTATTTTTCAGCTGCTTTTTCTCCCTCTGATTAATAGTTCATTGGCAACTAAGGTTGACTATTACACCAGAAATCATTGGTTGCAGCCTGCCGTCATGATTACAGTGCACTTTTTTTGTGGGGAAGGGGAGGGGCGGCTGTCGTTGGTGGGGTGGAGGAAGCTCGGGAGCTTAGAGATCGACCAGGAATTACAGCTAGATGTGTCAATTATTTATCAAGTGAACTAACCACACAGTTATGGGCTACTTTTAAGACTGATCATTGCCAAACTGTAGGTGTCTACAAACTTGGTCACCTGATTGGTGGACATGGTGAAACACAGCAACACCAGCTTACTTCAATAAGGGTACCATTTGGGTTATGTTTTGCAGCAGATCGTTATAACTGTACTACAGAGTTGACATTGACTTTGAGGGATTTGATAAGACTATTTTGTACATACTTGTCAGTATACTGTAGTAGTCATATGCTTATTTCACAGGTATTCTGTAAAGTAGTGGCAGTGAGTCTGTGGCACAATTTAAAACTGAAATCAGAAAATTATCCCCTGATCTATTTTCATGTTTTGTTTCTTGTAAAGCCTAGTTTACACGACGACACTAGGTTGCAGGCAACTGTGCTACCGGACACTGCGCATGCGCGCTGCGCATTTGCACAACTCGTTGGTGAAACTAAACACTTTCGGCGTGTTCCAACTTTGGCGACGCTAGTTACATGAGTTTTGAGGTTGTTTGTGTTTGTAGAATCTAGCCAAACTGAAATATGAAGTGGAGAACGGAGAATAATGTTCACTTTTTGGATATCTATGCTTTGCAAAGGTGTTTGTGGGATTTCAGTGATGCCGATTACAAAACTAAGCAACATATTGCTGCCGCTGAGACCATCATGTGTGATCGTAACATAGATGCTTTGACAGTATCTGAGGTGCAGGGCAAAATTTATAGAGTTAGCAGCACATATAAACCTGAATTAAGAAAAATACAACCAAGTGTAACTCTAACTGTGGCAGTGTTCTCGTCTACAAGACGGCCATCTCTTTGTTAAGGAATATTGTTGACAGGAGGGAAGGCTATACCAATTCAAGAAGCTGCATTCTTTATTCAATATTGATCTATTTAAAATGTCACTGCAGTGCTCCCCATTCACATATGTTAGAATTTTGAAATATTGCCACTGTACAGATCTATCTTCAAGAGAGTAGTTTGTAAACCATTCTCCTCTTAATGTGGCCTGCTTTGAATAATTATTGTTGTTAATGTTAACCATTACTGTTAATGTTAATAACAATTGGTGTTAATGAAATAGCGTCATCACCAACTAAAACCGTATCTTATAGCATGCGTAGTGTTCTCGATTGTAATGCGCGTAATATGATATGTAATGTCAGTTCTAGTGATAGTGCTTCATGCATTACTGTATTATTCCTTATCACATAAATAACTCTATTTAGAAGAAACGTGAACAGTTCTGGTGACATTTTAAGGTAATTAAAAGAACTTCTTGGATCTTCTGCTATAAATTATTTCAGCCAGGATGCTGAGCAACCGAGCTTACATCTTTTCTTCATCCAGTCACGAATCGAAACACGTTTCTTATTTTTTTCTTATGCAATGATTCCACACAACAAACTTTAACTCCATCACAACTTGTACAACATGCAGCTGCCAAAACTTTCATTTCAGGCATGACTCAGGGACCCACAAAACGATGAAACTGAAGTGTATGCTGGTGTCGCTGTGTGTACAGTAATATATGAAACCACTTGCAACTCATTCCACGCAACGAGTGGTGCAACCCAGTGTTATCGTGTAAACAAGGCTTAAGCTATAGATAGGGACAGAAAGAAATTATTTTATAACAAATTTTGGTGTTTCTTTTTGCAGGTTTCAGTGTTATTTACTTATTAATTATAGTTTTCTTGTGCATTAAAACAAGAAACCATGTGCAGTGGTTACTTTTTTCATAGCATTCGTTCAACTTCTGTGTTTTTCCATCCACAGATGTATTAAGAAAATGCTGCTTTCTGTTCATGAAGAGGGATACCATACACATTCAGAGGTCAGAGATTACATAGGGAGCACATTCAGAGTCAAGATGTATGAGGTTCCACCATGGGGTACAAATGCAGATGTTTGTGATCACATTTTAAAGTGAGTTTGAGTTGTTCTCCTTTCTTTCACTTTCTTTTGCAAGGTGTTCTTAGCTTTGTGTAATATAAAAAGTTTGCAATGCTTGTACACTTTAATGTTTCTCTGATACTGTATTTATCATTAATTAAAGTTTTGTTGCTCAGGCTTCTTAAACTCACATAATTGCATTGTTAGCTGCAACAGGTAGAAGACATGCTTCATTGGTGCTGCGCGTTTTAGCGATTTTCACCAAGATAAAATCACGCTGCACTGTTCTTCTTTGGCACAATAGTGTAGAAGTGCGCTCAGAATCAGCAAAGTGAAAAATCCATGCAGTATGCACGTTTATTTATATATAAAAACTGGTTTCAGAATTTTCCTTTGTGTGGGACCACTTGTACAAAAACCCTGTGCCGAATTGAAGTTCTAGATTCTCTTCTTTTACTGATCGCATTGCTTCTGCATTATCTTTCGTCGATTGGATCGATACCTGTTTGTATTGTGACATATTGTGAAATTTCAAACATTCGCAAGTGCTGCAATAAAGTCATACTGTTATTGTCAATTACAAGCTTAAACTTATTGCACTCTTTTAAAATGTGTGAGAACAGTGGGCGTATCCACATTCAAAATAATCATACTCATAATTTCATTTTATTATTATGAGAGAAACAGGTTATTTTTTAGAATATTTGGATGCTTACAAAACTATATTTTCCTAAGTCAACGGTATGAGTGTTTTGCATATATAATTTATTTTGTAGCAGATCAGTGTTTGTGGTTCACAGTTCTGCCAAGAATACATCATCCCTAAATTTAATTGTGTATCAAAGCAAATAAACATGCATTTTTGAGAATTTCCAGATGCTACCAGTGTCCTTTGCATAATCAACGAGCAATTTGTAGTAAATTGGCATTTGTGATTTAGTTGCGGTAGCTTGTACCAACTAACTTATTGTGTTACATCTAGTTTTCCCTTAAAGAGGAGTAGCTCTATATATTATCTGCCTCTATCATAAATAATAATATCTTGATGAGATAAAAGAAATTATTCAGGTAGTTAAAGGGAGACGAAAATTTAATAGTCGTGGTGGACTGGAATTCGATAGTAGGAAGAGGAGGAGAAGGAAAAATAGCAGGTGAATATGCACTGGGAGAAGGAATGAAAGAGGAAGCCATCTTGTAGAATAACTAATTCTTGGTTTAAGAATTGTGAAAAAGGGTTTTATACACGGAAGAGACCTGGAGACTCTGGAAGGTCACGGAGTGATTATATAATGGTAAGACAGAGATTGTAAGATATTTCCGGGGGCAAATGTGGACTCTGGCCACAATTTATTGGTTACGAACTGTAGATTAAAACTGAAGAAACTGCAAAAAAGGAGGAATTTAAGAAGATGGGACCTGGATAAACTGAAAGAACCAGAGGTTGTAGATAGTTTCGGCGGGAGCTTTAGGAAATGGTTGATAAGAACAGGGGAAAGGAATACAGTAGAAGAAGAATGAGAGATGAAATAGTGAAGGCAGCAGAGAATCAAATAGGCAAAAAGCCAGAGCTAGTAGAAGTCCTTGCGTAACACGAGATATTGAATTTAATTGATGAAAGGAAAAAAATATAAAAGTGCAGTAAATGGATCAGGCAAAAGGGAGCTACTGATAGACTCGGGAGAGCTAGCCATGACTAAACTCCTCCATCTGGTGAGAGAGATGTATGAGACATGCGAAATACTCTCAGACTTCAAGAAGAGTATAATAATTCTAATTCCAAAGCAAGCAGTTACTGGCAGGTGTGAAAATTACTGAACTATCGGTTTAATAAGTTATGGTTGCAAAATACTAACATGAATTCTTTACAGAAGAGTGGAAAAACTGGTAGAAGCCAACTTCGGTGATGATCAGATTGGATTCTGGCGAAATTTAGGAACAAGCATGGCAATACTGATTCTGTGACTTCTCATAGAAGAGAGGTTAAGGAAAGACAAACCAATGTTTATAACATTTGTAGGCTTAGAAAAAGCTTTTGACAATGCTGAGTGGAATATTCTCTTCCAAATTCCAAAGGTTGTTGTTGTTGTTGTTGTTGTTGTTGTTGTGGTCTTCAGTCCTGAGACTGGTTTGATGCAGCTCTCCATGCTACTCTATCCTGTGCAAGCTTCTTCATCTCCCGGTACCTACTACAACCTACATCCTTCTGAATCTGCTTAGTGTATTCATCTCTTGGTCTCCCTCTACGATTTTTACCCTCCACGCTGCCCTCCAATACTAAACTGGTGATCCCTTGATGCCTCAGAACATGTCCTACCAACCGAACCCTTTTTCTGGTCAAGTTGTGCCACAAACTTCTCTTCTCCCCAATCCTATTCAATACCTCCTGATTAGTTATGTGATCTACCCATCTCATCTTCAGGATTCTTCTGTAGCACCACATTTCGAAAGCTTCGATTCTCTTCTTGTCCAAACTATTTATCGTCCATGTTTCACTTCCATACATGGCTACACTCCATACAAATACTTTCAGAAACAACTTCCTGACACTTAAACCTATACTCAATGTTAACAAATTTCTCTTCTTCAGAAATGCTTTCCTTGCCATTGCCAGTCTACATTTTATATCCTCTCTACTTCGACCATCATCAGTTATGTTGCTCCCCAAGTAGCAGAACTCCTTTACTACTTTAAGTGTCTCATTTCCTAATCTAATTCCCTCAGCATCACCTCACTTAATTCGACTACATTCCATTATCCTTGTTTTGCTTTTGTTGGTGCTCATCTTATATCCTCCTTTCAAGACACTATCCATTCCGTTCAACTGCTCTTCCAAGTCCTTTGCTGTCTCTGACAGAGTTACAGTGTCATCAGTGAACCTTAAAGTTTTTATTTCTTCTCCATGGATTTTAATACCTACTCCGAATTTTGATTTTGTTTCCTTTACTGCTTGCTCAATATACAGATTGGACAACATCGGGGAGAGGCTACAACCCTGTCTCACTCCCTTCCCAACCACTGCTTCCCTTTGATGTCCCTCGACTCTTATAACTGCCATCTGGTTTCTGTACAAATTGTAAATAGCTTTTCGCTCCCTGTATTTTACCCCTGCCACCTTCAGAATTTGAAAGAGAGTATTCCAGTTAACATTGTCAAAAGCTTTCTCTAAGTCTACAAATGCTAGGAACGTAGGTTTGCCTTTCCTTAATCTAGCTTCTAAGATAAGTCGTAGGGTCAGTATTGCCTCACGTGTTCCAATATTTCTACGGATTCCAAACTGATCTTCCCTGAGGTCGGCTTCTACTAGTTTTTCCATTCGTCTGTAAAGAATTCGTGTTAGTATTTTGCAGCCGTGACTTATTAAACTGATAGTTCGGTAATTTTCACATCTGTCAACACCTGCTTTCTTTGGGATTGGAATTATTATATTCTTCCAGAATGAGATTTTCACTCTGCAGCAGAGTGTGCGCTGACATGAAACTTTCCTGGCAGATTAAAACTGTGTGCCCGACCGAGACTCGAACTCGGGACCTTTGCCTTTCACGGGCAAGTGTTCTACTAACTGAGCTACCGAAGCACAACTCACGCTCGGTCCTCACAGCTTTACTTCTGCCAGTATCTCGTCTCCTACCTTCCAAACTTTACAGAAGCTCTCCTGCGAACCTTGCAGAACTAGCACTCCTGAAAGAAAGGATACTGCGGAGACATGGCTTAGCCACAGCCTGGGAGATGTTTCCAGAATGAGATTTTCACTCTGCAGCGGAGTGTGCGCTGACATGAAACTTCCTGGCAGATTAAAACTGTGTGCCCGACCGAGACTTGAACTCGGGACCTTTGCCTTTCACGGGCAAGTGCTCTACCAACTGAGCTACCGAAGCACGACTCGCGCCCGGTCCTCACAGCTGTACTTCTGCTAGTATCTCGTCTCCTACCTTCCAAACTTTACAGAAGCTCTTCTGCGAACCTTGCAGAACTAGCACTCCTGAAAGAAAGGATACTGCGGAGACATGGCTTAGCCACAGCCTGGAGGATGTTTCCAGAATGAGATTTTCACTTTGCAGCAGAGTGTGCGCTGACATGAAATTCCGCTGCAAAGTGAAAATCTCATTCTGGAAACATCCCCCAGGCTGTGGCTAAGCCATGTCTTCGCAGTATCCTTTCTTTCAGGAGTGCTAGTTCTGCAAGGTTTGCAGGAGAGCTTCTGTAAAGTTTGGAAGGTAGGAGACGAGATGCTGGCAGAAGTAAAGCTGTGAGGACCGGGTGTGAGTCGTGCTTCGGTAGCTCAGTTGGTAGAACACTTGCCCGCGAAAGGCAAAGGTCCCGAGTTCGAGTCTTGGTCGGGCACACAGTTTTAATCTGCCAGGAAGTTTTATTATATTCTTCTTGAAGTCTGAGGGTATTTCACCTGTCTCATACATCTTGCTCACGAGATGGTAGAGTTTTGTCAGGACTGGCTCTCCCAAGGCTGTCAGTAGTTCTAATGGAATGTTGTCTACTTCCGGAGCTTTGTTGCGACTCAGGTCTTTCAGTGCTCTGTCAAACTCTTCACGCAGTATCATATCTCCCATTTCATCTTCATCTACATCCTCTTCCATTTCCATAATATTGTCCTCAAGAACATCGCCCTTGTATAGACCCTCTATATACTCCTTCCACCTTTCTGATTTCCCTTCTTTGCTTAGAACTGGGTTTCCATCTGAGCTCTTGATATTCATACAAGTGGCACTCTTTTCTCCAAACGTCTCTTTAATTTTCCTGTAGGCAGTATCTATCTTACCCCTAGTGAGATAAGCCTCTACATCCTTACATTTGTCATCTATCCATCCCTGCTTAGCCATTTTGCACTTCCTGTCGATCTCATTTTTGAGACGTTTATATCTCTTTTTGCCTGCTTCATTTACTGCATTTTTATATTTTCTCCTTTCATCAATTAAATTCAATATTTCTTCTGTTACCCAAGGATTTCTACTAGCCTTCGTCTTTTTACCTACTTGATCCTCTGCTGCGTTCACTACTTCATCCCTCAAAGCTACCCATTCTTCTTCTACTGTATTTCTTTCCCCCATTCCTGTCAATTGTTCCCTTATGCTCTCCCTGAAACTCTGAACAACCTCTGGTTCTTTCAGTTTATCCAGGTCCCATCTCCTTAAATTCCCACCTTTTTGCAGTTTCTTCAGTTTTAATCTACAGTTCATAACCAATAGATTGTGGTCAGAATCCACATCTGCCCCTGGAAATGTCTCACAATTTAAAACCTGGTTCCTAAATCTCTGTCTTAGCATTATATAATCTATCTGAAACCTGTCAGTATCTCCAGGCTTCTTCCATGTATACAATCTTCTTTTATGATTCTTGAACCAAGTGTTAGCTATGATTAGGTTGTGCTCTGTGCAAAATTCTACCAGGCGGCTTCCTCTTTCATTTCTTACCCCAAATCCATATTCACCTACTACGTTTCCTTCTCTCCCTTTTCCTACTGACGAATTCCAGGCACCCATGACTATTAAATTTTCATCTCCCTGCACTATCTGAATAATTTCTTATATTTCATCATACTTTTCTTCAATTTCTTCGTCATCTGCAGAGCTAGTTGGCATATAAACTTGTACTACTGTGGTAGGCGTGGGCTTCGTATCTATCTTGGCCACAATAATGCGTTCACTATACTGTTTGTAGTAGCTTACCCGCACTCCAATTTTTTTTCATTATTAAACCTACTCCTGCATTACCCCTATTTGATTTTGTATTTATAACCCTGTATTCACCTGACCAGAAGTCTTGTTCCTCCTGCCACCGAACTTTACCAATTCCCACTATATCTAACTTTAACCTATCCATTTCCCTTTTTAAATTTTCTAACCTACCTGCCCGATTAAGGGATCTGACATTCCACACTCTGATCCTTAGAACGCCAGTTTTCTTTCTCCTGATTACGACATCCTCTCGAGTAGTCCCCACCTGGAGATCCGAATGGGGGACTATTTTACCTCCAGAATGTTTTACCCAAGAGGACGCCATCATCATTTAACCATACATTCCAAAGGTGGTAGGGGTAAAATACAGGGAGCGAAAGACTATTTACAATTTGTTCAGAAGCCAGATGGCAGTTATAAGAGTGAAGGGGCATGAAAGAGAAACAGTGGTTGAGAAGCGAGTGAGACAGGGTTGTAGCATATCCCCGACGGTATGGACAGTGTCTTGAAAGGAGGATATAAGATGAACATCAGCAAAAGCAAAATGAGGATAATGGAATGTAGTCAAATTAAATCAGGTGATGCTGAGGGAATTGAATTAGGAAATGAGACACTTAAAGCAGTAGATGACTTCTGCTATTTGGGGAACAAAATAATTGCTGATGATTGAAGTAGAGGGGTTATAAAATGAAGACTGGGGAGGAAAAAAAAAACCATTTCTGAAGAAGATAAATTTATGAAGATTGAGTATAAATTTTCTGAAAGTATTTGTATGGAGTGTAGCCATGTATAGAAGCATGGACGATAAATAGTTTAGACAGGAAGGCAACAGAAGCATTTGAAATGTGGTACTACAGAAGAATGCTGAAGGATTAGTTGGTTAGATCACATGACTAATGAGGAAGTACCGAATAGAATTTTGGAGAAGAGAAATTTGTGTCATAACCTGACTAGAAGAAGGGATCAGTAGGTAGGACACATTCTGAGACATCAAGGGATCATGAATTCAGTATTGGAGGGAAGTGTGTTGGATAATAATCTTAAAGAGAGAGACCAAGAGATGAATACAGTAAGCAGACTCAGAGGGATGTAAGTTGCAGTAGTTATTCAGAGATGAAAAGCCTTGCACAGGATAGAGTAGCATGGAGAGCTGCATCAAACTAGTCTTTGGACTGAATACCACCACGACCACCACCACCACCACCACCACCACCACAACAACAACAACAACAACAACAACAACACTGTAAATAAACATGTATTTGAGTTTCCAAACAACTATAATAAACATCAAAACATTTTAGGCAACTAGTAATTTTTACAGCAGCTTTTTGTGTTGCCTTGATAAAAATATAATTTTGTGTATTTGCTTCAATTGTTATATGGGCTTAGCAACTTTTTAGCTCAACAGATTAAGCGGGCTTAATTTAAAATTATTTTGTCATTATCTCGTAATACATTGCACCAGCCAAAATGCAGCCCCTCTGTGAATGCTGTTCTTGAACACAGAATGAGTTGGTTGACATTTGTAAGCAGCTAGAAATTGCCCTGACTACTGTAAAATGATTGGCAGCTGCTGCGAATTGGTATAAAGTACAGGATCTGTCTTTACTCGTTCACTCGATTGTGAGTGGCATGTCAGTGGTAGAACTCACCATCCTGTAAAGGGTGGATGGGGCCTGGGAGGCCTCAGGAATTTGTACCAATCTCTCTAACCAGCAAGTTTGAGGTGCTCTCTCTCATGGAAACTGAAGCTCAGTGGGACTCACTTCACCTGTTATGGGGAAACCTGTTCTGTCTGGTGTCAAGAGGCACAAACACAAAAGGGTAGGGAACTATTAATCATTGACAGTTCAAATGTACAGCAAATGATGGTACTGCTTATGGAAATGGCAGCAAGGGACAGGTAAGGACACCAGGTGCACTCAGTTTGTATGCCTGGGGACCTCATTTAGCATGTTGAAGAGTCTGTTCTGTCATCCATTGAGGGAATAGAATGCAAACAACTGCAGATTGTGGCACATGTTGGAACAAATGATTCCCGTCATCAGGGCTCTGTGGTCACATTTGTCATTCCCGCCTGAGGTCTTATTTGAGTCAATCTAGCAACTGGCAGAGAAGGTTGAGAAGACAGCCTTGCACATGGAGTTTCAACAAAGCTCATAATTTGCAGCATTGTCCCCAGAATCGATTGTGCCCTTTTGGTTCTCAGTCAAGTGGTAAGACTTAACCAGAGACTTCGAAGGTTCTGTCACAAACTGTGACTTCCTGGACTTGCGTCATAGGGTTGAGAACTGTAGAGTCCCCCTAAACGAGTCAGCTGTGCAATACACATCAGAGGCTGTTACTCAGGTAGCTGACTGTTCGGGGTACACACAAGGGTTTCTTAGATTAAGTGACTCTCCATCTACTCCGTATTACGGTAGCTGTAGGAAATCCTGAAGTACCAGTGAAAGATAGATAGAAATGCCTCCTGCAGATGAGAGTATTAAAATCCTACTGGTAAACTGCCGAAGCATTCACACCAAAGTGCCAGAGTTCGAAGCACTCATGAAAAACATTAAAGCTCACATAATACTAAGTACAGAAAGCTGGTTGAAACCTGAAATTGATAGCAGTGAGACTTTCGGGGAAAATTTAATTGTGTATTGCAAGGATAGGCAGATGGGAAATGGAGGTGATGTATTTGTCGCAATAAACAAGAAAATCAAATCCACTGAGATAGAAATTGAAGCTGCATGTGCAATTCTTTGGGCAAGACTCAGTCTCAGAGGTAGCACTAAAATGATGATTGGCTCCTTCTATTGCCCACCAGACTCATCTCCAGATGTAAGCAAAAACTGTAGAGAAAACCTCAGTTCGCTTGCATGCAAGTTCTTCAATCATACTGTAAACATTGGTGGAGACTTTAATCATCCAACAATTAATTGGGGAAATTACAGTTTTGTTATTGGGCATGATAAGACAATCTGTGAAACAGTACTAAATGCCCTATCTTAAAACTACCTAGAACATCTCGTTTGGAGCCCCACTCATGATAGAAACATGTTGGATCTAATAGCAACAGACAGACAGGACCTGTTTGAGGACATCCACTTCGAAAAGGCTATCAGTAACCTTGACATGGTTGTGGAAACGATGATTACCAAAGTAGAAGGGTCAGCTAAACCAAGCAGAAAGAGATATATGTTCAGTAAACTAGATAAAATATTAGTAGTCTCATCTCTGAGTGAGGAACTTGAAACTTTCAGCACAGGGCAGGAACATATAGAAGAACTAGGCTCAAGTTTAGAAGACCATGCACTGGGTACATATGTACGAAGTATAAAAGTTCACTGTAAAGGAACAGGCTGCTGCATAGTAGATGTAAAACATAGTGTAGGGCTATAAATAGAGAGATACTGATTGAAACACATTTGGCTGTCAAGAGAACAATATGTGATGCCTTCAATGACTACTGTAGCAGAATATTTTCAAATGATCTTTCACAGAACTCAAGAAATTGTGGTCGTTATGTAAAGGCTTTTAGTGGCACTATAGTTATTAGTGTACTGTCCCTAACGAATGAGGCAGGAACTGAAATTGAGCGGAGCAAAGCAAAAGCTGAAATGCTTAACTCCGTTTTCAAATGTTTCTTTACAAAGGAAAACCTAGGAGAATTGCCACAGTTTAATCCTTGTACCACTTACCGGTAGTCGTTAAAATTGAATGAATCTCCAGGGCATGAAGGAATCCCTGTCATATCCTATACTGTGCTCAGTAGTCAAAAGAAAGCACAGGTCACGCCTGTCTGCAAGAAGGGTAGTAGAGGTGATGAACAAAAACTACAATCCAATATCCTTGACATCACTTTGTTGTAGAATCTTAGAACATATTCTGAGTTCAAACATAATGAGATATCTTGAATGGAATTACTTCCTCCATGTCAACCAGCACTAGCCCCAAAAACATCAATCATGTGGAACCCAACTCGCACTTTTTGTAAATGCCATCTTTGGATCAAGCCGGTATTCCTTGATATCAGAAAAGCATTTGACTCAGTACCACATCTACGCTTGCTGTCAAAAGTTTGACCATATGAGGTATCAAGTTAAATTTGTGACTGGATTGAGGACTTTATGGTAGAGAGGATGCAGCATGCCATCTTGGATGGAGAGTCGTCATCAGATGTAGAAGTAACATCGGGTGTGTCCCAGCGAAGTGTGTTGAAACCCTTGTTGTTTATGTTGTATGTTAATGACATTGCAGACAATATTAATAGTGATGCCAGGTTTTTTTCAGATGAAGCAGTAGTCTGCTGCATAAATATTCAGTCTGATCGTGATAAGATTTCAAAGTGGTGGAAAGATTGGCAGCTTGCTTTAAATGTTCAGAAATTTAAAATTGTGCCCCTCACAAAAAGAGAGAGAGAGAGAGAGAGAGAGAGAGAGAGAGAGAAAGAAAAAGAAAGAAAACGAAACTATAGTATCCCATGACTATAATATCAGTGAGTCAAAGGTGGAATCGGCCAACTCGTACAAATACCTGGGTGTACACTGTGTAGGGATATGAAATGAGAAGATCACTTCGGCTTAGTTGTAGATAAAGCAGGTGATAGACTTTGATTTGTTGGTAGAATGCTGGAGGAGTGCAGTCAGTCTACAGCGGAGATTGCGCACAAATCACTCATGTGACCATTCCTAGAATATTGCTCAAGTCTTTGAGACCCATGCCAAATAGGACTAGCAGGGGATATTGAATGTATACAGAGGAGGACAGGACGAATGGTCACAGGTTTATTTAATCCATGGGAGAGTGTCACAGAGATACTGAAGGAACTGAATTGGCAAACTCTTGAAGATAGACGTAAGCTATCCTGAGAAACTCTGTTAACAAAGTTTCAAGAACTGACTCTAAATTGTGACTCAAGGAATTTATTGCAATCCCCTATGTATCACTTACATAGGGATTGTGAGAATAAGATTAGAATAATTACTGAACTCACAGAGGCATTCAATCAGTCATTCTTCCTGCACTCCATACATACTGGAACAGGAAGAAACTCTAATATTTGGTACAGTGGGATGTACCCTTTGCCATGCACTGTGGTTTGCAGAATACTTATTCCTATTTAAGCATTTCTCTGTGTTATGTCAAAAATGAAACTATGCCTATTATTTAAATCATATTTGCTGCCCAATACATAGTATCACATTTATTTACATTGCCTGGACGTGAGTGTAAGAAAGGGGGGTGGGGGAATAAATTATGAGTTAGATTATACTTGTTAATTAAAGGAGTTCACTTTAAGGCAAGGAGGTTTTCAGTCAAACACTGCATGCAGTTTTTCAAGTAACAGCAGTGTCTTGATTTCTAGATTATCTTCTGAGAGATTGTGTCACTTGTCTGCCAACAGTTCGCTTAAGTCAAAAAATAGTCTGTCACTATTTACATTGTAACACAGAATTCAGACAGCCATCAGTGTCTCAGTGCCAGAACTGCAATCTGCTGATTACTAAATCCTGTCGCCTGCAGATATCTGACCGTGTCAACATTTCCTACTGCTTTTCTGCAAAATTCTGGAGAGATTTGGACCTCTTTAGAATACCTGCTCTACTGATACCAGTGATTGCAGGTACAGATAGCAAGATCCTTGCCACATCATTAATCGGGTTCAAGCTTATTGACAGGCGTCTAAAGCTTCAAAGACCGATTTGTTGGGATCTTGGGATCTGTGGCTATGACAGCTGACTACCCTATCTGAAGATGCAACCCAGAGAACTTCAGTCTTGGCTATATTCTGCCTGTTTATCTATTTTAAAATCTTATTTGTTGAGTCACCAAAAATTCATGTACCTAGAACACTGAAACATTCTTCAAACTTCTTTAACTTTGAATAAAGCTCATGCAAAATGGGTGTTTTGAAGCCTGCACGGAGAAGCTCATTTTAATTGACTGCATATTCTTTAATGAATGTTGCCTCCACAAGAATTAATTTCACAGTGAACTGGCATATTTAGTGCCTACGTAAGACAGCTCCCGTATGTCATCATTGTGGAAAACTCCAATCATTTCTCCAAAAAAATTCTGCCACTTAAATGTTGGTAGAGAACTGTGAGTTCCAGCGTGTTAAAGCTGGAAGAGGGGGAAAAACCTTCCTGTTGTGTTTGTCTCCTTCAGAGACTGTGAATACAAATGTTCCCTTTCCTCACATTCAAGAAAGTGCTCTTTAATTGCTTATTATATTGTTCAAATTAGGAAGTTCCTTCAAGAAACATTCTTAAACATATTCAGTTTGTGTGCCCAGCACTGGACGTGGTTTAAATGATCACCTATGATTATTTTTAGAGAATCAACACATTTTTGCCTGTATCTGGCACTGTTGCCCACTGCTGCTTTACTTTGTTGTACTGGATATTATATTTCTGAAGTGCACCCAAAATTGCTCGAGCGTATTTTATTGAGTTTTCTACCCCAAGAACCTGTTTACCAGCAATAAAAGATTTCCACTCATTCAACCGTTAAATTGTTTTCAACAAGACAGCAAAAACACAAAGGCCTTTTCTGTCAGTGATCTCATTGGCTAATATAATGACATCTTCTGCTGCTAGCTGCTTCATTGAGATATATTTTTTCTTTGTCATCATACTGCAAGTATAATAGTTTTCCCTCATTGTTTTAACACATTGGATGTCACCAACACCTAAATAAGATTATACTGTTAGTTATCTAATTTTTTAAAGTAATTTGGAGAAAACATCAATAGTGTTGTGCTGCTGCAGACTCTGAAGACTCACGTTGACAAGATACACAACCAGAAAACAACCACTTCTGTAGATTTTTCTCTGAAGCCAGAAACTCTTCCAACAACTTTTGAAAACAGTCTTGAAACAACTAAGGTATCAAATAAAATTTTTGTAAGTTAGTGTTAGAGATGGGCAAACTTGTTCAGATTTGGGAAAGAATTCACTGTGATCAGTCCGTTTTATGAACCATTCATTTTTTCACATTCACTGTTCCTCTTTTGTGTAATTGTTCATGCTGTATAAATTTTAAGAAAAGGTAAAAAATTAAAAACTGGTAGTACTGTACCCTACAACAATCATGTTTTAGAATTTTAGATCAGAATTATAGAAGTGATTTTTTGAATTTAAAATTAATGTGTGTCTAATGAAAACTCTCTCTCTCCTAACATATACTCCATTACAACACGAAAAAGATACAGGGTGGAGCGCGGTAAATTCTTGTTGTGGTGGCACTGTTAGTCGAATAGAGGGTAGAGTGGGTGTGCTTTGTAGTGACCGACAGGAGGTTTGTATTCAATAGTTGTTCAGTTGCGATAATGCAGTGGACACGTGAGAAGCACTCATTTAATGTTGAAGTGTATTTCTCGAATTCCCACTCGATTATTGCAGTATGTGATTTGCAGTACCCCCACACAGATGTGTTCCTGGACGGCTGTCAAATTTAAATTGGGTAAATGCATTCAGAACATCAAGGGATGTGTCATCTGTATGAAGAGGACCTTAGAGAAGCATTACAACACCACAAAATGTCGAATGAGTTAGAGCAGCAGTACTGCAACCTCTGAAATGCTCAGCTCAGAAATACGCACTTGCACTTGGCATTTCAAGATGTTCTCTTTACCGTGTTCTTAATAATGAACTGAATTTCCACCCATATAAAATGTGCATGTGGTCGAGCAATTGTTAGTACGGGATTATGTAACACAAAGAACATCTTGTGAAGACATGCTTGCACACCATACCCTGTGACTCAAATGTATTCTTATCTGATGAGGCACATTTTCACCTCATTGGGTGTGTAAACAAGCAAAATACGCAGTATTGGAATGAGATGAACCCCAGGCAAATTCACCAGAGACCCCTGCACTCAGACCGCATCACTGTGAGGTGCGCCATATTGGGATCGCCCTGCGGGTTCGGGGGTAAGAATAGTCCCGCAGTATTCCTGCCTATCGTAAGAGGCGACTGAAAGGAGTCTCAAATGTTTTGGCCCTTATGTGATGGTCCCCTCTCGGGTTTGACCACCATATTTCAAAATTATTCTAAAGAGCGAGCCAATTGGGGAAGGGCGCCTTACTTGGTGCGTTGTGTCCATCATGAATTTAGATCTTTAGCCAACTTATTCGTCTTTGCATTGCAGTCCTGCTCACTCTCCATCTCTTGGGCGAGGTTATATTCCTGGGTGCGATTTCCGCCTTGCACTCTGCAGTGTAACTTTCTCCGCTGACGATAACCATGGACCACTTGCCACCTAATATCCAGCACGGTAGCCATTCCGTTGTGGTGGGGCTGCCATACACTGTGTTGGTTGTAGCCCCCTGACAACACAGTGATCGCTCTACTGATGCCTGCGCCATTAACTCCCCACATATGCCAAAGAGTAGCTGCCTGTCTCGCTGGGGCATCTGGACTCCTGGCAATGGTCATCCTGCCAGGTGGCCCATGCTGTGGCTGGGTGGTGCCCGTGGGGAGGGCCCTTGTTCGGAGTAGGTGGCATCAGGGTGGATGACACGTAACGAAGTGTGGCACATCTTCTCTTGCTGGTGGCCAACCACCAGCAGTCTCTAAGTGTTCGAGGGCTCACTTTAATGCAAACATGTATGATCCCAAATTGTTCCCCTCCCTGGCCACACCATGGAAGGAATGAAAGGCTATGAATGACAGCGAGACGTATTTTCCCCGGTATCTAGTCTGTACGAGAGCTGATGGGGAATCCTTTGTGTCGATGAAGCCTCAGTTCTTCGTGGAGCATTTGCAGGACAAGTTCAGGGAGGTGGAGGGCTTGTCAAAAATGCGGTCCAGGTCAGTCTTGATAAAAACAGCATCCTCTGCCCAGTCACGGGCATTACTCGCTTGTAAGAAGCTGGGGGATGTTTCTGTTACTATCACGCCCCATAAAAGCTTAAATATGGTCCAGGGCATTATCTTCCACAGGGACCTTCTTTTACAGTCCGATGACGAGCTGTGCCCCAACTTAGAGCGACAAGGTGTCCATTTCATCTGGCGCATCCACCGGCGTCCGAGGGATAACCAGGTTGCCAGTAGTTATAGCAGCAGGGCTTCTAATTATTGACTTTTGGGTTGTGAAGTTTAACCCTGCCTCGTGGATCAAAATGGGGCGAGTGAACTGATTTAGACTGATTTGATAATGAAATAGAGCAGACTATTAGTCCAAGATCAGAAGTATATATACAGGGTGACACATTACCGGAGAAGGTGAAGGTGATGGTCTACCGCTGTGATGTTAAGCCTTATATCACTCCCCCGATGCAGTGCTTAAAGTGTTGGAAGTTCGGCCATATGTCTTCCCGCTGTGCTCCCAGCCTTACATGTCGTGATTGTAGTCATCCATCCCATCTCAATACTCCATGTGCCCTGCCTCCCATCTGTGTCAACTGCAGAGAGCACCATCCCCCTTGTTCGGCGGACTGTAATATTCTACAGAAGGAACGGAAAATAATGGAATACCGATTGGCCTACACTGAGGCTAAACGGAAATTTGAACGGCTTCATCCCGTGCCCATGTTGTCATCTTTTGCTGCCTCTGTCACTCCTGTTACAGCTCCATCCGTTGCACCACATTCAGTCAGCTCTCAGAGCCGAAGGACGACACCTGCCCCCTTGGTGGTGGGGGGCACTTCCCTCCCTGTTGCTCCCGCACCATCTACCTCGGGAGCAGCACCCCCTCAACCATCGGGGACACCAGTCCCCACTTCTAAGCTGGAGAAGTGTAAGTCTTCTTTGGCTTCTTTCGCTAGGAAGGTATTCCTTGGGTCACTCCCTTCCCAGGTTCCTACTCGTGGCAAACCAGACACCTGCCCGGGACTGAAGAAGCCCCAGGTAGCTGGTCGTAGGGCTTCGCGGTCCTCTTCAGTCCCGTAGACTGAATCAAAGAAGCCCTCCCAGCAGGGGCAACCAAAGGAACAGCGTGAGAATTTGAAATCAAAGGCCCCGAAGACCAAGGAAATTGCAGTGGCACCCACTCCACCCCTACCTACAAGCTTTGCATCTGAGGACGCAGTGGAGATTCTGGCGTCCGCTGAGGACCTAGATCTCGTCGGTCCCTCAGACATGATGGATGTCGCTCCTGTCGGTACTCAATCGGTGTCAGCAGGTGACCCAGCGGTGTAATCTGCCTCCTCGGTCCCTTCATGCCTTTCTCGGCCATGGACAATGTCATTCTCCAGTGGAACTGTAGCGGTGTTTTCCACCATCTTGCTGAGCTCCGACAACTTCTCAGCCTTCACCCTTTCCTCTGTATTGCTCTTCAGGAAACTAGGTTTCCAGCGATGCGAACCGCCGCCCTCCGTGGTTATTACAAGAACCAGGTAGCTTGTGAGAGGGTATCTGGTGGCGTTTGCATCTATGTCCTTCACTCTCTTTACAGCGAGTCTGTCCCTCTACAAACACCTTTAGAGGCTGTTGCTGTACGGGTGTGGACGCCTCAGGCTGTAACTGTCTGCAGTCTGTATCTATGTCCCGCGGCATATCCTGGCTGCGGTGATAGACCAATTGCCACCACCTTTTTTGTTACTAGGTGACTTCAACGCCCATAACCCTCTGTGGGATGGATCAGTGGCAACAGGCCGAGGCCGTATCGTTGAGCAACTATTGTCACAGCTCGACCTTTCTTTTTTAAATACTGGTGCCTTCACACATTTCAGTGTGGCGCATGGCACATACTTGGCCATTGACCTTTCGATCTGCAGCCCTAGCCTATTACAATCTGTCCAGTGGAGTGTGCGTGATGACTTGTGTGGTAGTGACCACTTTCTGATCTTTCTGTCACTGCCACAGCATCACTCTTCTGGGTGCCCCGGCTGATGGGTTATGAATAAGGCTGACTGGGACTTATTCACCTCCATTGCCACTATTGAGCCTCTTACCAATGACGCCATTGATGTGGTGGTTCACTCGGTCGCCACCGGCATCATTACTGCCGCAGAATCTGCCATTCCCTGTTCTTCTAGGTCCCCTCGGCAGAGGACTATGCCTTGGTGGTCACCAGAGATTGCCGAGGCGATTAAAGATCGAAGGCGGGCACTCCAGCATCACAGGCGGCATCCCTCATTGGAACACCTCATCGCCTTTAAACGGCTCCATGCGCGATCTCGCCGCCTCATTCGCCAACGCAAGCAGGAGTGCTGGGAAAGGTATGTCTCCACCATTGGTCTCCGTACCTCTCCATCGCAGGTTTGGGCCAAGATTATGCAACTCTATGGCTATCGGACCCATGTCAGTGTACCTGCGCTTTCACTGAATGGAGCAGTCTGTACTGACTCCAACACAATTGCAAACCACTTAGTGGAACATTTTGCCCAGAGTTCCATTTCTGCGAATTACCCACTGGCCTTCCACTCCCTGAAAGAGCGGTTGGAACATCAGAGCCTTTCATTTCACACCCGCCACCCTGAATCGTACAATACTCCATTCAGTGAGTGGGAATTCCAAAGTGCCCTAGCCACTTGCCCTGATACGGCTCCCGGGCCAGATCACATCCACTGTCAGATGCTCAAACACCTCTCGGTGGACTGCCAACGGTGCCTCCCAGACCTTTTCAACTGCATCTGGGTTGAGGGTGAGTTCCCATCGCAATGGCGGGAAAGCATTGTAATCCTAGTGTTGAAACCTGACAAGAACCCACTGGAGGTGGACAGCTGCCCTCCCAATTAGCCTCACCAATGTTCTTTACAAGTTGCTTGAACGCATGGTGAGTTGGAGGTTGAGTTGGCTACTTTAGTCTTGGGGCCTTCTGGCTCTGTCTCAGGGTGGGTTCCATAAGGGCCGCTCTGTCGCCGATAATCTGGTGTGCCTGGAGTCTGCCATCTGGACAGTCTTTGCCCACCATCAGCATCTGGTTGCCATCTTTTTTGACATGCGGAAGGCATACGATACAACATGGCGACATCACATCCTCTCCACACTTCATGATTGGGGACTTCGGGGTCAACTCCCGATTTTCATACAAAATTTTCTGTTGCTTCGTTCCTTCTGCATGCAAGTTGCAGCCTCCCATAGTTCCTCCTGAGTTCAGGAGAATGGGGTACCGAAAGGATCTGAAGTGTCTGCCTCTTTTTAATTGCAATTAATGGGCTTGCTGCGGCAGTGGGAACGTCTGTCGCAGCTTCCTTGTATGCTGATGACTTCTGCCTATACTTTAGCTCCACTGTCATTGCAGCTGCTGAACGGCAGCTGCAGGGCGCTATCTGCAAGGCTATTTGCAAGGCGCAGTCTTGTGCTGCAGCGCATGGCTTCCAGTTTTTGACTCCCAAGACCTGTGTTAGGCATTTCTGCCGGCGACACACTGTTCACCCTGAGCCATGGCTTTATCTTGATGGCTAACCTCTTGCTGTGGTGGAGTCGCATCAGTTTTTGGGATTGGTTTTTGATACCCGGTTGACTTGGCTGCCTCATATTCGGCGTCTTAAACAAACTTGCTGGCAGCACCTTAATGCTCTTCGTTGCTTGAGACACACCAGCTGGGGTGCCGATCGGTCTACCCTTCTACGGCTGTACGGGGCGTTAATTCAGTCCTGTGTAGATTATGGGAGCCTGGCTTACGGTTCGGCATCCCCTTCCGCATTGTAGTTGCTGGACCCCATCCTTCACTGTGGGATCTGACTCGCCACTGGAGCTTTCTGACAAGCCCTGTAAACAGCATACTTGTGGAGACAGGTGTCCTTCCTTTGCAGTTCCGGCACCAACGATTACTGGCTGCTTATGCTACACACGTTTGTAGCTTGCCTGGGCATCCCTATTATCGTCTCCTGTTCCCTCAGTCGGTCGTCCATCTTCCGGAACGGCGGCCCCGGTCAGGGAGTATGATTGCGGTCCGCGTCAGAGCTCCTCTCTCTAGGCTTGAGGTTTTCCCTCTTCCACCTCTTTTTTGGGCCCCTCTGCATAAACCCCCATGGTGTGTGCCCTGCCCATTCCTTCGGCTCGATTTGGCACAGGGCCCGAAGGACTCAGTCCGTCCTGAGGCCCTCTGCCGCCGCTTTCTTTCATCCTTGCCTCCTTTCAAGGCTCTGACATTGTCTATACTGACGGTTCGATTGTTGCTGGTAGTGTCGGTTATGCTCTTACTCTAGGGGATCATTATGAACAACACTCATTGCTGGCTGGCTGGCTGCAGTGTTTTCACTGCTGAGCTGGTCGCCATCTCATGCACAATAGTATATTCGCTCCTGCTCAGGTGAGACCCTCGTTATCTGTAGTGACTCCCTGAGCAGTTTACGAGCTATCGACCAGTGTTTCCCTTGCTCTTGTATGGTGATGGCTATCCAGGAGTCCCTCCATACTCTTGCCTGTTGCAGCCGCTCTGTCGTCTTTGTGTGGACCCCAGGTCATGTAGGCATCCCGGGAAATGAACGTGTTGACATGCTGGCCAAACAGGCTGTCAGTGCACCAGCCTTGGAGATTGGCCTTTCGGAGAGTGACCTCAGGTCAGCTTTGTGGCAGAAGATACTTCGCACCTGGGGTGAAGAATGGCACACCCTTCCTTCACCCAACAAACTTCGGGCCATCCTCCTTGCGGGTCTCTTGAAAGAACTTTGCCAGCTGCCACACCTGGATGACACACAGCTATTTATTGCGCCGTGAGGACCCACCTTTATGTCGCTGCGGGTCAGCTTTGATGGTGGTTCACATCTTCTTGGACTGCCAACTTTTAACTTCGTTCAGGCAGACGTTTGCGCTGCCTGATACGCTTCCTGCACTTTTATCATATGACGTTGCGATGCCAGATTCAGTTTTGAGTTTTATTTGTGCAGGGGATTTTTATCGCTTGATCTAAGTGTTTGTCCTTTTTTGTGTTGAGTCTGGCCTTTGGCTTACGATTTTAGACTGGGGTTTTTAGTGCATATCTTGGTGTTTGGCTTTTCCTTTTTTTTTTCTATGGTCGGCCAACCACTGTCACACTCGGTTTGATTTTAATTTCTTTTTTCTGGTCTCTGTCTGTGTCTTTCTTGTCCTGTGTCATCTCTTGTCATCTCCATTGTTTGTTTTTATTCTTTGTAGATGTTTCAAGTTCGGGGGAAAAAGAGACCGATGGTCCTAGTAGTCTGGTCCCTTCAATCCCACAAACCAACCAACCAACCAACCATATTGCGAGTAGGCATCATTGATTCTTACTTTTTCCAGGAAAATAATAGAACTGTAACTGTGAATTCGGATTGTTACTTAACTAAGCTGCAAGAGTTTTTCCAGCCAGCTTTCAATGCAATGCAATTACAGGATACACAGTTTCAACAAGACAGTGCCACTGCACACACAGCGGGCATTACCGTGAATTTTTTTGAGGCTAACGTTTCCTGGAACTCATATCTCTCTGAAGGGGGTTCTCAACTGGCCCGCATGATCACCAGACTTGGCCCTATGCAGTTTTTTCTGTGAGGTTACCTGAAGTCAAAGGTGTATTGCAACCATCCCGACAACCTGGAAGACATACAGAACAATATTGAGTCTGAAATTGCAAGAATACCAGCTTGAAAGAGTGCATATTAATTTCAGAAAACGACTGCGGCACTGTGTGGATAGTGAAAGTAGACATTTGCCGGATATACTATTTAAACCATGTAATTGGAAGTTTCCATTATTGTCCAATATGAGAAAAATAAAAATGTAATTTTCCAAGCGTTCATTATTTTTTTTTATTTCGTTACCAAATCAGCAATTTATTGTGCTCCACCCTGTATATATACTTCTGATCTCAGACTAATAGTCTGCTCTATTTCATTATCAAATCAGTCTAAATCAGTTCACTCACCCCATTTTGATCCACGAGGCAGGGTTAAACTTCACAACCCAAAAGTCAATAATTAGAAGACCTGGTGCTATTTATCTACTGTCAGGAAAGTTTATTAAATCTGACTACAGGTCTGGAAAAGATTACTGCTAACAATTTGCTAGACCACTTTCAACTGGCTACTAGGAATTGCCATTGATGATCACCATAACAACAAAATAGCAACACAGTTTCAAGTCGGTGGGGAAAAGGTCAAAAGGTCACTCAGAAACAATGCACTGTAATATGCATGGCAACGATTGAAACGTATTGGCATGAATTAACCCTAACCAAGTAAGTCACTTCATTTAACACCACCTCCAACTCCTATCTAATGGCTCCACACTCTGCTCTAAGGCCTGAGAAACTCCCCTTCCCCCCACACCCACAACCCTTCGAAGGGTCTACAACTTGCCGCTTCGGCTCCATGAGGGCTACTGACCGACTCCCCTTTTTTATGAGCTCCAAAACCACTCCACGGAATTATTCAGCATAGAGACTTTTCAGCCAATCAGATTCAGGAGCAAAAGGTAGACCTTCTCATTATCCATACCCTTTTCCTGCATACAGAACTTCTGTAAGGTGCTGCTTCCTGGCAGGGCATTAAGAACCTTTTATGCAGTGGATGTTTAAATCCTCAGCCCGCAAGAAAAAAATTACTTTAATGCTCTGACCTCTATTCACTTATAGGGATTAGGGAAAACCAACCTATTACCTCGGGGCTGGAGAAAAACCCTTTCCCCAATGTACACAAAAGTCACTGAAATAAGCAAACAGGTATGATCCAGAAATGGTATGTTATATTTGAGTGAAGGAAAATGAGATTAAAACGAAGGCCAAGTAATCCGACTGCCCTTGATTCCCTCTCAAGCGTTGCTAACAGAAGTAGAAAAGTGAAAATGCTAGAGGGAACTGTTTGGATGAATTCCCTTGATTTAATTTAAATTTTATTTTTTTAACAGGTCATGGAAGAAAAAAACACACACACACACACACACACACACACACACACACACACACACACGGCAGCTGTAGCCACACTTCCACAAGGTGAAAGAGTGGATGGTGGGGAGGGTCTCGTAGGATGAGATACATGATTGTGTGGCACCGGAAAGGTGCGGGAAATAACACGTGAAAATACGCAGTTGTCTGAGACTGCAGGTGTGTGTGTGTGTGTGTGTGTGTGTGTGGTCTATTTTTGACAAAGGCCTTACAGACCAAAAGCTTTACTTGTGACAACCTTTTTGTTGTACCTATCTGTGACTCAGCATCTCCACTATTTGGCGAGTCTCAACTTTCCTTTTCATAATAAAGTATTGTTTCTGTGTGATAAATTTATAGATTACCGAATGTAGACAGGTTGTTTGCTTCGATTTCCTTAGCCAAAAGTGTTCTCAGAAAGCATCTCATTATTTGGGTAACGTAACAGGCCAGTGAACACAAGTCAGTTAGACAGGCCATCATCATTAACTTTTGAGGAAAGGACGTAGTTGTAGGATGTACAGAATCCTCTTCTTCAGTTTGTTTATGAGAAATAATATGTACTGGCGTTGGTAATGCTTGTTTGAAATAACTGAAAGTAAACTGTCATTTGTCAAAATAGTTATCTTTTACAATTTGTAAACTACACATCAAAGTGCCATACTGGCTGTGCAAAGTGAAGTATTTATATGGAAAAGTGATGGTTTCTGACAGAGAAAACAAGAAACTGAAAACAGAAATTCGAAGCTATGCACCAGCAGGATCTACTTAGGTATGCTAGAAGATACAGAATGAATTGTCACTCTACAGCAATGTGTGTGCTGAAATAAAACTACCTGGCAGGTTAAAACTGTTTTCTGAACTAGGAGTCAAACTTGGGGCCTTTGCCTTCTGTGGGAAAGTGCTCTTGCTACTGAGCCACCCAGGGACGACTCATAACCTGTCCTCGCAGCTTTACTTCTACCTCTTGTTTCATACCTTCAAAACTTCGCAGAAGTCTCAATAATATCCTTTCTTCCAGGAGTGCTAATTATAGAAATTACAAAGGAGATCTTCTGCAAAGTTTGGGAGATCGGAGGAGAGGTACTGGTGGAAGTAAAGCTGTGAGGACAGATCATGAGTCATGCCCAGATAGCTCAGTTGATAGAGGAATCACACGCAGAAGGCAAAGATGCTGGGTTTGAGTGGTAGTTTGGCACCCAGTTTTAATCTGCCAGGAAGTTTCATGCAGGAAGATCTTCAGACTTTCATAAATGAAAAGCAACAAATTTTCGAAACCTTGGTGGCAGCAAATGCTATTCCTTTGTAGATCTGTACTACTGAAAAAGATAACCAGATAACTTAGTATTTGAAAGGCTGGCCAAGATCCATGTGTAGAGTCAGTCATCAGTTGTTCAAGAAAAAGAACTTCATCATGGAATATAAAGTTTTTCAGTAAACAAATTGCTTTCAAAATTAACAGACGAGAGTGAAGCGAATATAATATAAGTGAATACAGTAAAAGCTTTTGGCCAACAAGACCTTTGTCGAAAACACACACACACACAAAAACTGCAGTGTGAGTTCCGCGTGCGCACGCACGAGGCGTGTGTGTGTGTGTGTGTGTGTGTGTGTGTGTGTGTTTTCGACAAAGGCCTTATTGGCTGAAAGCTTATATTGTGACAGTCTTTTTTGTGCCTGTCTTGCGGGCGTAAGTTATATGAGAGTATTCTATTTTTAGTTTTTAAATTAACTGCGATCTCCCTTCGTGAGGATCTATCTTATGGAGTATTTTTCCGTCCTCCAAGGGAGATCGATCATGCAAGGTGGATGGTGAAAGTAATATATGTGTTGAAAATTTTATCTCCCACGATCAGCTTGCATTACAACCACAAGAAGACACAACAGTTTGTTTAATTTGTATTTTCCTTGCCCATATGTGTGTCAAAACATGATTCTGTGTTTCTTCTGAAGCCAAAGCTCCGTATTCTGAATTTCGTTATGCTTTCTAAACTTCATATATGTATCAGGTCATTGATAGTATATCCTGCATGTGGCTTTACAGAAACTGAAAATTCATTTATGGTTTATGCCCATCATTCTGTTGCTTTAATATTCTGAATAAAAAATGAAAACTGTAGTTATAATGGATCATGAAGCAGAACCAACAAATGAAAATACAAAAGGATTCAAGTGGGAATCAGTCAAAATCTGAAAAATTATGAATATTAGCAATGAACAGGTTAATTGTATTAAAATAAGAACATCCTTAACAGATTTGATTTGAGTGACACAATCCTTAAGACAGATCTTCACAGTGAAATGAAAATCGGTGCCGCAGTATTAATAATTAAGTTGAAAGTAATACAGCTTTTGGTTAAGAAGCTATTCCTGAAGACTGTTTTTTTGGGATAAGAAATAAATATGAATTAATGCCTTTCTCCCCTCCTCCCGTTGCCCCCTTTCCTCCCCTCCTTCCGTTGTTCATCCCCCCCCCCCCCCCAGCCCTCTCTCTGAACCAAAATTATGCTCAACTTCATCGTTTTCTGCAAAGAAACCAAAATAGAGGGTAGCATAAAGGATCAACCATACTTGAAAAAATAAAGGCCTCTATAATTGTCATGATTTATTTTTGGGAAATTGCAAAATATCATAATCCCTATGTAAGGTTTTTACATGACAGTTTCTTCTTCTTTTCCTTCAGCATTTGCCCTGCGTGCCTGCGGGTTTCGCTACATGGGTCCGTTGTCTCCATTTCGCTCTATCACGGGCTGCATCTGGGTGGACGTTAATGCACGCAGGTCTTTATGAATCATTTCAGCCCAACGTTGCTTAGGTTGTCCTTTGTATCTTCCGCCAATGACTTCAGGTGTGTAACCATCCTTGGCAATAGTCATCACCAGCCTGTAAAACATGCCCAAACCGTCAAAGACAACTCTCAGGCATCTTGTCATGGATCGGTGCAACACCAAACTGTTTCCTAATGCTGTCATTGGAAATGTGACCTAACATCGTGAGGCCCACTGTCCACCTTAGCATCTTTGTTTCCATTACACTTAGGCGGCATTCTGTCTCAACTGTCTCCAGCACTCACAACCATACAAGGCAACTGGTTGGTGACAGTGTGATAGATTTTTGATTTTAAGTTATCTTTCATCCTGTGGTCATAAGTGACTTTGGTTGTTGTTCACCATTATCCAGGCTGCCTGAGTTCTGGTGTTGACCTCTTTGGTGAATTGGTGGTCAACAGTGATCGTGGAAACAAGGTAGTTAAACTTACTCACATGAGTCAGATCTTCACCTTTAATTGTGATGGTTCCCATTTCATGTCTGTCTGATGTCACATAATCGGTTTTCTTCAAGTTAAAGTACCACAGTACTCCATGCAGATCAAGCTTGTTTTCTGCTGCTGCTTCACATCTTCAGCATAAAGTAGCGTCCATGGTAATGGCCGGTGCAGTTCAGTTGTCACGGTGTCCATTACGAGAACGAACAGAAGTGATGATAATGCAGAACCTTGATGGATGCAGACTGTGATGGGGAAGTCCTTGGATAGTCCTGGGGTGGTACGGTCATAACTTCTTGGTTGTGCATTGTCATTTTACAAGACAATATTTTAAAGTGTTTGGCTGTCGGTAAAGTTTATTGAATTGAAAAGTATGTACCAGCCAATGTCTCCTGGCTGTAATGGACCAACAGAGATATACAAAGCTTGTCCAATGCAAAGAAAATGTATTCTTGATTAAAAACGTGTTCTCTGTCAAGTATAAACAGGCTGCAGAACATGCTATGTCTCTGCAACCAAACAGCGCTCTATTTCTGTATTATTTTGGATGTGGCAATTTGGGTTTGTCATTCAAATCTATAATGTTTTTTCTTGAGACTGCCATACATTTATTATGATAATTAATCACCCTTAACAAAATACACTTCATCCTCTTGTCCCATTTTCTTGTACTGTTGTCACAGACATGGTGATGTGTTGAAAGTGTGTGTGTGTGTGTGTGTGTGTGTGTGTGTGTGTGTGTGTGTGTGTGTGTGTCAATGTAATTGTTAGATATTCTCTGAATAGAGATTAAATATTAAAATACGTTTACAGCAAGCTTAAAAAAAGTATTATAAATATCCAACAATATTATGAAAAGGATAGATTGGTATTCAATGTATAGCAGAGACGTTGAGTAGCAGACAGGCACAACAGATCTTTCAGCCGAAACACCATCTTTTAAAGTAAAAAACACCCAGACATTCACGCAAGCACAATTTACACACACAATACCGTTGTCTGTAGACAGTGAGGCCAGTCTGCATACAGCAGCTGTGCCCGATGGGACAGCAGTCTGTGGCTGGTAGGGATAAAGAGGTGACTGGGGCAGGGAGAGGAAAGGGTAGCAAGGTAGGTGTGGGAGAAGGGGTAGTGTTGCTTTTGTGAGCAGGGATAACGAGGTGACTGGTGTAGAGAGAGGGAGGGGTAGCAAGGTAAGGGTGGGAGAAGGGGTAGTGCTGCTTGTGGGAGTATGTAGGGATGTGATAGGGCAGGGTAGGGCTGCTTGGTGCACTCAGAATGTTTGTGGGGGGTGGGGAGGAGGGACTGTAAAGGAGAGAAGTAAGGGGGGAAAAGATTAGTGGGTGCATTCATGGACTAGAAAGATGTATAGTACTGGAGTGGGATCAGGGAAAGAGGATAGGTAGGTTAGGGGCAGGGAGTAGCGAAGGTTGAGGCTGTAGGGGCTGGGGAACATAAGGTATATGTATAGAGTTGCCACCTGCACAGTGCAGGAACGCTGGTACTGATAGGAAGGATCAAGGTGGTGCAGGTTATAAAGGAGTCACTGAAGTGAAGCACATTATATTGGATGGCATGTTCAGCAACTGCCCACAGTTTGTTGGAGGCCATTCATGCGGACAGGCAGCTTGTTGATAGTCATGCCCACGTAGAAAGCAGAACAGTCATTGCAACTTAGTTTGTAGATCATGTGACTTCTTTCACAGGTAGCCTTGCCTTTGATGGGATAGGTCAGGCCTGTGGATGAACTGGAGTAAGTGGTGGTGGTACAGGTCTTGCATTGAGGTCTACTGCAGGGTTATGAGACAAGGGATTTGGTGCAGGGATGGAGAAGGACTGGACAAGGAATGGACAAGGATGTTACTTTCATTCATTGGCTGATGGAATACCACAGTGGAAGGGGTAGGAAGGTTTATGGCTAGAATATTCCCCATTTCAGGGCACAACAAGAGGTAGTCAAAACCCTGGTGCAGAAAGTGATTCAGCTGCTACAGTCCTGGGTGTTACTGAGTTATGAAAGGGGTTCACCTTTATTGGAGGACAGTGGGTATGTGGGAAATGGTAGGTGACTGAAAAGACAAGGCACGGCAGATCTATTTCTGTACAAGGTTGGCTGGGTAATAGCACTCTGTGGAGGCCTTAATGAGATCCTTCGTATATTTATAGGGGGGCTGCTCCTCACAACATACGTGATTGCTATGAGTGGCTAGGCTATATGAGAGGGACTTCTTTTTTTGGAATAGATGTAAGCACTAGAAGTGGAGGTTTTTCTGATGGTTGGCAGGTTTTATATGGATGGTAGTACTGTTGTAGCCACCTCTGAAGAAGTGGTCAACATCGAGGAAGGTGGCATGGTGGGTTGAGGGAAATCTGGTGAAGTGAATGGGGGAGTAGGTGTTGAGGTTCTGGAGGAGTGTGTCTAGGGTGGCCTCACCCTCAATCCAGATCACTAATGTGTCGTCAATAAATCTGAATCAGGTGAGGCGTTTGGGATTCGTGGTACTTAATGAGGCTTTTTCTAGGTGACCCATGGATGGGTCATGGTGAAGTGCAGGTGCCCATTGATACCACAGATATGTTTTTTTGGTGATGCCTTCAAAGGAAAAGTAATTGTGGTTGAGAATATAGTTACTCAGGGTGATCAGGAAGGAGGTTGTGGGTTTGGAGTCAGTCGGGTGTTGGGAAAAGTAGTTTTCAATAGTGGTAAGGCCATAGGCATTGTGGATATTAGAATAGGGTAGGGGGAGTGGCCATCAATAGTGACAAGCAGGGTGCTGTGTAGTAAAGGAACAGGAACTATGGAGAGTCGATGGAGGAAAGAATTGATGTCTTTTACATAGGAGGGTAGATTATGGGTGTTGGTCTATGAGAGCAGAGATTCTCTCACAGTGGGACGGCATGGGACAGATCTCACGGATTCGGCCCTAACTGTGAGTGTAGAAGCAAGTATATGACCTTTTGAAGTTTATAAAATATTTTGCCTGAGCAGGCTGTGGGAAAAGAGAATGCACTCTCCAAAGTTTTTTATTGCATTGTGAACAATGTTTGAATAAAGATTGCACAGCTTGTGACGTGGTGCAATCAGTAATTGTATGAAGTGATAATTCGGCGGCTTGAGTTCATTCCCCACTGCTACCTAATTTTTTATATTTTTTTATTCATTGTATTTTGTTCCTTGAAATGTTAAACTATCAGTTATAAAATTTGAATATAGTTTAACAGTTCAGTTTACATGTATAAACTTAATATATGCAGTTTACAATTAGTTGTGTTTACTTTAATTTGAACAATGAATAACTTTTACAGGGATTCATTTCTGAAGATTTCTGTTTTCGACTGTTCTCTGAGATATTGCAAAGGTCACTTCAGTTGTGAACATCATTTTGCCTAGTGTCAGATATTATTTTTCATAAAACTTAGTATACTGGGAAAGGGAAGCCTAGCGAGAATTTTCTACCAGAGAAGTGGCTGGTGAAAACATTGTAATTAAAACTTTTGATGAAGATTAAAAAAAATATTGACCAGTGTTCTTTGTTACACTTATTCAATTTATAAAGAAAATATTGCTGATAATTTCATAGTAAATGGTGAAGATTTAATGTTATACTCCGAACCTATGAACAAAATCTTTATGAAGAGGTATGTTGATTTTTTTTTTTTTTTTAATTCTCTCTTTCTCTCTGTGTCCACGTACAGTTCTATACAGTCCTATTTTATTTGTAACATGTGCCTTCTTCAAGTACAGACGCAAATGATGATGGTTATGATCAAGATGAATATTCTTCTTGTATGATATTGGAGTTTTGCAAAAAAATTGTAATGAAAGGATGAGTCCATCTTTTTGCGAATACACAAATTATTGTTTTGTTTTATTACCCAAACCTCAGTTGTGACCGAGCGAGGTGGCGCAGTGGTTAGACACTGGACTCGCATTCGGGAGGACAACGGTTCAATCCCGTGTCCGGCTATCCTGATTTAGGTTTTCCGTGATTTCCCTAAATCACTCCAGGCAAATGTCGGGATGGTTCCTCTGAAAGGGCACGGCCGAATTCCTTCCTCATCCTTCCCTAATCCGATGAGATCGATGACCACCTCGCTATCTGGTCTCCTTCCCCGAAACCAACCAACCAACTTCAGTTGTGGCTTCCTCAGTGGTTTTTAAACTTATTTTCCTTCTATTTTACATTTTGTGTATTCTGGTCTAAATTGGGATACCATGTCATCATTGTAGTATTTTCTTGGTCCTTAGCTGTGACAAGTTTGTTTTATGTATCGAATGATTTTTTTCCTGTTTTCTTTTGTCATTTATGAAAATTAATTTTTTAACTATATTCACTATTCAAATTAAAATAATCATAGCTAATTGTAAATTGTATGTGTTAATTTTATGGATATAACTTGAACTGTTAAACAGTATTTAAATTTTATAATTGAAAACTTAACATTATGAGGAATAAAATACAATGAATAATTCAACGAACGGGTAGCAGTGAGATTTGAACTTGAGACACCAAATTATCACACCATATGCTTACCGACTGCGTCACGTCACTAACTGCACAGTTATTATTCAAACATTGCTCACATTGTAATAAAAAAAACTTTCAAGAGCATGTTCTCTTTTCCTACGTCCCACTCAAACTAAATATTTTAGGTTAAATTCAAAATGCTATATACTTGCTTTTACTCACACAGTTTGACTCAAATTGGTGAGGCCCATCCCACACCCTCCCCTTGTCAACGGTGACACAATAACCAGCCATGATGGGGTGTCCTGGGTGATTGGGATAATGGACTTTTAGAAGGTAGGAGTGCAGGGAATGGTAGGGACGAGGAGAGAGTTAGACTCTGGGGAGAAGTTCTAGACTGGGCTTTAAAGATTTGAGGAGAGACTGTTGATCCTGTTGGATCTCTGGAATGGGTTCACTGTGCCAGAGTTTGTAGGTGGATGAATCTGACAGGTAGCACAGTCCCTTCGCTGATTATTCTCTGTGGTTCAAAACCACGGAGGTGGAGCCTTTGTCAGCAGGTAGGATCGTAAGGTTGGGATTACTTTTTTGGTGGTCGATTACAGTTCTCCAGTCCAGTCACAGGTGCAGCTTCTTTCATTAAGGGCAGGGCAGGGCTGCATGTGAAAGTAGTCGTGTGATCCACAAACTAAGCTGCAAACAATGTGTTGCTTTCTACCTGGCCATGACAACCAACAAGCTGTCTGCCCTCATGAATGTTGGCCAAGATACAGCTGGACCACACAGTTCCTGAACAACACAACATGCTCCACTTTAATAACTGCCTTACAGCCTGTGCTGTCTGGATCCTTCTTACTAACACCAGCTTTTCTGAACTGTGCAAGTGGGAACGCTCCCTGCACAATTTCTTGTGACCCCTAAGGTTTTAACTGTCTCTAGTCCCTGTTCATCTACCCATCCCCTTCCCTGCTCCCAATCCAGTACTACACAGCTTTCTTATTCCATCAATGCATCCACTAGCCTCTCTCTGTTTTCCCCTCCTCCACTCCCCCCCCCCCCCCTCTCCGAAACCTCCCTACTGCAACTAGCAGCCCCACCCTGTCCTCACTAAGACACGCCACACTCTCACATGCAGCAGCGCTACACCTTTTCCCACCCCTACCCTACCATCCCTTTTCCTCCCCACCACAGCCTCCACTTTGTCCCACCACACAAAGATTGCTTTCCTATCCGGCACAGTTGCTGCACTCAGTCCGGTCCCAGTGGCCAGAGGCAATGGTCGTGTGTGTGTGTGTGTGTGTGTGTGTGTGTGTGTGTGTGTGTGTGTGTGTGTGTGTTGTGCTTGTGTGAAAGTGTATGTTTTCTATCTTAGAAGAAGGCAGTTTGGTCGAAAGCTCAAATGTGTAGGAGTGTGCTTGTTTGCAACTCAACATCTCCTTTATATGGTGATTAGCGAACTATCCTCTTCATAATATTGTCATTATTCCATCGTGGATTTCCCATTGTTTGATTATACATATACATACATACATAAATACATGCATACATCTATACATAGACATCTATAACATATATAAAAATACTTTTACAAACTTTGGACATGGTTTCCTTGCACCAAAATGAGGAAAATACATCATACAAACAAATGTCCAGCAGTCCTTCATTTTTGTGTTATTAATGAAAGTTGATGTTCAATATCTTTCCAGGTACAATCCAACAACTTCACTCATCTATGCACTCGTCTGATTCATTGTATCCTAGACGGCATTGTGTTGCCAGGGAGACTTGTCAACATTCATCATTTGTCTGTCTTCATTGTGTCTGTTGTGTGCATATACTATAGGTAGTGAGTTAACTGAAACTGCTCCATTCAAATATGGCAGGATATTCATTTCATAAGCAGGTAGACACATTGTTATGTACCGTATTTACTCGAATCTAAGCCGCACTTTTTTTCCGGTTTTTGTAATCCAAAGAACCGCCTGCGGCTTAGAATCGAGTGCAAAGCAAGCGGGAGTTCTGAAAAATGTTGGTGGGTGCCGCCACAACTAACTTCTGCCGTCGAATATATGTAGCGCTACACAGGCATGCTTTGTAGGCACAAAGATAAATACTGGTACCAAAATCTCTGCGTCAGTAAAAAAAAAAAAAAAAAAAAAAAAAAAAAAAAAAAAAAAAAAAAAAAAGAAAAAAGAAAAAAAAAAAAAAAAAAAAAAAGTGGAAGACGAGCCTTTTTCCTCCGCTCAGAGTTTGGACCACTGCGTTTTGGTACATTATCCAACGAAGAAAAAAAAATTATGTAGTGTTGATCTTCGAATGTAGCAGCATTTCAATGTACTACAAAAATCCGACTGGCTAGACTGTTTGGGATGTTTGTCAATATGGCCAACTCTACGTTCTGAATTTTTTCCTACCTGTGAGAAGAGATGGTTGCTAATAGGAGCTTTTATGAATTGTGAATCACATGTAGTATTCTCTTCGCCATAAGATTAATACGAATATAAACATTTTGCCATGTATTGTTTCATGTTTACTACTATCTCATTTAAATCCTGTCTGCCTAATAAACTACGAAACTAGAGTGAGACAACAGCAAACGCGGAAGAATATACATATCATGTCATGTTTATATTCGTATTATTCTTACGCCTGATAGTGATACAGTCAGAAATGAAGCACGGCAACTGACTAGATTTTTAAATCTAAGATGACTAATTTCTGTGCAGAATGTAATGAACTAAAGAGGCGCCTGCAAAAATTTTCAAACGGAGAAAAATTTTCGCTAAAATTTCGTTCAGAACATCGTCTATCATACGCAGTCTATTATTTGGTTCTTGTTGATCATTATCAAAGAAAGAAGTAGTGTAAGTAACAACAAATGTTTCGCTAATGAGACGACTCCTCTCTACTTTTTATGTGTAAGCGGCTGTAGCGCGCACAAAAGCAAGCCACGCCGCGAGCGGCGACAGGCCGTAAACACGCACTATCAGAATGCGACAAACAATGCATGACACAGTACAGTAATGCATTTTCAGCTTAGAGTGACGTAAACACCTATAACAAAGAGAACGGCACTTATCAGATCAAAGAAAAATAAGCAATCAATTCAAACCAGACAAAGCACGTGAAACAGGAAGGATATCCGTATAAATACGGACGGAGCGCGTGACGCGTAGCAATGGCTACCTGGTAAACCGTAACTGCTAAGCTTACAACTCGAACCAAACTACTGCAGCTCTATCGTCATTCATTCGACCTAAATTGTGTCTCATATTACAACTAGGCGAACTTTGTTTCGATTTGGAGGTGCGACCTAAAACTTTTCTCTCCCCTTGATTTTCGAGTCTCAAATTTCAGGTGCGGCTTAGATTCGGGAAAAATTTTTTTCCTTGATTTCGAGTCTCATTTTTCAGGTGCGGCTTAGATTCGAGTGCGGCTTAGATTCGAGTAAATACGGTATTGCTGTGCAAATGGTAATGGACACAAGGCTGTGCAGATGTATCTGATTCGTTTCCAGCCTAAAGACAGCTGGGTTGTCCAACTTTTGATGCTGTGTGTCATCTTGATACTAAGATAGGATCTGTAGCACCACAGACCAGGAGGAACATGTTCAGGGAGCTATTGAAGAAGAGCCAGGTAACAGCACAAGACAAGGACCCTGGCATGTGGTACATCCCAAAGCTGAAAATTGAGCATCCTTCACAAGCCAGTTATGTATCTGTATCATTTTGGTGTGCAGGGCCTTATGCCTGTCGATCACCCAACACAGGAGAACTTTTGCCAATGGTTTGTTGCACAAACTGCCAGTCCATTGTCTCTTCAGTTTTGTTTACAAATGAGGCAACACTTGGAAGGGTTGGAATAACAAACTCCCACAACAAATACGTATGGGCTGATCACAATCCTCATTCTACAATACAGGCTAGACATTAGCATCAGTTGAATAAACGCCCTCCATTACATACAAATAAGAAGAAATATATGGTCCACACATAGTGGAACTTTAGCACATGCCAATATCAGTATTCAAGATGCACTGCCTGGTATCTATTAGTACCATGACAAATGGCTTGGTAGATGAGGCCCAGTACCATGGCCTCAGTATACTCTCCTGACCTCAGTCCTTTGAATTATTCCAGAATGAGATTTTCACTCTGCAGCGGAGTGTGTGCTGATGTGAAACTTCCTGACAGATTAAAACTGTGTGCCGGACCGAGACTCGAACTCGGGACCTTTGCCTTTCGCGGGCAAGTGCGCAACCACCGAGCTACCGAAGCATGACTCACGCCCCGTCCTCACAGCTGTGAGGACGGGGTGTGAGTCGTGTTTGGGTAGCTCAGTGGTAGAGCACTTGCCTGTGAAAGTCAAAGGTCCCGAGTTCGAGTCTCGGTCCGGCACACAGTTTTAATCTGTCAGAAAGCTTCACTTTGAATTATTATTTCTGGGGGCTCCTCAAACAGTTGGTGTACGCATCAGACCACGTGGATGCAGGAACTCTTCATTGACATGTCTTGGAAGCCTATGAACCATTTGAAATCATCAGGGATTATTAGAAAGGGTGCAACGGTCCATTATTTGATGAGTGCATCCATGTTTAACAATCAAGAGGAGGACATTTTGAGTGCTTATTATGAGTTTGTGTTGATGAGCTCCAGTCACCTAAATTGTAATCTTTCACCAATAACTCGAAAATGAAGTATTTTCAGACTTGTGCTTGTATGAACATTTTTCCTTGTTTTGGTTTAAGGAACCTGTCACCAAAGTTTGTAAAAGTATTTTTGCAACAACCTGTATACATACATATTTACATAGATATATTCACACACACACACACACACACACACACACACACACACACAAATCAAAATCAACAGGCATTGTTTTGGTACATAATAATCATCACTCTCAAGGGTTGTTGATGTAGTGGCAATGCTATGAGTCCTCAGTTATATTTGCAAACTCATGTACTCACTCTCCTTTTTGCACTGGGGGAATTCACTTGCATCCGACAAAACTCAAGCGACAAGTTTGCAGTTATAAATGGGCAGTGGTGAGTGTATATGAGGCTGCAGGTTTGGAGGCGACGTCATAGGACCTGCTGGTGGGTTTAGAGTGAATATGTAGTGTTCATTTTTGATGCCTAAGATGTATCTACAGCCGGACGAATTGTCTGGCACAACGATAATTTTGTTTATGGGCCAGTGCATAGAGTTATGATTAAACTTAAGAGAATAATGTGAGATAACTGAATAACATAACTTTGATATAACTTACTGCAACCTGCATAACGATGCCAAAGGCATTGTACTGCTGTGGCCATTACAGGTGGTATGGTAGCTCGCAGCTCTCATAATTGCTGTGAGATGTCACTCCAAATGCCAATTAAGTATGGAAAAGATAACATTCTTGCCTCTTGAGAACTTGACGACTTCAGTGGCAGTCTGGTGCAAGCATCAAAATTCCTTCAGTAGTTACTGACATTAGCCTCCACATACAGGCAGTAAAAGGCAATGTGGGACATCAGTTTATAATACGAATGGAAGAAGAATATATATATATTCTTGTATAGATTCTGGTAACAATAATTTTGTGTGCCTCAGTGGCCTGCTGCAAGTCACTTTGGTGACTAGCCAATTATCCAAGTAGGGAAAGGGAACATACTGTTTAATGTGTAATCCGAACCACATTTTGTTTCCAGTGAATCTCCATAAGAAATGAAAGCAACAGTAAACAGAGTTAAAAATCATTGGTCCACCCAGGATTCGATCCTGCCACCTTTGGGTTTCCGGGTTGCACTTTCATCGCTAGACCAACAGGTATGAGAGGAATTGTGGTCAAGCTTCGCTGTTCTGTAGAGTTGTTGCAGCTGTACTGCTAGATGGCAATGTCATTTCTTCCACAGCAGCAGGGAGTTTAATTCAACATAGTTTAGACCATTTCCATAAAGTATTTATAAATTGTGTACGTAAATCTTCTTGTGAATCGGTCTATTTAATAGAAACTGGGATAAAAATTCCTACAGTAAGTCTTGAGATTAGTCTGAACATACAGATAGGAAAAGCAGCATATGACTTCACTTGTATAGACGAATAGAGTCTGTTCAATAATAGTACTTTTGTTACAAAGATACACATTAATGGTAATAAAACATAGCATTCAACAATAACTGCCACAATTCTTTTGTGCACAATGTTTTATCACTGAAGTTGGCAGCAAGTAGACACAAACACACCTCTGGTCTCATTTCTTAATGCGGCCCGCCACGAATTCCTTTCCTGTGCTAACCTCTTCATCTCAGAGTAGCACTTGCAACCTACGTCTTCAATTATTTGCTTGACATATTCCAATCTCTGTCTTCCTCTACAGTTTTTGCCCTCTACAGCTCCCTCTAGTACCATGGAAGTCATTCCCTCATGTCTTAGCAGATGTCCAATCATCCTGTCCCTTCTCCTTATCAGTGTTTTCCACATATTCCTTTCCTCCGATTCTGCGTAGAACCTCCTCATTCCTTACCTTATCAGTCCACCTAATTTTCAACATTCGTCTGTAGCACCACATCTCAAATGCTTCGTTTCTCTTCTGTTCCGGTTTTCCCACAGTCCATGTTTCACTACCATACAATGCTGTACTCCAGACGTACATCCTCAGAAATTTCTTCCTCAAATTAAGGCCGGTATTTGATATTAGTAGACTTCTCTTGGCCAGAAATGCCTTTTTTGCCATAGCGAGTCTGCTTTTGATGTCCTCCTTGCTCCGTCCGTCATTGGTTATTTTACTGCCTAGGTAGCAGAATTCCTTAACTTCATTGACTTCGTGACCATCAGTCCTCATGTTAAGTTTCTCGCTGTTCTCATTTCTACTACTTCTCATTACCTTCGTCTCTCTCCGATTTACTCTCAAACCATACTGTGTATGCATTAGACTGTTCATTCCGTTCAGCAGATCATTTAATTCTTCTTCACTTTCACCCAGGACAGCAATGGCATCAGCGAATCGTATCATTGATATCCTTTCACCTTGTATTTTAATTCCACTCCTGAACCTTTCTTTTACTTCCATCATTGCTTCCTCGATGTACAGATTGAAGAGTACGGGCGAAAGGCCACAGCCTTGTCTTACACCCTTCTTAATACGAGCACTTCGTTCTTGACCGTCCACTCTTATTATTCCCTCTTGGTTGTTGTACATATTGTGTATGACCTGCCTCTCCCTATAGCTAACCCCTACTTTTTTCAGAATCTCGAACAGCTTGCGCCATTTTATATTGTCGAACGCTTTTTCCAGGTCGACAAATCCTATGAAAGTGTCCTGATTTTTCTTTAGCCTTGCTTCCATTATTAGCCGTAACGTCAGAATTGCCTCTCTTGTCCCTTTAGTGTGTAATTTCAACATTAACTAGATATCAGTTGTTACCAACATCTTCAGAATGAAGATGTTTTTTTGCTATTTTCTTTGAAGTTTCAAAAAAACTGTCAGTTTCTCATTATTTTTCTAAAAATCAGAGATTTTACTTTATTTCATTAAAAACTGAAAAATTCCATCTCGTTTGCATATTATTGTTTAAAAAAAACTGTAAGATCTGTTATTCTACATGTGTAATTTGATTAATATGTGATTGTTTTGTTTTTGTTTTATTGTTTTGCTGTAACTCACAGTTGAGCTTGTGCTCAGTCTCTTAAGACCTTGACAGAACATTGAAACTGTCTTTCTTATGCCTGATATTGGCTTTTTAACTGTTGTTTTAAATCCTCATTTTACACTGTTTTACCATTTTTGCATCTATAATACCACACTGTGGGCATCAGTGAACATCAGTATTCCATGATATTTACTTCCTATGAAGTGAAAATTCATACATTCTGCTGAAGAGTAACAGCTGCCAATGTATTTGTAATGTGAATACTGTATGAGTAGTACACAATATGCACAAAATGAGACAGTGAATGTGTAGTCTATAAATGAATTATTTCAGTGTAATGTATAATTGGGGTAGCATCTTTACTTGTTTGTAATGTAGGTGTGGTACTAGTTTTCTCTCTGTGAGTGAAGTATGTGATATTTAAGAGTGTGTTGTTTTGTTACAGAAAATACATAGCTATCCATGTATCTTCTTTTGTGGACAAATTTAACATCCTGGTACTGATGACTCAGAAGCTGTTTTCTGCTGTGGCAGACAGATGTTGTATTGAAGGTGGTGACAGTTTGATGACACAGGAATTGTTGCTGGGTGGACATTTATATCTTCAGGTACTCAAAGATCGTTTCCAAAGCTGGTTGTCAGGACTTAAGATGAACATCCTCAAAAAAGCGGAATCAACACCTGGATTTATGTTGAAATTGCGTGAGTCATGTGTATTCTAGTTCTTCTTTTAGATGTTCACATATGTAACACTTAAATGACATATTAAACTACAACTCTCACCAGCACAATGTGCTTTATGAGACTAGTAACTAAGGAGATGCTTCTTGCTGGATAAATATTTTATTCTTACACAGAAAGTCCCGAGACATACAAGGGTGTGCTGAAAAGTAATGTCTCCAAATTTTTTATGTGAAAACTGTTAAAGCATTTTAATTAACAAACTTTATTAACATTCTACATCTTTATTCTCTACATATTTATTTCTCAAACAATGGAAAATCCAGGGTGGAATGTAACAATATCAGGAAAAGTATAGTTGCCACTCATTTTATAGTGGAGATGCTAAGTCGCAGATAGGCGCAACAAAAAGACTGTCACAACGTAGGTTTTTGGCAAACAAGGCGTCACACGCACGCACGCGCGCGCGCGCGCACACACACACACACACACACACACACACACACACACACACACACACACACACACACACACAAAAATATCTGGCAGCTGAAGCCACACACTGTCTTTTTATTGTGCCTATCTGTGACTCAGCATCTCCACTATAAAGTGAGTTGCAACTATCCTTTGCATAATATTTATTTCTCAGCACAGTCACTGTGGTGACAGACATTTCTCCCAATGTTAGACCAGTTTGTTAACATTGTCATGGTAGAATGCTTGACTGTGTTGATGGAACGACAATCTCACCTCTGCACTGCTTCATCAATATGAAAGTGAAGTCCTTGAGCATTTTCTTTAAGTTTTGGAAACAAATGAAAATTGGATGTGGCAAGTTGGGGCTGTTAGGTGGATGATCAATGACAGTGAACCCAAGGTCGTCAGATTGTTGCAAATATCGCAGCACTCGTGTGGTCTGGCATTATCGTGCTGAAGGAAAGGGTGCTCTGTGTGTGAATGAACTCTTTAAATTTGTGCTATTCAGTTTTCTGTGGGTCTCTAATGCACTGGCATAGTTAAGTTACACACTGTCACGTCACATGCTACAATTCAGAGCCCTCTATTTGCAGGGTTTGCAACTTGTGTCAGCAGTGTGGGCAAGTTGATCAAGTAATATGCACGACATGTAATACCCCAGCTGATATTGAGAACTGAATAAAAAATTCGTTGGCTTTATTTTTAAGCATGTCCTCATATTATACTTTTTGGCTGGGGTTGGGTTCAGCTGAAACTCCTATATTGTAAATATCACAGAAGATCATATGGGATATCACTTAAAATGTGAGACTGAATTGAGGATTTTTTGGTAGGGAGGACACATCAAGATAAATAGTCATCAACAGATGTAAAAGTAATGTCAAGCCTACCCCATCATACTGTGTTCAAGACCTTTGCTGTTGCTATTGTATATTAATGAGGTCACAGACAATATTTTTTTGCAGATAATGCAGTTACATGTAATGCTGTACTGTCTGAAAAGTGGTGCACAAAAGTTCAATCAGATTGTAGCAAGATTTCAAATTGATACAAAGATTGGGAACGTGCTTTAAATATTCAGAAATGTAGAATTGTGCACTTAAAAACGAAAAACATGTTGTTCTATGACTAAAGTATCAACGAGTCACAGTTGACACATATGTGGATGGAACAGTTTGTAGGGATGTAACATGAAATGCTGACATAGATCCAGGTGTAGCTAAATTAGGTGGCAGACTTTGGTTCGTTGGTAGGCCACTAGAAAAATGCAATCAGTCAGCAAAGGAGACTCCTTACTAAACATTCACACAACCCATCCTAGAATATTGCTAAAACTTATGGGATCTGTACCAAAGAGATCTAACAGGGAATGTTGACTGTATACAAAGAAAGGCACCATGAGTAGCCACAGGTTTTTTAGACTCGTGGGAGCATTACTGAGAAAATCTGAACTGGCACACACTTTGAAGATAGAGGCAATCTTTCCCTTGAGAGCCTACTTACAGTGTTTCAAAAACCACCTGTAAGTGAGGAATTTAGTAATATACTACAACCACCTATGTATCGCCCCCACAAGGATCTCGAAGACAAGATTAGTCTAATTACAGTGCATATTGAAGCATTTTAACAATCATTCCTCGTGTGCTTCATACACTAATGGAGTGGGAAGAGCTCTAATAACTGGTACAATGGGCTGTACCATCTACAGTAAACTTCACAATGGTTTGTGGAGTATAGGTGTAAATGTAGTTGTGAATGAAAGTGAAATCATATTTAAAAGCCAAAAACTTAATGGTATTATTAAATCTTTTTCAGCCGAACTGCAGCTTGCAATTAAAAAAACAGGAAAACTTGAATCATCCTTAACATCATTTATTTCCACTGGGAACTTGCGAACCCAGTCTGGTCTTGGTTTAATGCAAGACAAAGGTAAGGCCTGTTAATGTGAAAGAAATTGTAAAATTATTTATATCTTTTGATTTTATTATAGTTGTAATTATTCTGTCCATTAGTGAGTGATAACTTCATTGCCTTCTACAAAAGAATTTATTTCTCTCTGTTATCTCTAATTTCTGTTTGGTGCAACTTTTTTTAGGGCTTACCATAATGGCAGAAAACATAAACCGTATGCGCTATATGTCTCATTTTCGTGCAGTGCATAGAGGATCTTTCTTTCAAGAAATGAGAACAACTGAAGTCAGGCAATTGCTACCAGATGCATGGGGTATGCTTCTTTTATCATGTTTAGTTATGCATTAATAGCGTTAATACTGTAAATTTTTTCTAGTTGTGCAGCCTTGACAGTAATTTAGTATTCACTTTTTCCTTTCACATAATTTTTGTAGATGTTTTGTAGTAGACAGAATGTTAATTCAGAATATAATTGAGGATTTGCGGTGTTCTTGTACGTGAGACTGAGCATGTTACCCCATTTGATGGAGAAGGGATTGATGCACTGCACATTGCTTGCACTCCTGTGTTTTTCCATTTTAGTGGTTATTATTTGTACACAAACAGTACAAATTTTTTAAGTTATTGGTAGGCACTCATGAATAGTACATAGTTAAACATTGCTGTCAAGTGGAAAAACCAAATATATGTTATAAAGAACTTGTGACATATTTTATAATGTATTATAAAAAATTGTTGTGCTTGTACTTACACATATATAGCAGATTTCACGATTATCCTATAAGATTTTAATCAATGTAAATAATGGACCAAGAATGTGGTAAAGGAGACAACTCATTGAATATTAGAGATGTTCAGTCACAGTCAGGCACAAAAAAGAATGAAAACTTGCTAGCCTTTGTACAAACCCTGTAAGAAGCTTAAGTACCAGTACAATATAGCATGCACAGGTGTGTGTGTGTGTGTGTGTGTGTGTGTGTGTGTGTGTGTGTGTGTGTACTTCAGCTTGTTGAAAGAATCATCCAAAAGTTATAGCAGTCTGTGTGAAACAAGGTGACCGTAGAATGCTTTCTGTGAAGGAAAAGACAGAGATTACTTTGTGACATCTCTCTCTCTTACTTTGTCCCTTGCATTACACTCCAGCTGTTGCCTGTCCTGTGAGACATGTCCAGAAAGTAAGTACTGGTTTGGAAAACAATTCACAGAAGCATTTTTTCAAACCAAATTTATTTTTACCCAAAAAGGGGTATCTTAACCTATCTTTATACATAATTGCCATCATTGTTCAGACATTTGTGATAGTGAGAAACCAACTTTGCTGTGTCCTCTTCATAAAAAGATGCCGCCAGTGAAGACTACCACTGCTGAACACCATTTTGTCATCACTGTCAAAGCTCCTTCCTCCAAATTTCAAGCAGAAAGTTCAAGAACAAGCGGTAGTCGGAAGGTGTGAGATAGGGGCTGTATGGTGGGTGATCAAACTGCTCCCAACCGAATTGCTGAATAAGGGTTTGAGTGAATCCAGCAGAATAGGGACTTGCATTGTCATGAAGAACGCAATGACTTGACTGACCATTCCACACTGCACAGCCCCAATCTTGCACCTTCTGACTACCAAATGTTCTTGAACTTGAAGCATGATTTTGGAGGAAGGCACTTTGACAGCGATGATGTCTGAAAAACCAGTTTTCAGCAGGGCTGTCTTCACTGGTGGCATCTTTCTATGATGAGGGCATAGAAAAGTTGGTTTCCTGCTGTAACAAATGTTGAAAAATGGTGGAACTATGTAGAAAAATAGTTTAAGAAATTATCTTTCTTGTAAAAATAAGATTGTAAAAATAATTTTTTCCAAAACGATACTTTCCACACATGCCTTGTAGTGACAAATGACAATGCTTTTGTGAGCATTGCTTCTGGTTTTGACTCTCCCTTGTAGAATTCATATTCTTGGAAAACTATTGTTGCCACTTCTTAATATTACAGGAGAGAGTGGGGAGGGGGGGGGGGCTAATGCTTACTGCATTCATGGTGTTTTTGATAAAGACACACATGCTCCTTGCGTCCTTCTAAATGGTGAGCACCTTAGGAGGCTTAGCATTCGTTTGCTGTGCACAGGCTTCACAACCTGGGATTTTGAGCTGAGGACTGCTGAATGCCACTGGTTCTCTGTGTTGTAAGCTCTGGGCATGCTTCAGCGACCACTGTGCAGTGCAACAGTGGAAAGTGGTGTGTCACAGGGAATGGGGATCTTACTCAATCACCCACATCACAAGGATTGTAAAAACCTTTATAAAAGAAATCTTCAATCTCGAGGTGTGCTGCACACTGATGAGATGCGTGGCTGTTGAGGTAGAATAGTCGTTAGCTGGCAGCCTATGGGAAACATGCTGCATCTCAATGGTATAAGGCCTATTTTGATAAGTGAGGCTCTGTCTGTGTGTACACTGACTCCCTTAGCTGCCCAAATTCCTGTTTCTACTCCCAACAGTTTCAGTGGTCCGTTGGGCAGTATTAACACCCAAACCCCAAAGAGACCCCAAAAGCTAGTCCACCTGAGACGTCTATGAATATGGGTAACATTGATAATAGTAAAAGACCAGACTTATGGTAAGTAATGTGTATATTGTTGTTAAATGTGTCAAAGGTTTATTTTAAAAATTGTCACCTTTTTACATCCATGAAGTTCTAGATATACTTGAAGGGTGACTTAAATCTATCAAGAGGCTGCACAGTGGTGCACTCCTGATCGAAACACTGAAAGCTACCCAAGAAAATAAGCTGTTAAATGCCAAACTGCTTGCAGAAGATGCCATCATTAGTGAGCTGGACACTAGGCTAAATTGTTATAAAGGAAGCTGTAACATGGCAGAACATACAGATATACAGGGTGGTCCATTGATCGTGACCGGGCCAAATATCTCACGAAATAAGCGTCAAACGAAAAAACTACAAAGAACAAAACTTGTCTAGCTTGAAGGGGGAAACCAGATGGTGCTATGGTTGGCCCACTAGATGGCGCTGCCATAGGTCAAACGGATATCAACTGGATTTTTTAAAAATAGGAAGCCCCATTTTTATTACATACACGGTGACTATTACATCCATATGATGAGCCACGGTATCATGTAAGAGTAATATTGACTTCAGGCTCTCTTCGAATCTTACTCAATGCATTTTTTGCTCATTTTGATGACTATTGGAAGAAGTAATTTCTCACTAATAATGTGTGGTGATCCAGATTTTGCAGTTAAGCAGAATTAAAAAAACAACTAAAACTAAACCCCTTTCGAACAGCCTGTGAAGGCCTAATGGTACCATGGTACCGACCAGCCGCTGTGTCATCTTCAGCCCATAGGTGTCACTGGATGCGGATATGGAGGGGCATCTGGTCATCACACCGCTCTCCTGGCCGTATGTCAGTTTCTGAGACCGGAAGTTAAGTAGAATACCTCTACGAATGCTCTTAGGGCTTTCCTAGGGACTGACACTCACTTTCCCCCATCTTTCAAGGAAGTACAGCTGGTCATGTATTAACTGACAATCTTCTCTGCTGGATACATGTGCTGCGAAGGTTGTAGGCTACTAAGGGTATTGGGCCAGATGAGAAACTGTTTATCTGGAAGATGCCTCCTCTGCTTCAGTACATTTAGGATCATGGGGAGCTCTGCAAAAGTGCAGAATATCCTGGACAAAGGCAAATCCTGAAGACATAATTTGCAAACACTTTAGAATTGTCAATGGAAACCTCTTGTTTGGAACAATCAGTGTACACAAATTTAAAATTGTGATGCTTCTCTTAAATGTTAAATAACAAATTGAAATATGCAATATGGAGTGCAATTTTTCTTAAAATTCATTAAGTCTAAAATAATTCTGGGTCTCTTTATGAGACAAGATGGAGATCTGCTCCAGACTTCGTGCAGAACTTTAAAACCAGCCACACCCATCTTTAAAGCACAATCCTTTGCACAAATCCCACAAGACCTTGTTAGTCATTGTCAATTATGAAAAAGCCTTTCACTGGTGACCTAGCAACGGTAGGAAAACCAGGTGTGTATGGCACAGATACTGATTTGCAGGCCTGTCACACTGTGACGACTTGTCACCTGATTTGAATCAGTGGCTCACTAGCAGAGAGGTTCAGTATGGGGCTGGTTCTTAAAAGGCCCCAGTGGCTAACCGAATTCCTTCATGATGCACCACATTCAACATTTTAAAATAAGTGGGTCCTGCAGACCCATACACTGTGCCCTCTTGAATTGAGATCACATGAAGACCCTAGAAAACTGTAGCAGTCATATAAAATTTAAAATTTTCCTGCCAAATTAAATGTTTGAAGAGGTTGCAGGATTGCAGCCAATCGTCATAAACTTCACTCCATGATATTTCACCTGGACAACTGCCAGTCATCTTCAGGTTAGCTATCGAAGATGGACAAAGACGCTCTCCACTCTGCCTTATATATCGTGCTGATAGTATTGCCGCGCAAGCATCAGAGTCACAGTGCACAGTGAGAGAAGGACCACCCTGCCCAGTGGCAGTGTCGTTGCTGGTGGAACTGCGGGGATCAGCTGTCTTCAATGTTGCCGCTCACCACCGTTATCAAAGTATTCTGGCGTCTTCGTTAGAGCAAATCTCAGAGATGACGGGATTGCGCGCATTATCCAAATGGTAGCTGTTGTCGCAGTTCATTAGATTTTCTGCAATGCGTATTTCAACGGATTTTTTTATAACGAAGTCCCAGAAAGACGTTGCTGTGGCCGAAGTTTGTTTTATCATACTCCATTGAAGGTCCATTGGAGATACAATATTCCGCAACTGCAGACTTGCTGGGTTGCAGAAGGCGAGTGCAACATTATGTTGTGTGCAACGTTCTCCCAATGTGTTTGTCGTTTGTCCTGTATAGGTCATATCACGCGGGCAAGGTATTTTGTAAATTCCCATCTTCTGCAATAACAAATCATCCTTGACTGATCCCAGCAGGTCTGAAATCTTAATCCACTTTCCGGTTCTTGGTTTTAGTTGAGAATACCCTGTTTATTTGCCGGGTCAAGTACCCATTGTCTCTGAACACTGTCCTTAAGTGTGCAAGCTCTTTCAGTAAACTATCTGCATCCAACACTGTATGGGCCCTGTGTACAAGGGTTTTAAGCATACTCATGATTTGGGATGGGTGATGGCAACTTGAGGAGTGCAAGTACAAATCAGTGTGAGTGAGCTTACAGTAAACAGAATGTCTGAAGGAGCATCACTCTTCCAGCTAACCAAAACATCCAGGAATGAGAGACAACCATCTTCCTCTGATTCTATAGTAAATCGAATGGTCTCATGAATGGAGTTTAGGTGATGTAAAAACTCCATTAACTTTTCTTTTCCATGGGGCCACACAATGGAAGTATCATCGACGTATCTCCAAAAACCAGTTAGTTTGGAAACCACTGATTCAAGTGATCTTTCCTCAAAATCCTCTATAAAAAGTTAGCCACTTGGGGAGACAATGGGCTGCCCATGGCGACACAGTCAGTCATCAAAATATTCTTGGTTAAACATAGAATAGCTTGAGGAAAGAGCATATTGAAACAAAGCAATGATGTCCGACAAACTGTTTACCAATTAGCACCGAGGAATCAGCAAGAGGTACCTTTGTAAAAAGATATACCACATCAAAACTCACTAGAAGATCCAAACTACTTGGGTGGAGGGCCCCCAGTCTGTTGATAAAATCGGCAGTTCCTTATATGATGTGGGCATTTGCCAACCAATGGCCTCAGCAAGAAAGCAAGATGTTTAGCTAAATCATATGTAGGGGTGTCAACATTACTCACTATAGACCATAAATCAAGACCTTCTTTATGCACTTTAGGAAGACCGTACAGTCTCGGTGGTATGCTGCCATGTGGTCTCAACCACTTGATGGTCACTGGAGATAATGAGGAAGAATTCAGGAATGTACATGACTTCCATTGCACACATACTGTAGGATCGTGATCCATCTTTCTGTACATAGTATCACTAAGTAGACCATACATCTTCTCCAAATACAAACTAAGAGGTAACAGAACAGTTGAGTTACCTTTATCAGCCTTCAGCACCACTATGTCCAGATCCTCTAGGAAATTTCGTAGTGCATCCCTTTCTTCTGAGGTTATATTACTGCACTGAGGAGGAGCTTTCAAAAGAGCACAGCAAGTTTCCCTTCTTATTTCTTTGGCAGCGTCCATAGGAAGGTGTTGTACAGCTTGAACAACCACTCCCGAAACTTATCATAGGTGTAGGTGCATAACTGAGTCATTTACCCAAAACAGACAGCGTTGCATCATCCAAATTCTTCTCGGTGAAGTTAACAATGGAACGTCATGCACTTATTCCCTGTGGCGATGACTGTTGTGGCGCCAAGCAATCAAATTGTGACATCTGCCGAGAACTTGCATCCTTATATATCCTGTCGAACTTGGCTGAAGCCACTCCATTCAACACAGTCCCATGATACAGGAGAAAGAAGTGCTGCAATCTTCAGATGTATTTAGAACAGTGGTTCTGAAATGGCATTCAACCTTTGTCTCGTATAACAGATTCTCTCCTTCACAATAGCACGACTCGCCTTCCCCATTATCTTCCATGCAGTGGCCATCTTAACAAAATATGTCATGCTGGCACATTTTTGTATTATGCCATGGTCCCGACATGTCACAAAAAAAGAACTTAAAAAGTTTTGCTCTCTTACGATGTAGCTTGTCAAAACTTCTTACACGTGAGGCCATCTCCTCCACCTAAAGGCATTTTATGTAAAATTTAAAGTTGCAGATATTTAAATTGCAGAAATTTTAGTCTGTACCCCATGAACTGTGGCTAAGCCATTTTAAAATACTGAGTGCTTTTTAGAGACCGACCCGCGTCCGGCCATCCTGATTTAGGATTTCCGTGATTTCCCTAAATCGCTTCAGGCAAATGCCGGATATGGTTCCTTAGAAAGGGCACGGCTGATTTCCTTCCCCATCCTTCCCTAATCCGAGCTTGTGCTCCGTCTCTAATGACTTCGTTGTCGATGGGACGTTAAACAGTAATCTCCTCCTTTTAGAGACTGACTTTTCATGTCCCTAAGGTGTGGAAATCACATAAGTTTAGAGTCAAATGTGGGCCCCAGAAACCTCACAGAGTCTTTAACATTAAGATCAGTGTCCCCCATCCTCAGCTTAGGATAATTTAAAACAGAACACAAACAGTTAAAAAGGCCACACACAGACTTCTTGGTTGAAAAATTAAAACTCCTCTTCTCTGGCCGTTCTTCCAATTGTCAAAGAGTCATTTGCAAATGCTGAGTTGTTGTTGCAAGGCTCGAGGAGAAACAAAATACAGCGAAATTTTCAACAACACTAGACAGGTTGTTTAATCTTCAGTAATACATTATTGATTTAGTAATTGATATCGCAAAGACCATAACACTTTATACCCCATCTCGAGGGACACCATTCTCATGCTCAAAGTTGTCAGAGAGAATGACACTGACTCATTATCTAAAATAACGTGGAGAGAGGAAGGGCATGTAAAGATGGGGAGACATCCTCAATTAACGAAGCTACCTGATGAAATTGTGCTTCCAAGTAGTACAGTACAGGTCCCAGATGACAAAAAATAGACCCATTAGTTGATGCCGGTATAGGAAAGCCTGTTGTACAGCTGCTTTCAGGAAGGGCACCTTGTCAAAGGTGGAGCGATACCTCCCAAACCCACACTGAAAGTGACTAAGGCAGTGGCAATTGACCATCACACTCCAAGATCTTTCCCATGGATCTAGTGAGGGCTATGGTAGCTATCTGGGCATGTATGATACTTTCTGGGGGTTTAAAGGTAGAATTAAAAGTGCTTCTCACCAGGAGTCGGGAAAGAATCATGACACCAAAATGTTTACAAGGGAGAGGAGGACTTTCTTGCTTCATCCTGTAAGTTCCATAACATACTATAATGGACCCTACTGTGTTTCAAAGAGCCAACCAAGACTGGATTTGCTTTCTTCACAAATTCAATCACACTTATTGCAGTAAATGTGCAAATGACAGAAAAGTTCTGAATTTAGCACCATGTGGATTTTTACTGTTGTTTATTTTCTTTTGGGATGATCAATTTGAATATAACAATTCCTGAATAGGCATTTAAATGTTGATTATTGTTCTACTGTCATTTGTGACTCGTGGTCTTTCAAATATTGGAACATTCTAAACGAATTAAAAGCAATGTAGGTATAGTTCAGAGAAGCTGGTGGTGGAGGGAAGGACCTAAATGCACGAGTTGTGAAGTAACCATTGAAATTGTGCATGTTGTGCTCAACTGCGTGTTGTGCCACTGGATGAGCAACTTTGTTCTTGGCAACAGCTTGGTGCTGGCCATTCATCCTAGTTAACAGCTGATTGGTAGTCACGTCAGCATGAAAAGCCATGCAGTGTTTGCAGCAGAGTTTGTATATGACATCGCTACTTTATGGGTGGCCTGGCTTGTGATGGGATAGGATAAGTCTGTGAGAAGACTGGAGTAAGAGTTGCTGTGTGGATGGATTGGGCAGGTCGTGTATCTTGATGTGCCACAGTAATATGATCTTTGTGGCAAGGGACTGGGAGTGGGAGTGGAATAGGAATGGACTAGGATGTTGTGTAGGTTGGGCAGTCATCACCAAACTGTTGCCAAGAACAGTGTTGACAACCTGGTGGCACAAAATGCAGCTGAACATAGCATGCTCAAGCTCAATGGCTGCTTCACAACCTGGCCCATCTGAATCCTTCCCTCCACCACCACCATCTTCTCTGAACTACACAGATGGAGTTAGCCCAATGACACTTCTTTCCCTCCTGTAATAATCCTGGCCTCAGTCTCAGCTAACCCTCTGCCCCCAACCCCCCACCGCATCCCCATCATCCATCCAACAGTTTCCCCTTCCTCTGCCCGTCACTCCTTCCCATTTTATCTCCCCAAGTTGCCTTCAGTGTGTGCCACTCCTGCCTTCAGTGTGTGCCGCTCCCCACCTGCCACCCGTGCCTCACACATTCCTTGCTGGCAAACCAGTCACCTCCCTCTAAGCCACTAGCCATCCAGCCCAAATCACTCTCCTGCCTCCTCCTCCATCTCCCCACCCCACTCCACTCACACCACAACCAGTCCGCCTGCTGAGTAACAAAAGCATTGGCATCGCTAATCCAGCTGGCACCCTGTAGGGGCAGGGGGGTGTGTGTGTGTGTGTGTGTGTGTGTGTGTGTGTGTGTGTGTGTGTTTTACTCTAGCTCATTAAAGGATAACTCCAAAAGCTAGTAAGTTTTTAAGTTTTCTTTCTTTTGTGTGTGCCTATCAACTACTCAACAAGTCTACTTTTTGGTTTCAGTCAGTCACACAAAGTGTGGACAACTTTAAATTGCATACACACTGGCCACGGAAGAAGTGTTGACATCCTTTACAAATGGGAAAAGATACCAACTCCAAATTGTGACTGCGGTGTTGAAAAACAAACAATCCAGCACATAGCATTACCTTGTTGTGTTCTCTGAGGAGAGCATTTTTATGTCTTGTTTCTTCTGGTGGTATATGGCTCAGGGCTGGCAGTCATACAGTAGGGGTAGATTTTATTGTGCCACTGATGATGTGCATGTTGTCGTTTAATACCACATCAATCCTGTTTTTCTTTGGGCTAAAAGAATGTTCCTAGAACATTTCTAGCTGTTTTATATAGCCACACAACATATTACAATAACTTGATAAGAATCCGTGTTTATTATTAAGACATAACAACTTACTCTTGAGTATAATGATTGTTTAATTTCTCATGTTTTGTTTTGTTATTATGAACTAATGTGCTCTGTGCTTATTAACAGGTTTCATTTGTCCTGCTCATACACCTGATGGCACTCCTTGTGGATTGCTGAACCATCTGACCAAAGATTGCGTAGTGACACAGGCAGCAGATCCACAGTTAGTCTCTCAAATTCCATCCATTTTAGTATCGTTGGGTATGCTGCCCCTGGGATCGATAACTCTTTGCTCATATAACCAGTCCCAGTGTTTTGTTGTTGTTTTGGATGGACGTGTCTTGGGCTATGTTCCAAAAGATGCAGCTCCTAGTCTTGTACAACAGCTACGTCTGATGAAGGCCCATGGTGTGAAGGTTTGTACTTAGTTGCATACTGTATGTAGTTTTTGCAGCATAGAAAAAAAAGAGGACATGAGGGCACAGAGAGCAAGAAAACTACAGTACTACATCATAGTATGGTCAGATCAAAGTCTAGCTCTATTCTTGAAATCATTGTGTAAAGCCCATTAAAGTGAACTTGTTATGCTACCATCATGAGTTCTTCCCATTTCGTTCATGGACAGAGACTGAAAATGTAAATCCAGTAACCTTAATTTTTCATAATTTATGTTATTGTAAATGATCCACAATGTGTCCTTGGGATTAGAGTACTAGTAAAATTACATTGGTTTCTCTCTGAGTTGTTTCACTTTTTCATTCTGCAGATCCAGGAAGAGAAACTTCAGTACTCCTAGTATTGTTTCAAAACTTTTTATGAACTGTACATCAACTCAGCCATAGAGCATAATGGACTGTACTATGGAGCAGAAGCTGCCTCCAAAGTATACTGTACAAGCTGCAATTTTTTTAATGAAAGAAATAGCATTTAATGAACAGGTAAAATGATGTGTGTAGGTGCAGTTAAGCACGGACTCTGACTTTGACATTAATTGTTAATGTAGACATGACATGATACAGATAACTGTGTTAGTAAGTTTTGTTTTTTTAAAGTGCACATATTTTTTTGAGTGAAAAAGGCACAACTGATTTCCTTCCTCATCCTTCTTTAATCCAATCTTGTGCCCCACCCCAGCTGTTAGCTGGATGCTAAACTCTAATCTTCATTTCTTGCACCTTTTGTGTGACAACATTACAAATCGGGATAGATTGCTGCTCACCACTTAGCGAAGGCTTGGAGTGGCAGACAGACAGCTGTATTCAAATGTAGGCAATAGGATATTATTGGAGTCATTTATTTTATTTATTGTATGGCATACATCACTATTCTTATATACTTTACATACAATTTAATTACAAATTGATATCCAGACATAGCCTCCTCTGTTACAGATAGGAAGTCGATGAAGGTTCCCTTGTAAGCTTGAACAGGGTTGGTATCTCTTCCCATTTGTAGAGGGCATCAACACTTCGGTGGTCTGTGTGTATGTGATTCAAAGTTGTCCACTATGTGTGACTGATTGAAGCCAGGCAGTTTCTAATTTAGCTTGAAGCTTTGGCATTTTGGTAGACAGTGTTCTCACCAGTGTTGCTTCCAGAGATTCTGGATGTCAAAGTTGGAGGTCACCATCTCTTTAGCAGTGAGTAGTGGTGGTCTTCCAGAAGTTTTCTGTGTTTCAGGTTAGCTGTGTCATTGTGTATGGGCAGCCGAGGTTTATTAATTACGTTGTTGTATCCTCTGAGGAGAGCATTTTTTTCGCCGTATCTCTTCTGGTGTTACATGGCTTAGGACTGGCAGTCAAATAGTAGTGGTAGATTTTATTGTGCCACTGATGATGCACATGTTGTCATTTAATACTACATCAATTATTAATCAATACTGGAGCACAGTATTCTACCACTGAGTAGATAAGGCCAGTTGCTGATGTGCAATGTGTTTGCTGTGGATCCCCAAGTAGTGCCCTACAATTTATGGATGAAGACATTTCTTGCCCTCCTTTTGCCTTCAGTCTTTGTCAGGTACTCGTTGTAAGTGTGTGTCCTGCCCAGTGTAACTCTAAGATATTTGGGGTAGTTGTTATGGTTAAGGCATCTCCCTTCAAAGAAAAGATTGATACTTCTGTCTTGTTTGGGTTTGGCTGCAGTCTCAATTTGCAAAAATAGCCACTCAATGACTTCAGATCGGAGCACAGGATGTCTTTAGTGACCTCAAATGATCCTTGTTGTGCAGCTAGGGCCCAGCCATCTGCATAGCCAAACTTCCTAGATAGTCTGTTTGGGATGTCGGAAATGTGAAGATTGAAGAACATAAGGGCAACAACTGAGCTCTGCGATAGCCTGTTGTTGAGTAGCTTGGTGGATCTCTTTCTTTCTCCAGTAAACACTTTAAAAGCTCTCCCAGCAAGCATGTTATTGATCAGTCTAATTGTATTGTTGCATAGAATTATTTGAATTAGTTTGTACAACAGCCCATGTCTCCAGACAGTGTCATAGGCTGCTCTCAGATCTATGAGCGGAGTTGATGTTTTTTGCTTTTTCTGGTAGGCTGCGTCTGTACAAGTTGTCAGGGGAAGCACTTGGTCAGTGCAGCTTCTGTTATACTGGAATCCTGCTTGTTCGTCTGGGATTGATTCCAGTATTTTTGGACTCAGTCTGTTGTAAAGGAGTCTCTCGAGCACTGAGCAGTGCGATTGGTCTATAGCTCTTTGGCTGGTCACTTGGTTTTCCGGACTTAAGCATTGTGATAATTGTTTGAGTTCTTCATTTTCTGTGGTATGGTCTCCATTGCCATTACGTTTGTATTAAACTCTGCAAGCCATTTTTCGGCATACTTCCCACACTGAAGAAGAAATTCTGGATGTATTCCATTCAATCCAGGGCCTTTCCTGCCGTGACGTTCTTCAGCGCATCTCTAATTTTGTTAACTGTAAACTTGGAACAATACTGATCCAAAGATGTGCTGTTAATCTGAATGGCACTCTTAAGGCAGGGTGTATGCGACCCGGGACAACCGGGAGATCCGGGAAAAACCCAGAAATTCTTTCATCCGGTAGAAAACCGGGAAAAACCAGGGAATTGTTTAGAATTCCGGGAATTTTTCATTGTTTTAGTTTTCGGTTAAATTTTTGTGGTTTTGACTGGTAAGAACCAATACTCTAACAAAGGATATTACTGTAACCCGCTACTGCAGCTACAAAACATGAACGAGAAGAAAGCAAAACGAAAATAAATCTTAAGTTGCGAAGGAAATGTGCCGTATACAACAATAAAACAGTGCTCATTCAAGCGTCTGCCAACAGTAAAGTGTGTCAAAGGTTTTAGGAAGACTATGCAATGCTTTATAACAACAAATTGTGTCCGATGAGTGTGATGTGACAACTGTTTAAATTAGATTCGTTTGAGCTGTTGCAGGGGAGCTCTTGAGCATGCGAAGTTGAGTCGCGTATGAGTAATACCTTCTCCCGCATCTGGCTACAGAAGTGTGGCTGGGCGCCACTACTTAATATTGCCCTGGTTCGGAAATATAGTAAATCTGGGGCTAATGCACAGAGCAGTCTGAGTTGAGGTGGGGAGTCTCCACGTGATCTGTGTTTACGTTCAGTGATTTTGTTGTTTCCTCTTTGTTTATTGCTCTCACGTTAAATTATAATAAAAGGGATTTTTTTAGCCGGGAGCTATCAAATGAATTAAATACATTCGCATAATTACGGAAGGCTAAAATATGTTGTTAGTTTCAGATTTTATTCCCACCTTTCTGACAGTCAAGCATTAATCGCCTTACAGAAAAATGAAGTAGAGAGATTTGGCTTAAAATTAATCTTGTCTGCGGAAGCTGTCAATTTATTTGAAACGAAGTGTTTAATTTCACATTATTGGCTTGTTTCAACTTTCGCTACATTTCAAGTGCACGTATGGCATTATGCCATAATAAAGAACAAAACATGAGATAATACAGTTCTGATACTCCAAGAAAATTTACATACGAATGTGCATTTTAAGCCAAATTATGCATTTTAGTATGGTTCACGAAGTTCCAACGATCTTGAAGTATCGTCTGATGTCTTGTTTCTTTTATAGCACATGTAAGATCTTTTAATGTTTTACACGTACGAACATACGAGCTTCCTGAGTCATCGTAGCTGCGCAAGCACGGTGACGCCTGTTATCTGGCACTCTCTTGCAACTGCCGAAACGAACCTATTTCTAACTGTTCGATGGAAAATATTGTGAATGGTGGTTTGAAAGGCGATACGTTCAAAGCAGATTTCCTTTTATGCAAGATGAACTATGTGCGAGAATGTATGATGAATTTCTTAAATCACAAAGAGTTTGACTCTTATTTAAAAATCAACTCTTTGAGGGCGACCATTTAGAAGAATTTCGAGCCCAGAAGATCAGACATTTACGTCGTTATTAAAAATTTTACTGGCACATTTGTGTGATGTATCTTAAAGTGTAACACGTGCAAAAAAGATCAACATTATATGTGGAAACTTAGCTTCTCTTCCAGCTTATTAATCTTAGAGACCAATATTATATGTGAATGCTATGTATATTAATTTAAATCATTAACTTTTATTATTTGTGTGTTCGCGCTACTGAAGAGTGATCTTCATATTAGCTTACTACATCGTGTGTCCTATGCTGCCATCAACTGGCAAGATCACGTGTCATGAGCTATGACTGTCTTACAAAAGCGCATCACAATCTCATTTCAATGTTTCGAAAAGTAACATGCGGTGTTTGGTGGAATCCCTTTGTAATACGAAAATATGCAGAGTACATATTGCTGCACATCAAAGGTCTTTCAAAAAGTGTTCCCCCCCCCCCCCCCTGAGTTTCGTCTTCTAAGGTGCTGGGAAATTCTACTCCAGTATATAAAACCATAAACATTCAAAGGATTGATGAGTTTTACTGTGCTGAGGAAGAGTATACTGTCACTTAACACGGAAACAGTGTATTTTCACCTGGAAGAAAGTGTATTTTTAACCGGGATATCTGGGAAAAATCCAGGAATTTTATTTTTCCTTGTCCACATATACACCCTGTAAGGGCCATAAGTTCACAGTGTTTTGTTCTTGTATGGTTTTTGTCCCATGGAACTCTAGATGTAGCCCGTATGTGAGCTGCAATCCTATTTGCAGAAATGTATGTAGAGCTATGATGTAATTTATTGGCTCTGCCCAGTTTTCAGAGGAGAGACCAGGCATTTTTACTAGATGTTTTGAAATGTAATGACTATGGTTTCGACTGATTTCTCTCACCGAGCATCGTCTGGGCTGTGCAGCAGGTCATGTGCAATCTCAGGGTCTCCCTCTCAAGGAATCTGTGATACTTGCTTTCACACTTTTTGTCCCAGCCTGTTACATATTTTTGTGGAAACCCCTTGGGACAGTGGCTAATGCTGCACTTTTAACAGCATCTATTTATCCTCCGTAGTTACTGGATGTTAGGTGGATCCATCCCAAACATTTTCCAGTTTCTCCACATAGATATTCCGCTTTTATGTTCTGAAATTCCACCTTGGGCATTGTATGGATGTAATTAGTGGTATGGTAGTTCTAATTTAAATCAGGACTGGACTGTTTTGGCTGTGATGGAATTCTGTTAAATCAGGGTGTATACGACCCGGGACAACGGGGAAAAACCCCGGAATTTTTTCATCTGGGAGAAAACCTGGAAAAACCCGGAAATTTTTCTGTATTCCGGGAATTTTTCATTGTTTTAGCTTTCAGTTAAATTTTTGTAGTTTTGATTGCAGAATTGATTCTCTATCAAAGAATGTTATTGTATCCTGCTACTGGAGAATGATACTGCAGCAATAAAATATAAATGAGAGGGACAAAAATAAAACTTTTGTGGCAAACGAAATGTGCAATTTACAACAACGAAACACGATGCACGCACAAGCGTCTGCAAATAGCAAAAATATGTCAAAGGCCGTAGGGCGCAGACTGTAATTCTTCGTAACAATAAACTGCTTGCTATGAGTATGACGTCACAACTGTTCACATTAGGTTCATTTGACCAGTTGCCAGTGGTCTGTTGCACATGTGCATGTGACTCGCGTATAAGCAGTACCTTCTCCCGCTTCCCGGTACTTGAAGTTTGGCTGTTGCCTGTATCGGTAGTAGCAGCAAGCAGCCAGATGCAAACGAGAAAAATTTTTCTCGCGCGCCCTAGCTGCCAGATTCGCACTTGCACAGAGTTGTCTGAGTTGTAGTGGGGAGGGGGCTAGTCTCCACGTGACCCGTGTTTACGTTAAGTGATTTTGCTGCTTCTCTTCATGTACAGCTCCCACGTCAAATGAAAACAAAACGGATTTCTGTGGCCGGGAGCTATAAAGTGAATTAAAATACATTCACATAATTACAGAGGACAAAAATATATTATTAATTTCAGTTTTCCAATTTTATTTTATTTCCAAGTTAGTAGCAGTCAAGCATTAATCGCCTTGCAGAACAGTGAAGTTATTTTTGCAAGTTTGCTAAAGAAATTTGGCTTTATTAATCTTTCCGCTGAGGCAGTCATTTTATTTGAAACGAAGTGTTCCATTCTACAGTATTGGCTAGTTCCAACTGTTCGCTGAATTTCAAGTGCACGTTATCGTCTTCTGCCATGTATGGCATTATGCCATAATAGAGAACCAAAAATAAGATCATAAAGTACTGGTACTCCAAGAAAATTTACATCCCAAAAACCACTCTGAAAAGCTTAATATCAGATGGGACCTACTTCATTTTGAATCTGGAAAAAGCCAATTTGCGCTTCAAGCTGAATTATGCATTGTAGTATGGTTTACGAAATTCCGATGCTCTTTGGAGTATTCTCTGATGCCCTGTTTCTTTTATTGTGTAATGTAAGCTCTCTTAGTGCTTTATACACACGAACATGCGGGCTTCCTACACCACTGTAATTGCACACGCACAATAATGCCTGTTTTCTGGCGCTCTCTGGCAACTGGTAAATCGAACCTATTTCTAACAGTCTCCGGATAGTATTGCGAACGGTGGTTAGAAAAGCGTTACTTTCAAAGTAAATTTCTTTTTACGCAAGATGAATTATGTTACATGTGAGAAAGTGGGATGGATTTCTAAATCACAGCGTGTTCGAAACTGAACTTTTTCAGTACCAGCCACGTACAAGAATTTCGAGCTGAGACATTTATGTCATAATTTTAAATTTACTGGCACATTTGTGTGATGTATCTTAAAGTATATCACATGCAAAAAAGATCGATATTAGATGTGAAAGCTTAGCTTCTGTTGTAGAGTGTTAATCTTAGAGACCAATATTATATGTGAAAGCTTAGGTTTTCTTGTAGATATACGGTACTGTGTACATTAATGTAAACCGTTAACTTATCTTCTTGTGTGTTCACATGTAACCAGTGATCTTGCTATTGGCTGACTATAACGCGTGTCCTATGCTCTGAATAGCTGCTGTCATTGGCTGGCGAGATCTTGTGGGTTGAGATATGACTCGCTTACAAACGGACATTGCAACCTCGGTTTCAACGCTCCGGAAACTAATGCGCTGTGTTTGGTGCAATTTGAATTTATACTTTCGTAATACAAAAATATGCAGTGTATATGTTGCTGCAAATCAAAGGTCTTTCCAAAACTTCTCTCCTTTTTTATTAAAAGTCTCTCCAAAACTTCTCTGCCCTGTCTTTTCTTTTTTTTTTCTGGGAAGTTCTACGCGATTGTATAAAACGTTAACCATTCAAAGGATTCATAAGTTTTACAGTCCCGAGGGAAAATCTAGGGAAAAGCTACTGTCACTTAGCACAGAAAAAGTGTATTTTCGCCCAGGAAAAAGCATATTTTTAAACAGGATATCCGGGAATTTTTTTTCCTTGTCCCCGTATACACCCTGTAATACACATCTTGTAGTACTCAGTGTGTTTGGTTTTTGCGAGTCATCGAAAAGCAGAGATATGGGTTGTATTCCTTTCTCCAAGCTACTGGTTGGACTGTTGCTTGGGGCTTTGGACCAAAAACTAAGATCAGGTTGTTGTTGTATGTCCAGTCAATAAGAGCCTCGCCATTTCCATCAGCTGTTCTGCATTTCCACTGGGGTTGGTGGCTATTAAAATCCACACACATGTGGCTTGGTGTGGTAGGTAGGACAGTACTTCTTGAGGCCAGGTAGTGTTTGGTGCTTTGTGCATATTACTCACCGACATTTTCCTATTTATACGACGACTTCGTGTATGTCCTGTACTGTTTCTGAGTACAGGTGGGCATTTTCAGTTGCAGATCGAACATATGTTGCCATGCCATAGGCATGATGATATGTTGAGCTAATTAGATTGTAACCTGGCATTTTGCCACTCCTTTTAAATTGATTTTCATCTTCAGTTCCTGAACTGCAACTGGATTGATGTCGTCATCACATAAAGACTTACATAATACTTGGTAACTGATTCCTTTTATGTTATCTGGAAGATCATGACGATAGATCCAAGGGGCCTCATCTGTGGTCTCTGAGAAGGGCCTTTTCAATAGTCAGGTGTGTTGGTGTGTCTAATACCAGTGATAGTTGATGTACAATCAGCCAGGAGATGAAGATCAAGGATTGTTCAGCTATCAGACAAAGTCCTTCATCTGATGGCGAAAACACACATGTGTGTGCACACAAATTAATACGTGCACATCTTGCACACACATGGCCACATGGCACACTGAAGGCCAATTTTGCGTGTATGCATGATCTGTTAAGTTCTCACCATCGATCGAGTGTCTGTATGATTGCAGAAACTTTCAAAACATTCCCAAAACAATTGGCCAATAAATTGCAAATGAGGAAGTTGCGTGCGAAGCTGGTTCCCAAGCTTTTGATGAACTCCAGAAGAATCACAGTCTGACTGTTGTGACTGAACTTCTCAAACACGTGGGATTTGAACTTTACTTCTTGGACAGTGTCATTATTGGGACGAAACATTGTGTTTAGAGTATGGCCCACAAACAAAACATTAAAACTGCGAACACCTCAGGGTCCCCAAAACCAAAAAAAGTAAGAATGAGCAAGTCAGAAGTCATTTTCAACACTAAAGGTCTGGTCCACAGAGAGTTCGTTCCTTGAGACCAAATCATGAGTGCTACCTACTATATTAATGTACTGGAAAAACTGCAAAAAAGAGTAACCTTAGTGAGATAGGAGACGACCAATATCTGGGAGCTCTACCATGACAACACTCCAAACCACACGTCTGTGAGCACCTGGCAGAGCACAACTTGACAACAGTGCTACAGCCGCCCCCCCCCCCCCCCCCCCCCCCCCCCCCCCCCCCCCCCCCCCCCCCCCCCGCCCATACAGTCCGGATGTGACTCCAACTGACTTTTTTCTCTTCCCAAGGATCAAAACTGGACTGAAGGGATTCGGTTTTGGGTCGGTTGAAGCTGTTCAAGGCACTGTGACAAGGCTCCTTGATGAGGTCCCCGGTGAAGTCTTCCAGGACTCACATTGTGCATGACAGAGCCACTGGAAGTGTGTGGATGCCCAAGTAAATTACTTTGAAGAATGTTAAACTTTTCTAATGATTAAAAAAATTGCACTACTTTTTGGACACACCTCCTGTTGTAGTCATAGGCCATTATGTTTCTGCATTTGCCGAAGTGTACAATTTTACATATCTGAACCTTCAAAGTAAGTTGTCAGTCTTTGCACCACTTTTAAATCTTATCAAGAAATGGCTAAATACTTGTTCAATCTTTTTTAGGTGGTTATTAATTGTAGTTGACTGTATCATCATGTCATCAGCAGAAATTCTGACATTGCTGTTAATATTGACTACTGGGTCCTTGATGTACAAGGTGAACAGGAGAATCCAAATGCTCCTCCCTGGGGCACACACAAAGTCACTGCTACATCTGTCAGCGACTCTCCATTTGAGATAACATGCTGCTTCCTGTTTACCAAGAAATCCTCAACCCAGTCACAAACTTTGTTTGTTGTCCGGTATTATCAGAGTTTCGTTTATAAGTTTTAGTGTGGTGCATAGTCAGATGCTTTTTGAAAGTCAAGAAATACTGCAGCCACCAGATTTCTTTGATGCATGTCTTTCAGGATGTCATATGAGAAAACTTAAGTTAAGTTTTGTATGACCTATGTTTATGAATCCATTATGGTTGGTATGGAGGAGCTCATTCTGTTGGAGGTACCTGATTGCATTCAGAATGTTTCAAGATTATACAGCGTGTGTGTGTGTGTGTGTGTGTGTGTGTGTGTGTGTGTGTGTGTGTGTGTGTGTGTGTGAATAATATCTGACAGGGGCTTTGTGGATCACTTCAATCCAGCATTTTGTACAGTTCTTTAAATGGTCACTGTCGTTTGATAACTGATTCTTGTACAGTAGGCCCTAATTATGGAAACTCTCATGTCCACTTTGCTGCATCTTCACTTGTTCTCTTTAGGACTCCTCTGCACATCAAGTTAACAATTTGATGAAGAATTATATTCAGCTCTAAGCACACTGGAAGGTTTGTAATTTCATTATGATATAATGGAATTTATTTTCAGCTAAGCATTTTTATCATGTGCTTTGAATATAATGATGATTTACCATGTGGTTAAGATACTGAACACACTTTCAGCAGGACAGCAGTTCAGATTCCTGCCCAGCCATCCAGTTTTAGGCTTTCTGTGGTGTCCTGAAATCATTTCACACAAATAAAAGGATAGTTTCTTTGAAAGAGAGACAACTGTATTTTTTTTTTTTTTTCTGTGTCCTTCCCCAATCTGAGTTTTTGATATGTCTCTAATAATCTTCATATCACTGAACACTAAACCCTTATCTTCATTCCTTCCTTTCTTCAAAGAGATGAATTAATTTTTAAGTTAGTGATTCTGAGGTAAACAGAGTGTACTCTAATCTAAGCTGCACCTGAAAAATGAGACTCGAAATCAAGAAAAAAAATTTCCCGAATCTAAGCCGCACCTGAAATTTGAGACTCGAAATTCAAGGGGAGAGAAAAGTTTCAGGCCACACCTCCAAATCAAAACAAAGTTGGTCCATTGTAATTGTTGTTGTTGTTGTTGTGGTCTTCAGTCCTGAGACTGGTTTGATGCAGCTCTCCATGCTACTCTATCATGTGCAAGCTTCTTCATCTCCCAGTACCTACTGCAACCTACATCCTTCTGAATCTGCTTAGTGTATTCATCTCTTGGTCTCCCTCCGATTTTTACCCTCCACGCTGCCCTCCAAAACTAAATTGGTGATCCCTTGATGCCTCAACCCATGTCCTACCAACCGATCCCTTCTTCTAGTCAAGTTGTGCCACAAACTTCTCTTCTCCCCAATCCTATTCAATACTTCCTCATTAGTTATGTGATCTACCCATCTAATCTTCAGCATTCTTCTGTAACACCACATTTCAAAAGCTTCTATTCTCTTCTTGTCCAAACTATTTACCGTCCATGTTTCACTTTCATACAGGGCTACACTCCATACAAATACTTTCAGAAATGACTTCCTGACACGTAAATCTATACTCGATGTCAACAAATTTCTCTTCTTCAGAAACGCTTTTCTTGCCATTGCCAGTCTACATTTTATATCCTCTCTACTTCGACCATCATCAGTTATTTTGCTTCCAAATAGCAAAATTCCTTTACTACTTTAAGTGTCTCATTTCCTAATCTAATTCCCTCAGCGTCACCCGACTTAATTCGACTACATTCCATTATCCTCATTTTGCTTTTGTTGATGTTCATCTTATACCCTCCTTTCAAGACACCATCCATTCCGTTCAACTGCTCTTTCAAGTCCTTTGCTGTCTCTGACAGAATTACAATGTCATCAGTGAACCTTAAAGTTTTTATTTCTTCTCCATGAATTTTAATACCTACTCCGAATTTTGATTTTGTTTCCTTTATTGCTTGCTCAATATACAGATTGAATAACATTGGGGAGAGGCTACAACCCTGTCTTACTCCCTTCCCAACCACTGCTTCCCTTTCATGTCCCTCGACTCTTATAACTGCCATCTGGTTTCTGTACAAATTGTAAATAGCCTTTCGCTCCCTGTATTTTACCCCTGCCACCTTTAGAATTTGAAAGAGAGTATTCCAGTCAACATTGTCTAAAGCTTTCTCTAAGTCTACAAAAGCTAGAAACGTAGGTTTGCCTTTCCTTAATCTTTCTTCTAAGATAAGTCGTAAGGTCAGTATTGCCTCACGTGTTCCAGTGTTTCTACGGAATCCAAACTGATCTTCCCCGAGGTTGGCTTCTACTAGTTTTTCCATTCGTCTGTAAAGAATTCGTGTTAGTATTTTGCAGCTGTGGCTTATTAAACTGATTGTTCGGTAATTCTCACATCTGTCAACACCTGCTTTCTTTGGGATTGGAATTATTATATTCTTCTTGAAGTCTGAGGGTATTTCGCCTGTTTCATACATCTTGCTCACCAGATGGTAGAGTTTTGTCAGGACTGGCTCTCCCAAGGCCGTCAGTAGTTCCAATGGAATGTTGTCTACTCCGGGGGCCTTGTTTCAACTCAGGTCTTTCAGTGCTCTGTCAAACTCTTCACGCAGTATCGTATCTCCCATTTCATCTTCATCTACATCCTCTTCCATTTCCATAATATTGTCCTCAAGTACATCACCCTTGTATAGACCCTCTATATACTCCTTCCACCTTTCTGCCTTCCCTTCTTTGCTTAGAACTGGGTTTCCATCTGAGCTCTTGATGTTCATACAAGTGGTTCTCTTATCTCCAAAGGTCTCTTTAATTTTCCTGTAGGCAGTATCTATCTTACCCCTAGTGAGATAAGCCTCTACATCCTTACATTTGTCCTCTATCCATCCCTGCTTAGCCATTTTGCACTTCCTGTCGATCTCATTTTTGAGACGTTTATATCTCTTTTTGCCTGCTTCATTTACTGCATTTTTATATTTTCTCCTTTCATCAATTAAATTCAATATTTCTTCTGTTACCCAAGGATTTCTACTAGCCTTCGTCTTTTTACCTACTTGATCCTCTGCTGCCTTCACTACTTCATCCCTCAAAGCTACCCATTCTTCTTCTACTGTATTTCTTTCCCCCATTCCTGTCAATTGTTCCCTTATGCTCTCCCTGAAACTCTGAACAACCTCTGGTTCTTTCAGTTTATCCAGGTCCCATCTCCTTAAATTCCCACCTTTTTGCAGTTTCTTCAGTTTTAATCTACAGGTCATAACCAATAGATTGTGGTCAGAGTCCACATCTGCCCCTGGAAATGTCTTACAATTTAAAACCTGGTTCCTAAATCGCTGTCTTGCCATTATACCATTATATAATCTATCTGATACCTTTTAGAATCTCCAGGGTTCTTCCATGTATACAACCTTCTATCATGATTCTTAAACCAAGTGTTAGCTATGATTAAGTTGTGCTCTGTGCAAAATTCTACCAGGCGGCTTCCTCTTTCATTTCTTAGCCCCAGTCCATATTCACCTACTACGTTTCCTTCTCTCCCTTTTCCTACACTCGAATTCCAGTCACCCATGACTATTAAATTTTCGTCTCCCTTCACTATCTGAATAATTTCTTTTATTTCATCATACATTTCTTCAATTTCTTCGTCATCTGCAGAGCTAGTTGGCATATAAACTTGTACTACTGTAGTAGGTGTGGGCTTCGTATCTATCTTGGCCACAATAATGCGTTCACTAAGCTGTTTGTAGTAGCTTACCCGCGTTCCTATTTTCCTATTCATTATTAAACCTACTCCTGCATTACCCCTATTTGACTTTGTGTTTATAACCCTGTAGTCACCTGACCAGAAGTCTTGTTCCTCCTGCCACCGAACTTCACTAATTCCCACTGTATCTAACTTTAACCTATCCATTTCCCTTTTCAAATTTTCTAACCTACCTGCCCGATTAAGGGACCTGACATTCCACGCTCCGATCCGTAGAACGCCAGTTTTCTTTCTCCTGATAACGACATCCTCTTGAGTAGTCCCCGCCCAGAGATCCGAATGGGGGACTATTTTACCTCCGGAATATTTTACCCAAGAGGACGCCATCATCATTTAATCATACAGTAAAGCTGCATGCCCTCGGGAAAAATTACAGCCGTAGTTTCCCCTTGCTTTCAGCCGTTCGCAGTACCAGCACAGCAAGGCCGTTTTGGTTATTGTTACAAGGCCAGATCAGTCAATCATCCAGACTGTTGCCCTTGCAACTACTGAAAAGGCTGCTGCCCCTCTTCAGGAACCACACGTTTGTCTCGCCTCTCAACAGATACCCCTCCGTTATGGTTGTACCTACGGTATGGCTATCTGTATCACTGAGGCACGCAAGCCTCCCCACCAACGGCAAGGTCCATGGTTCATGTAATATGAGAGACAATTTAGGTCGAATGAATGACAATACAGCTACAGTAGGTTCGAGTCGTAAGCTTAGCAGTTAAGCTTTACTAGGTAGCCATTGCTATGCGTCACGCGCTCCGTCCGTATTTATATGGGTACCTTTCCTTTTTCACGTGCTTCGTCTGGTTTGAATTGATTGCTTATTTTGCTTTGATATGGTAAGTGCCGTTCCCTTTGTTATAGGTGTTTACGTCACTCTAAGCTGAAAATGCATTACTGTACTGTGTCATGAGTTGTTTGTCGCATTCTGATAATGAGTGTTTACGGCCTGTACTCGCCCGCGACATGGCTTGTTTTTGTGCGCGCTACTGCCGCTTACAATAAAAAAAAGAGAGGAATCGATTCATAGCAAAACAATGGCAAGACACTCTATTTGTTGTTACTTACACTGCTGCTTTCTTTGATAATGATCAACAGGAACCAAATAAGAGACTGCTTTTGATAGAAGGCGTTCTGAACGAGAGTTTAGCGAAAATGTTTCTCCATTTGAAAATCTTTGCAGACGCCTCTTTAGTACATTATTCTGCACAGAAATTAGAGTCATCTTAGATTTAAAAATCGAGTCAATTGCCGTGCTTCATTTCTGACTGTATCATTGTTAGGCATAAGAATAATACGAATATAAACATGACATGATATGTATATTCTTCCGCGTTTGCTGTTGTCTCACCCTAGTTTCGTAGTTTATTAAGGAGACAGGATTTAAATGAGATAGCAGCAAACACGAAAGAATACACGGCAAAATGTTTATATTCGTATTATTATTATGACGAAGAGAATACTGTATGTGATTCACAATTCATAAAAGTTCCTATTAGCACCCATCTCTTCTCACAGGTAGGAAAGAATTCAGAACGTTGGGTGGGCCATATTGACAAAACATCCCAGTCTTGCCAGTCGGATTTTCATAGTACATTGAAATGCTGCTACATTCGAAGATGAACAATACAGAATTTGTATTTACTTCGTGGATAATGTATAGAATGCAGTGGGTCGAAACTGGGGCGGAGAAGAAGGTTCGTCTTACCCCCCCCCCCTCCCTCCGCGACGTGGAGGTTTTGGCGCTAGTATTTATCTTTGTGCCGGCAAAGCATGCCTATGCAGCGCTACATATAATCGACGGCGGAAGTCAGTTGTGTATATAGAGAGAGAGAGAGAGAGAGGGAGAGAGAGAGAGAGAGAGAGAGAGAGAAGGAAACATTCCATGTGGGAAAAAATATATCTAAAAACAAAGATGATGTGACTTACCAAACGAAAGCGCTGGCACGTCGATAGACACACAAACATACACACAAAATTCTAGCTTTCGCAACCAACAGTTGCCTCGTCAGGAAAGAGGGAAGGAGAGGGAAAGATGAAAGGATTTGGGTTTTAAGGGAGAGGGTAAGGAGTCATTCCAATCCCGGGAGCGGAAAGACTTACCTTAGGGGGAAAAAAGGACAGGTATACACTCGCGCGCGCGCGCACACACACACACACACATATATATATATATATATATATATATATATATATATATATATATATATATATATATATCCACACATATACAGACACAAGCAGACATATACAGAGGCAAAGAGTTTGGGCAGAGATGTCAGTCGAGGCAGAAGTGCAGAGGCAAAGATCTTGTTGAATGACAGGTGAGGTATGAGTGGTGGCAACTTGAAATTAGCGGAGATTGAGGCCTGGTGGGTAACGGGAAGAGAGGATATATTGAAGAGCAAGTTCCCATCTCTGGAGTTCGGATAGGTTGGTGTTAGTGGGAAGTATGCAGATAACCCGGGCGGTGTAACACTGTGCCAAGATGTGCTGGCCGTGCACCAAGGCATGTTTAGCCACGGGGTGATCCTCATTACCAACAAACACTGTCTGCCTGTGTCCATTCATGCGAATGGACAGTTTGTTGCTGGTCATTCCCACATAGAATGCATCACAGTGTAGGCAGGTCAGTTGGTAAATCACGTGGGTGCTTTCACACGTGGCTCTGCCTTTGATCGTGTACACCTTCCGGGTTACAGGACTGGAGTAGGTGGTGGTGGGAGGGTGCATGGGACAGGTTTTACACCGGGGGCGGTTACAAGGGTAGGAGCCAGAGGGTAGGGAAGGTGGTTTGGGGATTTCATAGGGATGAACTAAGAGGTTACGAAGGTTAGGTGGACGGCGGAAAGACACTCTTGGTGGAGTGGGGAGGATTTCATGAAGGATGGATCTCATTTCAGGGCAGGATTTGAGGAAGTCGTATCCCTGCTGGAGAGCCACATCCAGAGTCTGATCCAGTCCCGGAAAGTATCCTGTCACAAGTGGGGCACTTTTGTGGTTCTTCTGTGGGAGGTTCTGGGTTTGAGAGGATGAGGAAGTGGCTCTGGTTATTTGCTTCTGTACCAGGTCGGGAGGGTAGTTGCGGGATGCGAAAGCTGTTGTCAGGTTGTTGGTGTAATGGTTCAGGGATTCAGGACTGGACCAGATTCGTTTGCCACGAAGACCTACAACTCCTGTGGTTCCATCAGATTCACCTGGTCCTACTCCAAATCCCATGCCACTTTCCTTGATGTTGACCTCCACCTGTCCAATGGCCAGCTTCACACGTCCGTCCACATCAAACCCACCAACAAGCAACAGTACCTCCATTATGACAGCTGCCACCCATTCCACATCAAACGGTCCCTTCCCTACAGCCTAGGTCGAGCTTGGAAATTCCTTCGTCGTAAAATTCGGCCGCCTGCGCCTTCAACCACGTGGTTACCTTTTCTTGAAGCTGTGTGTCGTCATCAGAACGCTGCATAGCCAATCACTTCTTCATTGCTGGGAATAAGTGGAAGTCGCTCGTTGCCAGGTCGGGACTGTACGGCGGATGAGGAAACAACTCCCACTTAAAAGATTCGAGAACTTCACTAGTGGCATTTGCCGTGTGAGCCCGGGCGTTGTTGTGAATCAGCAAGATCTTTGAGCCCAACTTTCCCCTGCGCTTGTTTTGTATTGCTCTCCTGAGGTTGTGCAGAGTTTGGCAATACCTTTGAGAGTTTATTGTAGTGCCTCTTTCCAGGAAATCCACAAAAATCACCCCTTTTCTGTCCCAATAGACAGTCGCCATCACCTTCCTTGCCAACATTGTCTGCATGCATTTCTTGGGTTTTTGGGGGGAATTTGTGTGTCCCCACTGCATTGACTGCAATTTTGTCTCGCAGTTCACATGCTTAACCCATGTTTCGTCACCAGTAACGATGCGGTCAAGTAATGAGTCGCCATCTTTCTCGTAAGCGTCCAAAAACATTAACGCTGCAGCCATTAGCTGATTTTTGTGAATCCCTGTCAAGATTTTTGGTATCCATCTTGCACAAAACTTGTGGTAACCAAGCTTTTCGGTAATGATTTCGTGCAACAAACTTCGTGAAATTTGTGGGAAACTCATAGAGAGTTCCGTTATTGTGAAATTACGGTTTTCACGGACCGCGGCATTGACTTTTTTGACAAGTTCGGCAGTCACTATGCTGGGTCTTCCACTTCGCTCTTCGTTGTGAACATTAGTTCGGCCATTTTTAAATTTTATGACCCATTGACGCACTCCACCTTCAGTGATTATGTTGTCCCCATACACTTCACAAAGCTGCTGATAGATTTCTATCGATGTACAGTTTTTTGCAGTCAGAAACCTTATTACAGCACGCACTTCACACTTCGTGGCATTTTCAATTAACACTGACATTTCAAACTGTCACAGTAACTCAACGGAGTACAGCACGAACCTCTCACTAGCACGGCAGGATGCCAACTGAGTGACGGAATGCCATGACACCAAGATGGCCGCGCTTGCCCCGGCCCTAATGGACACAAACGAAAACATAATGTACTTTGTGGATAGCCCTCGTAGTATGTAGTGTAGCCTCCATGGATGGCAGTGCAGGCACTAAATCTGGCAAGCAGTTGATCATAAAGGTTACATACTGTCTTGGGATGTATTATTCCACATGTGCTTGATATGTTTGCATAGGTTTGCAAGAATAGTGGTTGGATGAGTTATGAGAGTCACTTTTCGTCCTGTCGTTACACAAAGATCCTCGATTGGAGACAAGCCTGTTGATCGTGCTGGCCAGGAAAGCTGCTGCACATCTCCCAGAGCATATTGTGTTTCACGGGCAGTGTGGGGGGCGAGCATTATCCTCTTGGAATAGCAGATCACCTTCCTGTTGTAAGAACAGCAGAACAACTGGCCAAACAACATTCTGCCCATATTGAGCATTCGTGAGCACTCTTTCTGCAAACAGCATAAGCGAGAAAAAATTTTAGCATCTCACATCCCAGATAATATGGCCTGGGGTGGACTAGTGTGTCATAGATGAATGTGCTGTTCTCTACAGCACTCACCAGATCTACATCATACGCTTGAACGACTGTCACTTGCATGCAGGCACGATCTGTTTTTGTCAATGAAAACCACAGAGCACCATTCCGTTGTCCAGGTGATTTTTTGATGGCAACACAGGTCATGCAGGCCAGTGTTGTGGTGTGTGCGGAAGATGGGCTAGAAGTGTGCAGGCCTGTAGACCCATTGCTAACAACCAGTGTGCAACAATTCATGTTGACACTTCTGAGGTCTCATTTGCTCTTATTTGTGCTGTGAAAGCTGTATGATCTGTCACTGCTGCTCTTACCATACAATAGGCTGGGCAGGCATAAGTGCTGCACGGGCATCCAGAATTTCGTCTAAAAGTGTGGGAATGCTCAGTTGTGCTCTGTTGCCAGCATTGAAGACTACTGGTATGGCACTTCCATCTCCAAAATGACCAACCCACCACTGCCGTTTGACCCCTCTCAGATCTGCTACATTGGCTGTTGTAAACACAAGTAAGTCACCATGGCAAAGTGCCTGCTTGCTCCACATGTCTACCGACATTTGACTGAACCTTGTGTCCATTGGAATTCCCACGTAAAGGTTGGACACTGATGGCACTCTGATAACTATGCCAGTGCAGTATCTGCTGGCAGATGATGCTGAAATCATTATCAGTATATCTGACACCACTTAGGTGGCATAATCTGTCATTAGATCAAAATTGAC